>NC_138202.1:150265266-150755500 GCF_964194415.1 Vipera berus | reverse complement strand
TAGATAGATATAGATATAGTTATAGATAGTTTTATATATAGTTATATAGATACATATAACATAAATTTATCCTGCATATGGAATTCTGCTTTTTTCTATGTCAACTCAATTTCTGCAGCTAAACCATACTATCTATCATCTATCTATCTATCTATCTATCTATCTATCTATCTATCTATCTATCTATCTATCTATCTATAACATTAGATATTGGATATATAGATATAACAGAACCTAGTAGTAGCCATTCTGCATGCCACTAAATTAACACAGGATTCAATTGGTATACACCATTCTTCAACAGGGGTGCCTTACAGATGCAAGACTTCAAGCCCTATAATTCTCTGCAATGGCCATTTTGGCTCAGGAATCTTCTTAGCTGAAATCCATACATCTATGTAAATTGAGAAGTCTGATTTTCCTTATGGATGGTAACAAAGCACTAACATTCATTAGCATCAAAACTTTCCATCAAATAATTTTGCTCTGTCCAATAGGATGTAAGCATAAATCTTGACCTCATAGACTGAATTACTGCTGATTTGAACAAAAATACATACTGTACCTCCTCTGTTAATAAGGAAACATGTAGGCTTTTCAAAGTTAGTATATAGTAATAATGCAAGACAGATAATATGGTTCAGAGAAGAAACTAGTATAAATCACCATCTCTGAGTCTGATCCAGCTTGTCTTCAATGCTGCAGCAAAGCACCCCTTTAGACTTATGAGTTGGATTTTTGTTTCTGGCCTATTAATCTTAACACTCTCTTCTCTCCCAGAAATGTAAGTAGGCAATTTCTTTGGAAGCTTTAAACATCTGTTACATCCCACATATTTGAAGAGCAGGAAAATAATTAATAGAAATAGCAAGAACAAACCAAGGCAATTTTTGGCATGTTAAAAATTAGAAGGAGTTGCAGTTTTGAATATATGAATCACTAGATTGGCAATAATCTCCCAAAGAGTATGTGAAGGAAGGAGAAAACAGGAAATTGCTAGTAAATTAGTTATTAAAGCAAAGATGGAGCCGAAAATATTTTCAAATTTGGAAGAAATGGGTCACTGGGATGATTTGGGTCTTAGATTTTGACCTATTTTAAGATTATTAAATTACACCATTTCCTAGGGTGCAAGCTTCACTGAACATAAGGCTGCATAATGTAAGACGGTGAAATTGGGGCTGCTACCTGTGTTTTGGAAAAGCAGCTACAGCCAGGCAGAAATGCTTCCCTGGCACTTCTATCATGCTTTCAGGCATGCATCCATACTCACAGGCATCCAAGCCATTGTTACGACTGCCCGTGCTAACTGAACCACACCCTGGTATTTTCAAGGACCATGGTATTGTCAAGGGTTGACATCCAGAGGCATCCTCACCACCCAGTCCTCTAAGCTTACAAAAGCAAAGGCTAAGGCAGAGTGGGAAAAGAGGTCTCTCTCTCTCTCTCTCTCTCTCTCTCTCTCTCTCTCTCTCTCTCTCTCTCTCTGTGTGTGTGTGTGTGTGTGTGTGTGTGTGTGTGTGTGTGTGAGGAAAGATGAAAGCAAAGGGCCTACAGATGAGGAAGTGGAGGTGATGTCTGCAGATTGACAGCGTAGTACAAGCAGGCAAAAGAACTTTCATTCAACTACAAGGATCATAAGCTACAGCAGGGATGTCCAACCTTGGCGACCTTTAAGACCTGTGGACTTCAACCCCCAGAATTCTCCAGCCCACATGATCAGCTGGGGAATTCTGGGAGATGAAGTCCATAAGTCTTAAAGGGATGTCCAACCTTGGCAACCTTTAAGACCTGTGGACTTCAACCCCCAGAATTCCCCAGCCCACATGGTCAGCTGGGGAATTCTGGGAGTTAAAGTCCATAAGTCTTAAAGTTGCCAAGGTTGGACCTCCCAGAGCTACAGTGAGCAGCATATCCTGGTAAGAGTCCAGCTTGGACGTTTGCCTGGAGCTTGGCAGAAACTAGAAAAGCAGCAACCACACAAGTCATGGTTCCATGCAAACATGCAATATTTATCATGTTGTTTCTATGTACAGCTTATGCACCGGTGACAAATTCCTTGTGTGTCTAATCACACTTGGCCAATAAAGAATTCCAATATCTGTAATATACTTGAAAGAAATTACTTCAAAAAGGACTACCTGATCTGGGCTTCAAAAATCCAAGTAACCACAGATGGCAGTCATAAATTATTTCAAGGAGAAAAGAATAGAAATTAAAAAGTGAAACTTAGCGTAGAAGTATAGAATAAATGAAAGATGAAAATATGGGTAATCCTCACTTATGGACCATAATTGGGGCTGGCTGCTCCACTCCTATGTGACACAGTCATAAAGTGAAGCATCACATGGATGATGCCCAACTTACAATATCAGCTTCAACTATGGTTGTGAAACAAATCATCATGGTTGTTAAGCATGACATCACATGACCATGGCTTGATGCTTCTTGCTAGCTTCTCCACTGACATTGCTTATTGGAAGCCATTGCAGGTCACAAATGACAATTGGATAACCGAGGGAGACTGTGACATCATAAACACATGCCGGTTATCTGGTGCCAAATTGCAATCACATGACAGTGGGGATGCTGCAACAACTGCACATTCAAGGTTGTAAATAATCTTTTTCACAACTATTGTACCTTCACACTGCCACTGAGCAAGCAATCACTAAATGAGGTCTATCTGTAAAAAGATGAGGACCAACTGGGTTGTAAAAATAAAGAAGAGAAATATATACCCTACCAAAACTTTTGTGTCTGTTTGTAACTTTCAATTGGGTGAAATTGGAAGATATAGGGCAACCATTATTGAACCAAGATAATTCAGATAGGATAACTTACAGGATCCCATGGCTCCCATGGGAATGAAATATGGGAAAGTTGTGGCTGCTTCAATGCCACTCCACCATCTGGCTACATTTCCTAGAAACCCATAGGTTGCACGGCACAAAGAAAGATGGGAAGCTCATATGCCGGCCCTCTTTCCTGCCTCTCTCTGGTGCCTGCACCCGATTGGCTGTGGCAAGGCCTGACAGGTGAGCAGCAAGTGGTTGCTTGGTCCAGAGGTCAAAATATGAAATATCTTAATGGTGGTGGGTGGCAAGAGAAGGATGAGGGAGCGATTCGGATGCCTGCTTGTAAGGTAGGGCTGGCTGGGATGTACCAGCAGTCAATGGTGAGCTCTCTTCTTTCCTGGAGGGAGGGGGCTCTCAGGGACACATCAGGATGGGAAGCAGGGATACAGTTTTCCTCATAGTCCACAGCTCCCTTTGTTCCATCTCCCTTCAGCAGCGACAGGCATTTTCGTGGCTCAGCCAAAGAGGAGGAGTGATTTCCAATGCTTCCTGCCAGCTGCCCATAAGCAATGTCAACGGGAAAGCTTGTAAGAAGATGGAAGGTCCTCAAGCTCCCACTGCTTGTTTGCACCCTTTCCACTTATTATGTTCCTCTGTTTAAGTAAGGAAATATCTCCGAAAATATGACCTAGCGAGTCAGAGGTTTTCTAATAGAATATAAAACAGAGAACAGGAGTCACAGCTATAGGGTGGTATTATCTTCAGAGCAGAATGAAGAACATTATCAGAACATGTGAGAAAGTCTGAAGAATTTTGGCACTGCAACAAAATAGCTAACTAATGGGAAACGGTCAGTGTTGGGATTCAGCCGGTTCGCACCACTTCGGCAGAACCGGTAGCTAATTCTTTGTTGCCCAGGCCCAGAATGGACTTCCGGAAGGGGCATCCACACAGAGAACCGGTTGTTCCCATATCTGAATCCCACCACTGGAAACGGTGCAGTTGGAATGATATTGCTGTAATTTGTAACTGTAAGGGACAGGTTAGGAGAGAGAGAGAAAGGTCAGGTTGAAGAATGTGGCTGGAACAATGGTGATGAGGAACTAGAAGATCAAGACTTGGAAATGTGAAGATAGAAAGAATGGACAGAATAAGGATTGAAGGTCTGAGCATAAATAGTATATCTGAGAAAAGATAAGAGAAATGGGGCGCTTAGGACAGATAAGTGCAAGTAATTAGAAACACGGTATAAGAAATAGGAATAAATGAAAGAATACAAAACTGTTCAGACAAGAAACAAAGTTTATTTTTGTAGTGCACTTTGATAGTAAGCTCTCACTTCTTCAATGACCATCAGTCTGTGTGTCTCATCCAAATCTGTACCATCCCCAAAACTATAACAGCTGTGAGAAGTTTTTTTATCCAAATATATATTATTCTTTATACTGTTTCCACCTTCTCCTTAAAATAGTATCAGAATCCACAATGGTGTGAGAATCAGTGTCTCCACTAGATAATTAACAGTCAAGCTAAAACTAAGTTAATCAACTAAAATGAGCAAACTTCCTCAAATAAGTTACCCAGGACTAATCCATATATATCAGTGGATAAGGTCTGCAAACACAAACAGAGTTAATTAAATTAGGTCTCTTAAACTGCACGTTCACAAGAATAAACACACACACACACACACCCCTCAAGTGTCACCCCAGAATCAGCACATGACACCCCAGACAAGCTCCCCCTATAAAAATCTCTACAGCCTGCCCTTAAATGCAAACTGTTTTGCTTTCGGGAATAAATATTTCTTTTTTCCTCACAACTGTTTGGATCTCATTTTTATTTATTCTTGCCCAGCCCCAACTCGAATTGGAACCCCAAATTATTCTTCTGACACAGGGCTCTACAAATTCAGCTGCAACTTGGTGCATCAGGTCAGCCGCATTTTATTTTTCCCTTTTGGCAGTGCTCAGGACAAGCCCATCTCTCTATGTTTCCTTTCCTCATACTTCATTGGCTGAATTGTGGTGTGTGAGAAAGGCATGGAAAACTGGGCCTATGTGCATCAACTGGATTTGTTGAGGATTTAAGTTTTGCTAGGTTCAAAGATGGCGTAGTGTGACCTGAATTTCAAAGGCAAAAATATTCTAATAGAATAAAAATTCAACAGGGAAAAAAATAATCCGTAGACCATAATAGGGAAGCATCAAAACATCTGCAGCTGTTTCTTTCTTTTTTTTTATCAAGGTGGGATGAAAATAGCAAGGGAGTTTTAGCTGTTTTAGAATCTTCCAGGGTTTTACTGCAATCTTTCACTGAAAACATTCTCCTTACTAAGGGATTCTAGGGGAGAAATAAGAGGAGTGAGGAAAGAACAGCAGAACGAACGCCAGATTATCTAGAAAAGATCCTCTAGAGCAGGGCTGTCAAATTGCCGGTCCCTGGGCCGGTTGCATCATGTGGAGGACGTGCCCACCCCAGCTCCGGCAATGCAAAAAAAAAAGTGACAATATGTCACGACACGTCACATGACGTGGCGAGTTTGACACCTGTGCTCTAGAGAAGTGGTCCAGAAAAATATATGAAAAAACATCCTACTTCGATTTAAAATGAAAGCCTTTGAAAACAGTATAAAAAGTAAGATCTTTACTCTGCTACTTTTACTGTCGTGTGACAATAACATGCAGTATTACAACTTTGCCGCCTCCAAGCTCTGAGGTTTTTTTTGGGGGGGGGGGAGGACAGGAAAGTTGATATAAATGGCTGCCAAGCTTGACCTGTCTAAGGAAGGATCTTCTCATTGGCAAATCCTAGCTTCTCCCGGATATGCCCCAGTTATGCCAGGGTCGTACCTGGCTGGCAATTCTCACTGAGGCGTGAAAGGGGGTAAAACAAGCCAGGCACAGTGAAATACAAGCAGAACACAGCAAAAAGAAGCCACTATGTGTATAGTATGCACAAAACTCATCATCAGCCAAGGTGCTGGTGTTTCCAGCACGTCAGATTTGTTCAGCAAGAGCCAACACTGGGATTCATGATTAGTCTTATGGTCTTTAATAAAAAGTAGCAGTTCATCCAGATCTTTTCCAATACTGAGCCATGCTTTCTATGGCTGTCTGCAGGTGTGGAAGTTCGGGACAGTTATCCCCAATGGTCCCACTTATAAGCTTGCTGGGGTGGGGAGGTATCTCCACATCTTCCTAATAAAAGCAATTTATTCGGCTTTCCAACTTTCTGCTTTAGCCCCTTAAGGGATAAACTGAGATTACACAATATGGCCTTAGGCACTCTTGCTGACATGCATTAGGTAGAAATAGTGGAAAAGTGTAAAGGATTGAAGGAGCTTCTAGTTCAAAGAAATGATGCTTGTCAGTTAAACCCAGGCGCTGAAAACCTGTTCCTTGAGCACCCCGCAATGATGTTCATACTTCTTCTCTGGTTCCTCCTCTGACAAGTCGTACACACACACACACACACACACACACACACACACACACACACACACACACACACATAATGTTTGTTAAGCATTCAGAATACACTTGCTTAGTCCCAGACACGGGACAAATCTTATTTCCTGTTTCAACCTAGCCCAAGGCCATCTACAGGCAGTAGCCACAGCAGTGGCAGCTCATATTTGTGTAAATTTTTTTGGCTTGCTAACAAAGAATAAAGGGAGACCGATATGATCATTTCAAACTTATTTGTTCTCATCAGTCAGCCATACCTTTCTATATGCTGGAATGGTCAGACACTGTGCGCTATTAGGGGGAGTTCCCAGGATTCCCCATAAGGTACTTACGCTGATGGAGAGCACCGGGCCCACTTTATACATGGAGTAACGATCAGTCCCAGCACAAATATCTTTCAAGTCATTGTCCTCCCCTTTGTGTCCAAGTTCTTTCTGCATGAACTGAGCAAAAGCTTTCATTCTGTTGGGGCTTCCTCCCACACAGACAAACTGCAAAAGGATGATAAGGGTATCAGCCCGTATAGCAACAACAACTCTCCACCTACTGCTGCTAAGCTGTCAAAATGGTTTTGTACATTTTTATATCCAAAAGGAGATCATACTTGAAAGCATGAAGTAAAAGATGGTCCTGATCCACTTGTGCAATGGGGACACAAGAGGTCCCCGCTGATGAGGATTTGATCAGGATCATCCCATGGAATTTAATCATTGTGCGACTTAAGAGCAGAATATAACAAGTTGATTTTATTTTTGTCATGATATTGGAAGACCTAAATCAGGGACGAGCAATTTGGGGGAGTGGGGGTTGAGCCTTCTTTATTTTTTAAAACAGTGTTTTGGCTCAAGTACTGTCACAAATGGCTGGTTTTACATTTTCAGCCAGAGGTTCAGGGTACAGATTTTAAAACTAATTTACAGTATTTATTATTTTTTAATCCCACTTTCATTATTACTCCTTCTTCCTCTTCTTTTCTCACAACAGCCCTGTGAGGTGGGCTGGGCCAAAAGAAAGTGACTGGCCCAAGTTCACTCAGCTGGTTTTCCTGCCTTTGGCAGGACTAAAACTCGCAGTCTCCTGATGCCTTCACCACTAGCCAAACTGGCCATGCAAAGTAAACATATAGCTAATCAATACCATTTTGATTGTTGTACACCACCTAGAATTGCTTCTGTGAGATGGATAACCATATAAATCTGATTAATAAATAATAAATCCATTTTACAACTGAATTTCAGCAGTGTAATCTTTGAAGGTCTGTGGGGCACTGCCAAAACAAGTCTGGGGAACTATGGGTCATTAGATAGCCACCCAGGCTGTATCCCACTGCACTTTGCTATAAGAAATGCACAATTTCTATTGAAAGGAGCCCTTCTATATCCTTCACCAGTTGTGAGGGTCTAGTAATCTACTATCCATGAATAAAAAAATTGAAATGCTTTGTCTCCTGCAAGAATATTCAGTGAAGTGAAACAGGAGTGTGGATAATGTTACGTCCTATATATTATTTGATTCAGTAAAAGGGGCTGGAGGGAGAAGAAAGAAAAGAGGTGCAGGGCCAGTATTAGATCTCCCCTATATATCTGGTTCTGCATTGACTACATTGTCTCTGGAATTCTGCCCACATTTTGAAGGGACAAGTGGCACAACAACCAAAAATGCATCTGGATTTCACATCTGATGTGCAATGTCTGCATTTTGTATCTCAATTTTGTCCCCAGTCCAAAATGCCTTATTTGCAGCGACTGTAATTTTCAGCAGAAAATAAACCCAGCAAAATAAGCAAGCATTGCATATACACTGCAAGTAGTTATTTATGCTAGAAACAAAGTCGAACCAGATGCTGAAGTACTGTGTGGTCTGCTCTATTATTTCAAGAAGGGTGCAAAATTCTACACGTGCAGTCGGGAACTGCAAGCGTACATGCATGTGGAATGTTGGATGGAAAAAGAAGCAAAAATCACGTGAATTGAGAGGATAACTAATCAAGGCAAGGAAATGCTTTGAATAGTTCCCACTGAAACCAATTAAAAATTTATCTTAATATTTCCATTATAATCAATGAGGTTTTAAATACTTACAGCAGCTTGGGTTCCACATGTTCTCCAGAAATAAGAAATTCATTGGGCTTTTTCTTATACAGCACAAATAAGCATTTCTGAAGCAAGGCAATTTTACTTTATTTAAAATAAGATTTAGTGAAAATTTTACAGGGAACATAAAAATTAATACAAACTAATAAAGAGTAAAAGCAATGTAGAAAGGAATAAAGAGGAAATAAAAAACAAGAATAGAGAAAAAGAATAAAAAGAAACAGAAAGAAGAAGCGTCCAACTTCATTTGCAGCAAAAATATAATAGTAAAAATTATCTCTTACTCTATAATTACATAAGGAAGTTCACACTTTACTTTTATGCATTTTTTGTAATCATCGACGCCACAAATCATAAATGCATTTTTCCTGTTTTATGTATAAAGTCTATACTGTAAGGGTTTTCCATTCAGTCGAAAGTGTAGATCCTTTTCTTTTTCTGATCAAAGAGGTTAATTTAGCCATCACTGAGGACCAAGGCAAATTTCTAAATGGAATTCATTTGTTGAAGACCTTTAGATCAGTGTTTTTCAACCTTTTTTGGGCAAAGGCACACTTGTTTCATGAAAAAAATCACGAGGCACTCCACCGTTTTCCGCACCGTTGGGCCTCCCCACGGTCGCTACACAAACGGTCGTAAGTTGAGGATGGCCTGTGTTCTCAAGGGGTTGGACTAGATGACCTCCAAGGTCCCTTCCAACTTCTTCTTCTTCTTCTTCTTCTTCTTCTTCTTCTTATTATTATTATTATTATTATTATTATTATTATTATTATTATTATTATTATTATTATTATTATTATTATTATTATTATTAGCCTCTTTATTTTATTTTATTTTGGGGCTTTTGTTTGTTTGTTTTTGCTGTGAAGGAAAAGGAAAGCTTGCATTTCTTTTTAATTTATCTTTCTGTATTTTCTTTTTTCTCTTCTTTTCTTTCTTCCTTCCTTCCTTCCCTCTCTTCCCTCCCTCTCTTTTCTTTCTTTATCTTCCTTCCTTCCTTTCTCTCTCCCACTTTCTTTCCCTCCCTCTCAATTTCTTGCTTTCTACTTGTTGTGGAAATTGGAAGCTACTTGCATTTCTTTTTAATTTTTCTTTCTGCATTTTTCTCCTTCATTTATTTTTCTTTCTTTTTCTTTCTTTCTTTCCTTCTTTCTTTCTTTTCTCTTTCTTTCTTTCTCTTTCTTTTCTCTTTCTTTCTTTCTATCTTTCTTCCTTTCTTTCCTGCCTTTCTTTCTCCCACTTTCTTTCCCTCCCTCTCCCGGTGCCCAACCGAGGCCGTGCAACAGGCAACAGCCTCCTCAGGGCTCAGCCAGCCAGAACTCACCCTCCCGTCTAGCTCAGCCCGTTCGGTAAAAATGCCGAACGGGCTCAGAAGGCGTTCCCAGGCACTCCGCCGCAGGCCCCAGGCGCCCCGTTGCTCGGAACGGCCCGGCCACTTTAGGTCCAGGTTCCCCGCCGCCCGACTCATCTTCGGCGGCCTCAGAAACGTTGCCGCCGCCGCGGGTCAGGCCCGGCGGACCCGGACCGGCACACCAACATCTCCCGTGGCCTCTGCAAGTTGTTATGGCACCGGGAACTCCCGGTGCCCAGCCGAGGCCGTGCAACAGGCAACAGCCTCCTCAGGGCTCAGCCAGCCAGAACTCACCCTCCCGTCTAGCTCAGCCGCGGGCCACGGCCATCTTCTCCGGAGGGAGGTAAAAAAAAAAAATTCCCACGGCACACCAGGCAACAGCTCGCGGCACACTAGTGTGCCGCGGAACAGCGGTTGAAAAACACTGCTTTAGATAACAGTCTTATGCAAAAGACTGCATAATGTATCCTCAATTTAAAGGACTACTTAGGGAAAAGACGTCAGTTAACCAAAAGGCTTGTTAATATTAAATGTTTGTAATTAATGTATTTTTTATGCCATGGACATAAATTTGCATCATTTGTGTTAGGGCAATTGTCCAGATGGGTTTTAAAACTGATAGACATCCATTATTTTGTTTGTATGGGGGCGGGGGGGGGGATCCAAATGCAAATTTAACCCATTACACCCAAGGTTCTATAAATTACAGGGCAAATAATTGAGATTAAATTGCAAAAGTTAAAAAATTAGGGCTATCAAATTTGGGCCTCAAAAATCTGGATGACCAGAAGATGACTGCAAAAATAGATTTTTGTGTATCTCTTTGCTTCATGTAGTAGATAGATGTATTCACTTCAGATCTGCTAATCCTAGCAGAGACGCAGAGCCTGTCAGTTCTTAACATCTCCAGCTAAAAAGATTAGATACAAGAAGTGGCCTATCAGGATTAATAAACAAGTATTATTTTTATATGTCAGAATATCACTTCCTAAACTCTCATTTTTTTCTCTTGTCTGGGAATTCTGTTCCTCTGAAATGTGAACCAGTATCAAATTTGGAGCCCAGATTTTTCTTTCTGAAAGTTTTCCACGAGACTAGACACACTTTGCAATATAGTTGGTGTTAATTTATCTGAAACTATCCCTAAGCAGCTTTGGAAGTGGCATCAACAGAAATCAGGCTCTTCTCCTTGGCAAGAGAAATGGGAAATGATACTAGGATGAGTCAAATGCCACCATGCATTGTTTTGGAACTGGAGCCAGAGAAACTACCTCCGGGGAAGAATTTAGCCCATCAAACCGGCTTTGTTTTCTCAATCTCCTTCCTTCACTGGGAAGAGAAGGGTAAACTGCCCATAACTGTGGCTGCAGCGTACTTTTTGAGCCACTTTGCCGAATAGCACAGACTATTCCCTTAGGACCTTTAACTCATCTCTGAAGCTTGCCTGCGGTTTTGGTAACAAAAAAAAGAAAAAGAAAAAGAAAAAAGAAGAGCAGCAAGAGCAGAAGGGAAGGTGTTCAGAAAAGCCGTTACCTTTATGTCTCCAAACATGGCTGGCAGGTTGTGCGTTTTGGTTCCTAAATCTAAGTGGTAAAGGATGTCTTCCTCCATTAAATCCAAGTGAGGGTTCTTAACGTAAACAAATGCATTCCTAGGAAAGAAACATAAAAAGAGAAGGAAGAAGGGAAATTGCAAGGTAACATATGGCAACCCAGGAATTCAGGTGAAGTTGTAAACTGCCCGCTTATATATTAATAATGCTAAGGTTGGAGCGGGAAACAGAAGACGGGGCCAAACAGGCTCTTTCCAGATGATCAGTTTTTTCGTACAATAAATGTGTCACTATTGCCCGCTTGGTATGCTGACTGCAAACCTCTTGCCTGGAGGTTGAGGTTCTTGGTGTCCTGCAGCAATATGTTTTATATTCAGGAAGTGGCATTTTCCCCTCCTTTCCCTTCACTGGTGTCTTGTCTTTGCCTTCTGAAATGACTTCGTGTGACTGTTAATAGACACATTCCTTATGGTTTGTGAGGCCATTAATAACAATCACATTGCCATTTAGTTCTGCAATCTTCTTTATTGTCTTCACAATGTCACCAGTGGTGGTATTCTCTTGTGGTGCTCAGAAAGAACAGAACAGCAGCCTGCTAGATCAAACCAAGCCTTTGTCTGTTCTAAAGCACACACCCCCACAAAGACATAGGACTGCTGGAGTAAAGGACACTCAGCCACTCCGTATATAAGCAGCCTCATTCTCACATTGTGTTTCTCACGTCCGCTCAATCAGAGATCTCATAAATAAAGCATGAAGGTGCTAGCCATCTTCTGGTGCTGACCTCCAGCAGCTACAATTTAGTTTAGGGTGTGCTGTCTCTGAACACTGAGGTTTGCCATTTTATTTTTCCATGCCCTGCCAGGTATTTCTGGAAACTCAATATATCTGGTGGGAAGGGGAGGTAAACATTCCTTTGTTAAGCTAGGCTCCTAGCAGCTACATGAATACACACACACACACACACACACACACACACACACAAACATATGTTAAATGTTTGTTAAGTATTTAGAATGCACTTGCTTAAGTCCCAAACACGGGACAAATCTAACAGAGAGAGAGAGAGAGCCTGTGGCCTAGGGGTTAAATCAAGTGCTTGAGAGGCAGTCGGCCCAGGTTTGAATCTCAGAATGGTATGGCTGACTGATGAGAACAAATAAGTTTGAAATGATCATATCGGTCTCCCTTTATTTTTTGTTAGCAAGCCAAAAAATTTACATATAATTTTTTTTCCAGCTTCTTAATCCAGTTTACTGCTGTGGGATTCCTAATCATGGTCTATCCAAGTACTAGTCAGGTCTGATTATATTTTCCGTGTATAAGATGCTGTTTTTTCCTGCAAACACCCTCTTCAAAAATCAGGAAAAATAATGGTAACCTCCGCAGCCCAGGGCACGCCTGTGTGCGTTGCCATGCCACCTGGTGCAGGTGTCAAGCCCCTGTGGGCTGCCACTAATGGGAGAGGGGAGGGAGCAAGATCTTCGGCTGGCCGAACTTGCGGATTTGCTGGCTCAGCTTTTTGGTGCTCCGCTGATCAGCGCAAAGAGCGTCTTATACAAGGGTGCGTCTTATAGATGGAAAAATATGGTAGTTCTTTTTTGTATTATCCAAGTACCAGAGCATTTTATTAGCTGGAATTATCCCTAAGAAACATGGGCTCCCTACTTTACTGGATAGCAATAGCACTTAGATGTACTGTATATACTGCTTCATGGTGCTTTACAGTCCTCTATAAGTGGTTTAAGGGATGCGGTGGTTCAGTGGGTTAGGACGCTGAGCTTGTCGATCAGAAGGTCGGCAGTTTGGCGGGTCAAATCCCAAGTGCCGCGTAACAGAGTGAGCACCTGTTACTCGTCCCAGCTTCTGCCCACCTAGCAGTTCGAAAGCACGTAAAAATGCAAGTAGAAAAATAGGGACCACTACGGTGGGAAGGTAACAGCGTTCCATGCGCCTTTGGCGTCTAGTCATGCCGGCCACATGACCACGGAGACGTCCTCGGACAAACGCTGGCTCTTCGGCTTTGAAATGGAGATGAGCACCAGCCCCTAGAGTCGGAAACGACTAGCACGCATGTGCGGGGGAACCTTTACCTTTACCTTTACCTTTATAAGTGGTTTACAGCAGGGGTGTCAAACTCACAACGTTACATGACGTGTCGCAATATTGATATATTTCCATTGTCGACAATGGGGTGGGCGCAGTTTCGGCATGACGCATCTGGCCTGCAGGCCGGCAGTTTGACACCCCTCGTTTAGAGAGTCAACAATATTTTACCAACCTGGGAAGGATGGAAGGCTGAGTCAACCTTGAGCCCCATCAGGATTGAACTTGGATGTTTCCAAAGTGATGCTGAACAGCTTGTCTTAGAGCTACATTAATTAAATTATCCTTTAAGCTATTCAGAAGATGACAAATTGCATTTTTAAGAATATAGTTCAGCATCACATTAAACTCCTTAATATTTCTTTTAAATAATTCTTCCAGAGATCTACTAAAATATGAGATAGTATTTTCTGATTAAATTCATTTTTTAATCATAGAAACCCATATTGAAGAAAAATAAAAGGGAATGCTTAGCTTCATGAGGAGATAAATGGAAGACAAAAGGATTACTCAAGAATAAGAGAGAAAGCCAACAAAGGTTTAAAATGAAAATAACTGCTCAAGAGTCAGAAGCAACAAGACAAAAGAGAAATAACAGACAAAACATATCAGCTAAAAGAGTAAGATACAACAACATAATTAAGGGATAACTCATGAGACAAAAGACCCATCAACAATTCTACCACTTTTTAGCTTCTTATTCTTACTTACTTTGTATTCTAATTCTTTTATTTTGATTTTGTAAGCTGCCCAGAGCCCTGTCAGGTTCAGAGAGTCAAATCAATTTCATAAACAAAAAATTACTTGAGGTGTTTCTTCCCCCTCAATCTCTGTGTCCAGCTGACATGTCTGCTAGCACATCAGGATTGGGAGAGCCAAAGAGGTTATGAGCAGCCAGTTTGATCTGGATCAGAACCAAGAGAATGCAAACCCACCAGGTGTGGCATTTGTTTCAAGATCAGCTGTGGCTGAGCATCCTTGCCAAGGAAAGACTTTAATTGTGTTATGTAGGTATTAAGCTTATATACTATCTCAGGCATGTCAAACATGTGACGTCACATGACGTCATGCAACATAGTGCGGTTTCGGCATGACGCATCCATCCTGCAGGCTGGCAGTTTGACATGTCTGTACTATCTCATTGAAGGAGCTTCAGTCATTTACAAATACTGTTAGGATGGATGAATGAGACACTGATCAAATCTCTGAACACTGAGGTCCCAGGACCTTGACTTCAATATTTGCTCTAGTACACAGTTATTCTTATAGTTGTAAAATTGTATGGCTGTTGTTTTAATGACTGTAATAAAGCATGCTATCATTTTATTTTGATCTGAATCAAGAGAGATGTATAGTCTGTTCATATGCAGCAGAAGGGTCTTGGGCAGTGGTGGGATTCAGCTAGTTCGCACCAATTCAGCAGAACCGGTAGCTAATTTTTTGTTGCCCAAGCCCAGAATGGATGTCCGGAAGTGGCAAAACACACACAGAACCGGTTGTTCACATATTTGAATCCCACCACTGGTCTTGGGGCTTACTGGTTGGGAAGGGGTACATCCTGAAGCCCTCTGTTGGTTGGAGGTTTTAATAGCAGGCTGAATGACATTTCTAGGAGCTGGAAAAGATTCTACCTGGCAAATCTCTGGGGGATTCAGCTCACAAATCCACGACTGGATCCAATATTATATCTGAGATTATGTAGTTTCATGGAGGCACCATTGACATTTTTTTAAAAAAAATCCATTAAAAAGAAGTTTCCCTTTTTTTCCTAATGGCTATATTGCCTGGGGGGGATGGCACCCCACAAAAATCCAAAGTGATTAACATTTCTTCAACTACACTATCTCCTCTTGCAGACTGACCATTTTTTAACTTCTTATAGCATTTATTACTTTCGTACATCATTTTTTTTTCTTGGACACTAACATCTATAACATTCATTTCAATTCCATCCTTTAACAGATCATTATCCTTCCCGTACAGATCTCTGAAATTTCTAGGATTCTGTTTAACCTCATATCACTTGAAATGTTTTTTTTTACATGTCCTGGCTTCAGCAAAGGGAGAAAATATCCATGCATTTGGTAAGCAAAGTGCAGGCACGAAGTGGGTGGTTCGTGTGAGGCTTGAAAGAATGTCAGGAAAGCTGACAAGGAATGAGCCAGAGGCTTGGCTAGGAACAGCAACAGTGATAGCACTTAGACTTGTAAGCCACCCTACAGTGCTTTACAGCACTCTCTGAGCAGTTTAGAGAGTCAGCATATTGTCCCCAACAATCTGGGTCCTCCTTTTACCGACCTTGGAAGGCCGAGACAAATTTGAGCCAGTCAGGATCAAACTCCTGGCAGTTGGAATGCAGAGTTAGCCTGCAATACTGCATTCTAACCACTGCGCCACCATGGCTCATAATATGCCAAAATCAAAAGGAAGCAGGAATCAAGAACAGGAATTCAAGAAGTCAGATATCAAAATTGTTTCCAGCAATGGAACATGGTCCCTGCACAGTTTATATCTACTCCCCTCTGAGTATGCACAACTGAGGCTCTTTCTGCTCAGCGGGTGCCAGTATTGAGGCAGTGGCTTGCTTGCAGAGCTAGCATTTTGCCACTTGCCCGTAAGGCAGTTACTTTGCCAGAGTGCAGAATCCTCGTGCTAGGGAAGTTTGCCCTGTTTCTTGGAGCCTGGCTTTGAGGATATGACAGTTTTATTTTTAATTCTATTTTTTTTCTGCTGGAAGGTGTTTAGCCCTCTTCATGCAATTCCAAACCTTTTTTTTTATTTATCAAAATAATTGCACATTGTCTGTCTCTTTCAATGTGAACTATTTCCACATCTTTTTTTCTTTATTTAATCTCCACTTTATGTCAATTTTCTTGGGGGAATAATCTATCTTTAAATATATTTTTATATATTCATATAGAACGTATACTTTCTCTTCCTGTAATCATGTTACTTTTACTCTAGTTCCTCGTTTCCTTTTCTTCAATGGCTGTTTTCCCCATTGCAGCATCCATTCTTGAAAAAAAATAATCATCTGTTCCACATTCAGAACCTCAAATTACCTCGAATGCTTCACTAATTGCTTCTATTTTTCATCACAATTAAATCAACCATGTTTTATATGTATTCTTGTCATGCATAAATACGAATGAGTTTTTTGCATAAACTACATGTTCACAATATACTTTTTTCTACTAGATATTCATCAAATTGTCATCATCTTCATTCATTCATTCTTGGATCTTCTCTCAATAGTCACTTCACTTTTTCCCCCCCTATCTGCCTCATTGCTATAATGACTTTTTGTCATCTAGCAGAATAATTTCCCCCTTGGGTTGAATTCATTCAGAATTTTGCCATTTTCCCCACAACTCATCCTTGGTTCTTTCATTATCATTATTCACTGGGGCATAATATACAACCACTAGCAATTTATAGATGTTTACTTTCATACATATTACATCAATGATACCAATTCATACTTTTGGACAGACATTTTAGTCTTTTTATTCAAAGTTATACCTATACCTTAGCTTTTCTGTCTATATTCTTCTACTTCACTCTACAAGATGAGATTGTCTTCATTCAAATCTATTATATTGATCTTCTTCCTCATAGACATAGAAGAGATCTATTTTTTTCTTTCATTTTTTCATAATTCGTGTTTTTTTTACTGCTTCTCGTATGTAGTTTGCAGTCTTCCATATGGTATGGCTATCACCAATTGGCCCATAGATTTTGACCTCATTCATCCAAGATGGCTTTAGTCAATCAAGGTTTTTACATAATGTTTTTAGCAAGATAGAGAATGTGTAGATTAGGTTATCAGTCTTGTTATAACTGGAGCACATTCACCTTTAAAAATAAAAACAGATATAAGCCAGCATAGAAATCTTCCTGAAGAGATGTAATGGATATGGAGTAGAAGTAATAGGGATAAGTGTTCATATAGTTTAGCTACTCATTAAGTTAAGATACAGATAATAGGTCTATGTCTAAGGATCTATTTGGGAATTTATATCTTTTGAACAACCTGACATAGTAGTCAAGTCTGTTGATAATGCCAAAAAGTGATTAAAAAAAGAAATAGGGTTCCAAATCAGAAAAAAAAAATGAAATAGTAAATTGGTTTCAGTGTAAGTACATTTTAATCGTCATAAGACATGGATTTGCATGCACAATAACTGGAGCTAGGCTAGTGATCAGAAAAGGAATTTTAATTATGATAGAGAGTTCAATGAAAATGTTAATGTAGGATGTGGTAGCTGTGACAAAAGGTTAATTATACACTAAGAAACATTAAAAAGAGATTTCAAAACTTTTGGGACAGCTATATTTGAAATTCTACTAGCAGTTCTTTTAAGCCTACTGGTAAAGACTCCTTGAGTTGAGTTCATCCCCTAGTGACTATGTGGATATATTCATGTAGTTTTCTTGATAACAATTTGGGAGAAGTTTTCTATTGCTACATCTGGTATGTTTTTTAAACTTCCCAGTCTAGCCTACAGATGTGAGATTTCACTATGACCCAAGTATTAAGTCCAAATCTTAACATTTTTTGAGATCAGGTCACTTCAGCTAGAGACTGCCACCTGCTGGGGCTGTAAATAGTTAGGGGAACACAAAATGTAGATAACATAAAATGTATAGGGAATTATTCTGTTGTACATTCAAATGTATCACATATCAAATGTATTCAAATGAATATATATAAATATAAAATTATTTGGAGTGGATCCTTTGAGCAAGTTGCTTGCAAAACATGGCTTAATAATCGCCAAACCAATGTGAATGTTGTACAAGTAGTTTTTGAAGCATACCCATTGGACATCAATGCTCTACAAGTCATCGGGTAGTCTATTATTATTGTTTGACTTACTCTTCTCAGCACTACAACCCTTTCCCAGGGGCAGTTCAAATTAAAATGTCATTTAGATTCAATTGTTTCAATTTGTGCTATTAAATCAGTCAACAGATACTTCAGTCCTTTCATTCTAATAGTTGTAATAGTTGAATTACAATTCAAGTATTGTATCCCTTGTTAAAATGATAATGTAGATATACAGTGATATATTTTTGTTATTAGAAATCTCCTCTTTAGATACTTCTCATAAAATTATCGTAATATTTTCCCTTGTCCTCTTGATTAAAGGTTAAATTTTGCTCTACGTTTAAATTAAAATTATATTCAGAAGACTCAAGTTTCTGATTGCATCCTCCTTCCAATTATAATTGCAAATGGAAAAACTTAACTTTGTAAGAATGTAGGCCCTTGTTTAGTTAGTAAAAGAAAATTAATACATTAGGTCTTTTGAAAAAATCAGTAGCAGTTGTATGCAGTAAAATTTAAGTGCTTAAGCTGGATTAGAACTACAGAGAGATCAAAGTAATTCACAAAAACATAATGCTGTGCTGATAGGAAAGAAGGAATCTGTCAGTTTTACTTTCTCCCATATTAAAAAAAATAAATCTTGAGTTTTGTCTCTCCTAATTGTAAAGTAATGTGCAAATCCTGGAAAATGTTAATATATAGGAAAGGAGCAAATGAAATTACATCCATTACAGGACTTTCTGCGCACCTACTACATAACTATTAAAGAGAAATAGCTTTTGAGAAAAAAATATCTGGTAGCAACACAAATTCTGCATAACGTAGTACTGAATATACAGTAGTCCTCAACTTACGACCACAATTGACCCCAAAACTTTTGTTGTTAAGTGAGACATTTGTTAAGTGAGTTTTGCCCCATATTACGACCTTCCTTGCCACTGTTGTTAAATGAATCACTGCAGTTGTTTAGTTACAAACACAGTTGGTAAGTGAATCTGGTTTCCGCATTGACTTTGCTTGTCAAAAGATGATCCCATGACCCTGGGACACTGCAACCGTCATAAATAGGAATCAGTTGCCAAGCGTCTGAATTTTGATCATGTGACTATGGGGATGCCGCAACATTTGTAAGTGTGAAAAACTTTTTCCAGTGCTGTTGTAACTTTGTCACTAAATGAACTGTTGTAAGTCGACAACTACCTGTACAAGGGTTAAAATTCCTTTAGAATGAGACAGACGAAACCTTCTGCCCATCAAAATAAATCTATCAGATCTGGTTTTCCACACATTTTGGGTTTTGTTTTTTTATTTGTTTTTTTAAAAAAACATTTCCCTTTGGAGTAATTTACCGTATTTGTGAAAAAAAATATTTTTTTAAAAAGTTCTTAAATGAAGCAAATGCTCACAAGTGGACCACCCACAGCAGGTGCTTCTTAGGCACTGCTGTTTAGGTTCAGGGTTCAAAAGGCTTACCTGCTGTGCTTTTCTTTTCCAATGTTCACGTGCTGGTCGGAATTGACTAAAAAGTCCGTCATGCCGTCCATCTTTCACAGCCTCCCAGCAAATGTAAAGCCTTCGCAAATTGCAGAAATCACATACAGGATTGGGGGGGAGGGGGGGGTTGTACCAGGCTATGGCTGTTTTGCTGAAACGATAAATCAAAGTCTGTGTTTGCAGCTCAAGGCGAACTAGCTCACCTCCTCCTCAACTGCTTTGCCAAGTTGTATCAAAATTCCCCTCAGCCGATCATCTAAGATTGGCTGTTTTTGAAGGTGTGGTACTCCAGCCCCAAAGTTTTGCCTAGGCCTCATTACTGTCCTTGGAGAAGATGAAGGTCAGGGCTGATTAACCTCATGTTACTCTTTGACCAGAATTCCACATTTGTATTTTGGTAGCCCTCCTTGTGTGTGTGTGTGTGTGTGTGTGTGTGTGTGTGTGTGTGTTGGGGGGGGGGAAATGCGACTGAGGCCACAGGTTGCTGCCTTGTTTTCATAGGTGGGTCTCTTACCCAAGAGAGCCAGCCTGGTGTAGTGGTTCAGGTGCTGGCCTAGAAACCAGGAGTCAGTGAGTTCTAGGCCTGTGTTAGGTAGGAAGGCCTATGGGGATTTGCTTAACCAAAGAGGAAATGAGGTTGTAAGTCTATTGTGATCATATGATATTTCACGCAGTGATGAGGGCACTTGGAGATGGAGTTATCTGTCCCAATTGTGGCCACTAACAAGAATTACTTGTATTTACTTATTTGAATCCTAAATATTCTGAAACTCTTCAGCCAATTAAGATTGTTTCAATACCAGCTTCCAACTGATTAACTGATTAACCTCATGTTACTCTTTGACCAGAGTTCCATATTTGTATTTTGGCAGCCCTCCTTGTGTGTGTGTGTGTGTGTGTTGTGGGGCGGGAAATGCGACTGAGGCCACAGATTGCTGCCTTGTTTTCATAGGTGGGTCTCTTACCCAAGAGAGCCAGCCTGGTGTAGTGGTTCAGGTGCTGGCCTAGAAACCAGGAGTCAGTGAGTTCTAGGCCTGTGTTAGGTAGGAAGGCCAGCTGAGTTACTTTAGGCCTGACTCCCTCTCTCAGCCCAACCCACCTCACAGGGTTGTTGTTATAGGGGAAAATAGGAAGAAGGAGCTTGAGCTTGAGCTATATATATAAAAAGTAGGATTAAAAAGCCAATAATAATAATAACGAGAAGAAATACAGTAAACGCAGGAGATAAACAGATGTAATATGTGCATAAGCGTGACGCTGGCTGAGCTGGGCAAAATGCCAAGCTTTACACAAACACCAAGTTACTTTTTAACTTACATTGATTTCCGTTTCATCTGTCAAACTGAGGCCTCAACATAAAGTTACCAGTCTCAGCTGATTTGAGGGCTCCCTCTTACGCAGCCAAAAATATACAGTGACCCAAACGGTGTTGATTTTCCTCGGCACAATTTTGGATTGACTACTGGCTGTAAAATCCATTTATTTTGTGCACATTGTTTTTCAAGGCCAGTAGAACAAATGTATCTTTAGTCATGGTTTTCTGACCCTTTTGGACCCCTAACACACAATTTAGCACTTTCCAAACTAGGACTATTTTCAGCAGAGGTAGTTTCTGGTGTTGTCTGGCCCAATATTCTTCAGTGGTATAATTTAGTCACAAATTGTTTAAATTTAAAAACTGTGAAGTGGGTGGAATATAAGGAAGCTCTCAGCTTACATGCAACTCTAGAGCCAATCCACAGTGTTGTACATTTGCCTAGGAACGTGACAGCATGGAGACTTTGAGACTGTAGGGAAATTTTTCTTACCCTTTAATGCCTCCTGAGTATGAATCTCACACTCAAAATCCTCATAATGAGTGGCTTTTGAGGAGATAGAAATGAAGCTAATTTGTGAGAAAGAGACTTTCTGGGTTTGATAGGCTAAAAGTTTCAAAATGAACCAATACATGGCTAGTTCCTCCATGAAAGGATCCTATATTTGTAATAACATTAAATTAAATAAAGAACAGTAAGAAAGGCTTAAGAAAAGGTCTGTTATCTACCCTCTTTTGTTAGTTAACCCTGCATATCTTGCATCAACCAGTGGAGCTAAAAAAACACCTTAGGCTTCCCCAGTAACAGAGCTGGGCATTTTATGACCCACTAGCCATATCCAGCCCTTTGGCTGTCCCTGTCTGGCCTGTGATGTTGGCGGTGGTCCTATTGCTTTGGCCCTCCACAAAAGTCCCACTTTCCCCTGGGAAAATCAATTGCCCATCTCTGCTCAGTAAGGTGGATAAAGAACACATCTGGGGGGAGTGCTAATTAAAAGTGCTGATAGCATTTTGTAAACTTCACAAAAACGGGAACCTCCCATATAGGTAGTGCTTATTTAACATCTGTTTTAAGCTAGGACATTAAAAAAAATAGCTTTGTGACCAATCCTCATGTTTTCAACTATCTCACTGTTCCATGATTACATGAGCAGATTTTGTGCACTTCCCAACTGGCTTGTGACAAACTTAATAGAGAAGGTAGAAGTAAAATCATACACCACAGTCGTATAATGGTTTGCTCAGCAATTATGGGGATTTACTTAACCAAAGAGGAAATGAGGTTGTAAGTCTATTGCGATGATATGATATTTCATGCAGTGATGATGGCACTTGGAGATGGAGTTATCTGTCCCAATTGTGGCCACTAACAAGAATTACTTGTATTTACTTATTTGAATGCTAAATATTCTGAAACTGTTCAGCCAGTTAAGATTGTTTCAATACCAGCTTCCAACTGAACAACTATTTATTTTCTCAGCATTTTAAAAGCCAAGAGTATTTTTAAGAACTGTACTGAATTACTACAAATTGCTATTTAATTGATTGATTGATTGATTTGTTTCTGTAAATAAATACACCACCCACTCAATGTTTCTTTGATGTTTACAAAAATATAATTAAATAAAACAAGGCAGAACACCAGCATCACAAAGGATGTTTAGCCCTGAAATGTCGGAGTAAAATTGCTTTCATTTCTCCAAGGCTGTAATCAGGAAGAGGTCCACTTTAACTTGAAAGCCTACTTGTTCCATATTATAGACCTTGCTATAGAAAAATCAGAATTATAATCTTGCTACCAGGAAAGCAAAATCTTCAAAATCTTCTGATACAGAGCTTCTGAAGGCAGTAGGATTTTTGCATACCTTCCCTGTCAGGTCCAAAAGCTCTTACCTCCTACTCTTCCAGTTACTTATCCTCTACCTGGCTTAAGAGTACATGTTCTGCTTTCTGGTCCCAGTCCCATTCTTCATCTCTGGGGAATGGCAGGAACTGCTCTAGCATCTTCAGTTCTAAGGTCTGAGTTTTGATATGTCTTCCCAGCTCCAGCTGCTACAGGGAACCTGAATGAAGTCTGCTGCTGCAAGGTCCTTTGGTTTCCTAGCCAGCATTGTTTTCTCCACACCAAAAGTCATCTTCTTGGTTCTCCTTCAGGACTGTCCTTTCTTTCATTCTATGCAAGGTGAGAGCCTCCTCTTTCTGGTTCCTCAGCTATTTGACTTTGGGCATCCATTCTCTTCCTGTGGTCAAGAGCATTCCCTACCTTGCTCCAAACCAATGTTCAAGGCCATCATAGAAGGGTCTTGCTTGATCTCTCATTAGTCACAGCAGCTAGATTCAAAAAGAATTATTGGGAACTGATTATAATTACAATAATAAAATATAATGTTCCGAAATACCTTGAGTTTTTGTTGAGAAAATCACAAAATTACAGCAATGAGAATAGTTGTTGTTAGTTGCAAAGTCGTGTCCGACCCATCGCGACCCCATGGACAACGTTCCTCCAGGCCTTTCTGTCCTCTACCATCTTCTGGAGTCCATTTAGGCTCACGTCTACGGCTTCAGTGACTCCATCCAGCCACCTCATTCTCTGTCATCTCCTTCTTCTCTTGCCCTCAGTCTTTCCCAGCATTAGGCTCTTCTCCAGTGAGTCCTTCCTTCTCATTTGGTGACCAAAGTATTTGAGTTTCAACTTCAGGATCTGGCCTTCTAAAGAGCAGTCAGGGTTGATCTCCTCTAGGACTGACCAGTTTGATCACTTTGCAGTCCAAGGGACTTGCAGGAGTCTTCTCCAGCACCATAGTTCAAAGGCCTCAATTCTTTGGCTCAATGAGAATATACCAGAAGCTATTTCCTCATACTTTTGTTCAGAAACGTACATCTTTATTTTTTTTAAAAAAATCGTGTTATGGGAATAGTTTTTGTTGCTTCTTCTTTGTTGTTAGTTAAGCAAATAACATCAGGCTTCTACTCCATGCAATAGTCTTGTATATAGTTCTTTGGGAGTAAGTGCCACTCAGACAAGTAAGTGTTTTCCAAATTTCCTTAATACTAAACCTGGACAGACAGACAGGCAAGCAAGCAGATAGATGATAGAGCCTTGCTTTAGCGAAGATTCAACTTTCAGGCTCAGTAGGAACAACCATGCCGGGTGAAGTGACACTGCAAAGTTTCAGAATGCTTCAGACTCTTGTAAGGAGAGTTAAGGCCAAGATGAGAAGCCTATCTCCTTTCAGTAAGAAATCCTGAAAAAAGTATCTTCATTTTTGGTGTATAAGAGAATGGTGGATTATTTGGTACAGAAGAGTAACTTTTAGCATAGGTGTAGATACATTCCTAGAAAGGTAACGAGTTTCATAGGTTACATTCTTCCTTCTGTTCTTTGCTCTCCTGCTTTGGACAAAGCTAGATAGAATTCCAAGATGGCTTTGTATACAAAGTAGACCTGAGGGGAAGGTGTTTCTCCTGAGACTTTTTGTATTCAGGGACAGTACATGGAGTACTTGTGTAACCAAGATTCCTTCTTTCTCATATTCTGCTCTTGGAGGGACCAAGAATTCTCAAATCCTATAAGTGCCTTCAGGATCTCCTTTTCTGAGAGTTATAGAGTGGCAACTCCTAAAGTAAGTCTGGTTTAAACTTTAACTTTGCTGTAATTTTTATTCTTCCTGTATATCTAATATGAAATGAAATGATCTGTCAACTGTAAGTTTATCTTTTTTATGAGGAGTTCTGCACAAAATTAACCCAGAGAAAATATCAGTACTAATTTACGGAGAATATTTAGTATGGGAGAAGTTCGTGCTGCAATACAAAAGTCAATTAAAGTCAAATTCACTAAAATAAAAACCAAAAAACTGAAAAACATTTCTACAGCATATAATGGGATGGTATTTTAAGATTCCAATGAAACAAATAAGCAAAACATAATGAAGTTAGAAGAAAAAAACTCTTTTTCCATATTAAAAAAACACCTATTAGGCAAATTCAACTATACCCTGATGCAATTTGGAGATTTGATTTAAGTTTGTGATTCAGGATTCAACAACAAACTAATTCAATTCATGCTACTATAAGATTTGATTCAGAAAAATGATGTGTACTGTATCTTTAGGCTCTAAAAGAGAAATTTCAAAACATCTGAAGATGCTTTGTTTGGGCAAAATGAAATGA
This sequence comes from Vipera berus, assembly GCF_964194415.1. Classification (NCBI taxonomy): domain Eukaryota; kingdom Metazoa; phylum Chordata; class Lepidosauria; order Squamata; family Viperidae; genus Vipera; species Vipera berus. The sequence goes on along the minus strand of NC_138202.1, from coordinate 150,730,317 downwards.
AAACATCAGATGTGGAGGTAGGTAATCTGAGGTTAAAATGGTTTTTGCTGCTTGGAGATTTCTATTTAAAATCAATCAATCAATCAATCCAAAAGCTATAATGGGAAAGTTGGAATATCTCCAGATGCTATAATTCTTGGCAGAATGGGATGAAAATGCTGGTTATATTATTTGTTTTTTTCCAAACAAATAAGACAAACAACACGTCCCATTCTTTTGTTAACAAAGGCCTGTTTTTTCTCCGGAGGAATAAAGTAAGCTTCAGTTTGATCTAATGTTACTGTGAGAAACTGCAGAAAGGCAGAGAAGGAGAATAAACATTAAAACACTTTTTTCAAAAAGAAAATCAAGAGACAAAAGGTGAGACCCTTGTCAGCTTATCTCATAAATGGCAACTTAACCTAGGTGGCAAAAAACCCAAGGAGAACTCCTTCTATCATCCAAAGAAGCTCTGTCTTAATGAGCTCATTATAACGGAAGCTGGGAAATTCCTCCAGCGGTTTCCAAGATTCTGTATTTCACCCAGACTAGCAATATAGACATTTTCCTAAAATTTGTACTATTCTTTCTTCCTTGATCTTTCCCTGCTCCCTGGGATTTGATGGCTAGCCATGGGACTCTTTGGAACAGCATCCAGGAGGAGGAGAAGGGAGGGAAGGAGAAGGAGAATTTTAAGGTAAGACATAGCATTTCTTCACCTAAGGCATGAGAGATATGTGTGGAACCAAAGAGGGGTTATGGCAAATATCCATCAAAATGCAAAACACAATTCACACAGCTCTTATCACTGCTTGCACTGATCCTTCATAGAGTGAGATAAGAGGGAGGGAAATACCAGGTGGGCTTAGAGAGAGAATGGAAGCCAGTTTATTGTGGATCTTCCTTCCTTCTGTCTGGCCAATCTGCTAGCTTTCCAAGACTCTTCTCCTGCAATCTCAATAAAATGCCCTTGAATGTTCTCTTCTTATGACAGCTCCATAACGAGCCCCATTGCTCTATATCAATGTTTCTAACCTTGAAGATGTATGTACTTCAGCCTCCAGAATCCCCCAGCCAGCATGCTCTCTATATTGTCTCTGTTCTACTCTCCTGGCTATACTTGACTCCTTCGCCACAACCCATTTTATATTTTCCAACTTTCGTAAATGTTGAAACTCTGGTTCAGCCTTTATGCTAACAGCTTCTCCAACTTAAGGTGGGTGGGAGGGACTAAAATGCATTGCTGGATTTTTAGTAGTTTGTGGCCATAATATTTTATTTCAGTCAACAGATACTAAATGTTCAAACCAACTGTCATGGAGGTCAGTAAATCCATTCAGCATTGAAAAAGTTTGGAAACCTCTGAAACCTAAGCTTTAGAAGGAAAAACTAGCATTTACTTCTTAAAGGCCCATCTTGACCACTGTTTGAGGAAATCATGTGGAGTTTTAATTCATTTTAAGCAAGCTATTCATTGACATAAAAAGTAGAAAATAAGGGACAGGAAATTCTCAATTTAATAGACCTCCATGAAGCAAATCTTAAATTTCAGATATAAAAAGCAAAATTTCATTCAATACCTTCCTGAAATGGATTGCTAGCTGAATCAGACAAGGCACTTAAATTTATATTAAATTATGTAATATTTATATTATTTACATCAATTTTGTATAATTTATGAATCGCTAGATTTTGCACATCAATATTGTGGGGCCTGATATGGAATTAGCCATATGGAAGGCATAAACAAATGAAAAAAAATCTAATGTTATATTCATTGTAGCCTTTCATTGCCAAATAGATGGACCTTTGAGGCTTGGTGGCCCGGTGGGGGAGGAGAGGGAACCAGGCCACAGCCAGGGCTTTTTTTGTTTGTAAAAAAAAAGGGGGAGAGGGGTAGGGAGGGAGGGAGAAGGGAGGGGGAGGGGGGACTGTTAAAGATAAAATGTATGTTAAAACTTTTCAATTAAAAAAAAAAAGGTGCCGGAACTCACACACGTCATACAACCCGCCTTGCATACCCTACAAGGTTTACCTTTGTAGTTGGAAAAAAACCTTTCAATTGTCATTGTATCTAAAAGACTAGGATTTTGTTCAAGGCAACTCTGGAAAATCCGTTGAAAAAAGGTGCCGGAACTCAGTTCTGGTGCGGTCTATGACAAAAAAAGTGTACAGCATTTGAATTAGCTCAGAAAGGGTCAAATTTCAGAAAGTGCTAAAATATCCAACAGTGCAACAAAAACATTCTCCAACAATGTACCAGATTTTAATCACCTGGTAAACAGGTTATCTGCATTGACCTACTCAAAACTTTTTGTATATAAAAAAGGGGTTGGGTGGGTAAATTTCCCAGGCTTGTTATTTTATTCAACAATTAATGCTGATGAAACATAGTTTATGGATTACCATGTTTTACAAGGCAATTATGATTTAATAAACTATGATTAAAAAATATGGCTTAGTATGGATTTGTAAAAGATTCCAAATGTGTATTTTGCTTGGCCATTAATCAAACCTAGGCCATCTAAACTTCAGCTGCATAATATCCAAGGTCTTTTGGAGTGTGCAATCATATTAAATCGAGTAAACTGAATTAAGTTAACTTTCTATCAGATTGTGCTTTAATTAGATACACATGATACCAATTTATTATTTGGCATTGATTATTTCCCTTAATCCTTTTACAAAGTGGAAAAAGTTGTCCACATCATCAGATTTTTGTAGCAATTATCACCATCATTTTTATATGTGAACTGTTAAAATGGTCCTCGTTAATTAATTAATGCAAATGCATCGTGACTGTGCTATATGTGTATGGATGTGGCCTTTTTGACAACCAGATAAACTAAACATCCTCATCCAGTTTAGAGGAAACATTATCCCATGCCTGATTACAGACTTTAAATAACCAAAGTTAACTTGTATTAATCAACAGCAGGCTTTGAATCTAAACCTGTTTGTTATCCTGGAAATATAATATCAGTGCTTGCCATTCATTTTCACTTACAAATTTGTTTTCTTCTGCTAAATCTTAAGAAAAATGACTGAGTAGCATGCACTGCATCAAAATGCTGAACTAGTAATTTCATCTTTCCAGACCACTAAGTGAGGTCTCTCCCACATACAGATGCGTCCTATCCACCACTTCCACTAAGTTTAATTTAAGGGGTGCTCATATTATTAATTGAAAGCCCCTCCCACTGCTATGCTGAATCTGGGTGCAAGAACATAGCACCTGCAGTGAACAAGTCTTGTGTCCTTCCCCACTTCTTAAAAAAAGAATCAAAAGATGCTTTTTATCCAGAAGAAGATCACATCCTGCTGATACAATCTTCCAAAAGGAGGTGTGATTGAAACAAGCCGTAGGCAGAGTAATAACAATGCAAATGAAAGAAAACCAATACCAAGAATATAGAAATTGATTCCTCATCTCCTTACAATTTAACCATGTACATTTATTGATCTAGTTTACTTTATTCGGGGCAATAAAAACCCATAATTAACATTCAGCTTCCCAACCAATATTTCCTCTCAGCTGCTTTTGACTACTCTGCTGTTAACAAACTCAAGGAGGCAACTTAGAGGTGTTCATCAGCACCGCTAGGAAAAGGTTATTAGGCCAAAAACCACAACAATTGCGTGGGTTTCTTTTCCATCCCAAGAACTGGGCAAAATATAGCCAAAATGGGAATTAAATGGTTGTGAAGTGGACAGATGGTTGAGAAATTTTTCTTTCTCCTTTCAGTGAAGATAGTTTAAATAAAATAATGTTACTGGAGCCCATCAGATGGAAGAGAAGGGGAAACAATGGGCTCATTAAGGAGGAAATCCCATGGTTATATTATTTTCTTTTAGCTTTTGTCCACAGCAGAAGTTTAGTCTGAGGGATTTCACTTGTGATGGTTCTTTCATGTGATTCTTAACCTGCTTAATGCTTAAGGACTAGACTGCTAAGCTCTGGTATTACCACCCTAACTGACAAAAAAGGATTACATTGTGGAGTCCTGATCTTGCTTGTTTGCTTGCAGATGTAACATTACCCAACTAGGTATACTGTACCATCAGTCCCTAATCATCAGTCCCAAGCATCTTCAGTGCCCAGCATTTAAAACCACAGGACTTGCCACACAGAGAGCCAAGAAAACTTAAGGCAGACAATCATATGCTGGACAAGAAAAACACAGAATCAGAACCAACTCTAAACAGAGAAAAAGCAGCCTTTAAAAACCTCAAGAAAGACCAAAAACGTCACCATCCTCTAGACAAAGGCAGAACCACGGTTATTAGGAACAGAATACAACATATACAAATAGCCAAAGAATTAGCAGAGGACAAAGAAACCTACATCCCAGTACACACCAACCCAATACAAGCATTGATTATGTTATCTACTTGGGTAATGAAGCATCTGTGACCAAACAACCAAGTTCAGAGTCCAACAATTCCACAGTTCAACCCTGAGTTGTAGATATTCTCTTCTATTGGAAGAATTACATTTTAGAGGGAGGAGGATTTGGTTTCTATTTTCATAGTATCTTTGACTGCTCTATTAGATATTTGAAATGCGGAGTGAAACATTCCTGAACAATGTTCACTCATCTTTCCTCTTGATTATTAGATTAAGTCATTCATCCATCACAATAATGAAAAAGAACAATACAATGACTCTTTGCACTCACTTACTTCACTGATGATTATGAAAATCTTTCCCATTTTACATTGTTAGCATCACTGTCCTATAAAAAGATCAAGGCAGTGGCGTAGCGTGGGTTGTCAGCACCCGGGGCAATTTGCGCCCCCTAACCCGGTGACGTCATGGCACCGCCGAAAAGATGCACCCCGCAGCGGCGTAGACTTTCCAAGAAGACTCGCGCGCATGCGGGATGCTTCCGGGTCCCTCTCGAGGGCGGCTGGGCGGGGCTCCGACCTGCAAGAGCCGCTGCATTCAAGCTCGCACGTGAGCCCCGCTAAATAAAGCCACGCATGCGCATGATGCTAGGCCAGCCGGCCGGCGGGTCCGTCTTCGCTCGGCCAAGCCTGCCGGGGCGCCTGCGGGGCGCTTGCGGTTGGCCTGAGCCTGGGTGGAGAGTTGGGCGCTTCTATTTATTTTATTCAGTTTATGTGGCCGCCCATCTCACCTGCCGGACTCGTTTCGCTTTGCAAGAAAGAGCAGCTCGAGAGCGGAGCCAAGCCGACTCTGTGCAGCCCTTGGGGCTCCCTGAGCAGCTCAGTGCGAGCGCGCCCCCCCAGATGTTGCGCCCGGTGCGGCCGGCCCCCCCTGCACCCCCCACGCTACGCCACTGGATCAAGGAACAAATGGACTAACAGAAATGGAACTGTGATATGAGACAGCTGATACTAGATTAGGATGCCTTGTTAGGACATATTTACATGTATAGCAGCTTGCTCAGGGGACTCCTCCAGATGAGAAAGCAGAACTATTTTTTAAAGTGTCTTCACTGTAGACCTTCAGCCTTCTAGTTTATGAATAATAAAACTGTTGCACATTATAATAGTGGATGATGATGATGATGATGATGATGATGATGATGATGATGATTTATCTAAAATGGATTCAATTATTCCAGGCTAGTGCTAGGATGATGGGATAATAATTATATGTTTGAAAGAGGCTGTGAGAAGAATGACAGGCCATTTTTGTGTGATTGCTTCCACACATACCCCCACACCTGCATGCAATTTTTGAAAGCCCAACCTGGAGGTACTAGTTTATTACCATTTTTGTATATTTTTAAGTACCAGTTATTTGCCTATTTATTTGAAATGATTTGTAATACTGTGTTGTTTTATCTCCTTGGTGTGTTATATTTCCCGCTTTTTATTTTATGAGTTGATATTTTTATTGTTTTATTATCTTTTTATACTTCTTGGAGTCCATATTTCAAAGGACTAAATATACTATTAAAAACACTCTAATGTCTACTTCATGTGTGTGTGTATGCGTGTATATGCATGTGTGTGTATGTATATGCATGTATATGCATGTGTGTCTGTGTGTCTGTGTATGATGAAGATTCCCTCAGTCACTTCAAAATATGTTGTTGTGCTAGATTTCTAGGCTAAAATCCACTAACCCTAGACCTCTATCTGTGTCCGTGTCCTCAATTTTCTTAAAAAAAATTGACAGTTCAAAAGTCTAAATTTTTATCAGACCCACACATACACAGAGCTTGATTACATTATTCCCAGACAGGTTAGGGCTCAGAAAATGTAAGCCTTCTGCCAGAACAATCCATGGCTTTTTCCTCTCACTGAGGTTCATCGCTAATCTCTGTGTCAGAGTACATCAGTGGAAATAGACTTGGATTTGTAGACAGAAATCTATTTGCCACTTGAGATTTTGGAGGCCATTTTCCTGGTCATCATTTCGGAATCACACATCATAGGGACCCACTGAGCAGCCTATAATCTTGTAATAATATACAAAATTATAGATTTTCAAGAATCTAATCTGTGGCTTTAAGGTACGAAACCTCCAAAGTGATGGGGGTCCAGTCTGACCTTAAAGATCTCCAGGGAAAGCCCCCTCCTCTCCAGAAATAATCCAATGGGATTAAACAACAGCTAGTTAATAGCAGCTCAACACAAAAAGCAACTTCTTTATGGTAAGAACCACTTAATCATTATTTTTCCAGAGAACTTGACATTTGTTAAAGCAGATTTGTATGTGTGTGCTGTTGGTGGTATTTTAACTATTCTCATATTAAGAGTTATTGGCTACTTTAAAATGACCTTTGTTGTTTTGTTTAGTGTTTTTGCATGGCATATGAATACACAGGGCAGAAAAGCAAGGGGAAAATGCAGTGAGTTTTTTTAAAAATATATATATTAAAAGCTTAATGTGCTTTCATTATTAATAGATGAGGCCGTGGCATTAGAAAATGTTAAATAACGGCACACATTACATATCATATAAAATGAATGATTCATACTGGAAAGCACCAGGCGGGGGAGATGGGGAATGGAGAGAACAGCAATTCTATTTTTAGGGTATAATCAGTCTGGATAAATGTTTATCTTCCAAATCCATCCAAACATGAAAAAAAATAGGTAGCAAAGGGTGGAATTTTTTTTCTCCACCCAGCAGTTATTTTATTCATATGTTTTTGATACTTGTACATTTTTCAACTCAGAATGGCCTTCAGGCAGTCAATAAAAAGAGATTGTTCTTGCCTTTTGGTTATATTCTTACAGTGCAGGTCTTCCTCATTTGTCAATAGGATAGGCTGCTAGGCATCAGTCCCCATTTGAATGATATTCCCAAATACACCTCTTCACTATACTCCATGTAATTCAATGGCTACCATTCAGCTGTTCCCTTGGTCAGTACAAACATTGCTGTATCACTCCTTTTTTCATTTTTATCGAAACTGTTCCAGTGATAGCTAGCAATGGGAATACCCTCTTTGGTCCTAAACCACAAGTCACCATTGACAATGGGAGATTAGATGAATGAACAGCTTCTGACATCCTTATGTTTTCAGGAGTTTAGCAAGTCTGAAATCCCACAGTTCCATATAATCCATCACCAATTTCTCTAGTATTTCAGGCTCAACACAGGTAAAACTGAAGCAGAGCCTGGAATTGCTGATGCATATTTTTGAAAGAACATCCTATCGATTTGCATTTCAGTTTAGATTAGAATGTTTAAAGAACAGGTCTTGTCCTGTGGGAATAAACACATTGCAGCCACAACACATATTTTGCAGTTGGGGGGTGTCACAAACCTCATGAAAACAGACCAGAATGAATCCATGGATGGAACGTACTGTCTTACTAGGCTACAAGAACTGATACTCGCAAGAGTGAATTATTGTCAATTTTGAAATTAATGGTGTTGTGTTTTGTTGGCACAAGCCGGACATTAATACACAATGTTCAGCATTTTCAACCAGCAATAATTCTGGGTGCTAGAAAAAGCGCCATTCACGAATAGCAATCCTGGGCCCCATAATTATAGATCCAAATATGTATTCAATTTCTGGGCTTTAAAATTGAATTATTAAAGTAAACTATGTGTTTTCAGTTATAAGAAGAGGAAGGATAGGAAGTTAATTAGTTCTTTTATGGCATAAAGATCAATTCCAATACTAGGGGGAAAAACAATACAAAAAGTCAGCATTAGTTAAACAGTTCATCATCCATTGTTTAGTTTGGGCCTTTCTATACATCATTTGTATAATTTTCTATGTCGCCAAAAAGGCCAAAAAAATATATCAAATTTTGGAGAAATTCCTTTGAGGAGTTACAATATAACCACACAGCCAATACTTCATTTATAATCTATTATGTAAAGCCATGATAAGCATATCAGTCAACCACCAATCATATTTCTACTTAATTCTTTAATCTCCTTAAGTTTGTAAAATAACTTAGAAACTCTTTTTTTTTCTTCTGTTCAATTATGTCCAATTCTGGCTGAGAGGAATTTGAATAAGGCAGACATGTCATTCAAACTGGGGGTGATATGTCTCTAACAGAGAACTTTGGGAAGTTCTTGGTGCTCTCTGAGCTTGCTTATAGACATACCATTACCCAGGGGTGTCAAACTCACAACATCACGTGTCGTGTCGTGACATATTGTGACTTTTTTTCCCATTGCTGGCAATGAGGTGGATGCGGTTTCTCCATGGCCGGCAGTTTGACACCCCTGCCATTACCCAACAAGGTAATGTCATCAATATGGGGTTTGCTTCTTGTTTATATACTGCATAGTAGCTTGTCCTCTTAGTTTTGCTGGAGCTATAGTTCCTTCCTCAGTGCTTGCTTAATCAGAGTAATGTTTTCTACCTGATTGATGTCTGGTATTGATCCCTGCTTATTTAAATGATTGCTGGAATGGATGTCCAGTCTTGTCTCTAATAACTTTATCTGCCATATTAATTGCTTCATCTATATAACTAATTTCTGAGGTCTCCAGAGGTGGTAACTAAGTCCAGACTATATCGTTTCCCTTATTGTGCCTTTGGGCCCTTAGTTATAACAGTGTGCTTCAGAGAAATAATGAAAAAATAAGGATTCTTGGCGGGGGGGGAACCTGCCTTCTGCCCTGGAATAGTCAGAACTGTGCCAGATGTTTTCTTCCCAAGCCTAGATTTAGGGTGATATTTACTCAGTGGCACAGCTGAACAAACAGGGATATATTGGTTTACTCTGCTCTAAAGGCTATATCTCAGCTCCCTCCATCTGGGAGTTTGGGAAGTTGCTATTCAGGACATCACAATGTCTTTCTTTTTTTAATAAATATTTTATTAATTTTCTAATTTTACAATCATACTTGATAAACAATGTTTTATTTGGGTCCATTGGTAATTTAGTGGTACATATTAACTTTCTCAGTCTAGTTCCAATACTACACCATCCAGTGCTTCCTTGATCCTCTCTTCTTCTGGTGGTATGCATTTTTCCACACTGGGCAAATATAATTCTTGTTACTGTAAATACATATACAATTAAATATAGACATCTTCATCACATATTTCTGGTATTATACATAATATCAATAGTGTCAGTTTAAAATATCTTTTCTAGCCAGAACATATCTCAATTGCATTTGCACTTAAAATCCATTTGTTCAATCAATATCCTGTTTTTCCCGCTTTTTAAAATTTTAATTTCCCATCAATGTTCAAAATATCTCTATTGCTTATAATTTTCTCATAATAAATTATATTTGGGTATCTAAAAGCTTCCCTTATTCAAACCTTTTTAGAATTTTCATATTTCCCATCTCATAACAAAGTATAATATTCTAGTTACAAATCCTATCCTTCTAATTATAATAATACTTTTATTTCTAACAGTTATCTATTTTCTTAACCATATTCAAACATCTGTTTAATAGTATATCTAATCGGTCAAAACCTCTATTTTCTTTAGTCTTACTCCAGCTTTCTTCCTTTGCCAAATAACTTTCCAAATTAGTGCATTTTAATCATTAAGTAATTCTTCCTCTGTTTTTGTATATATTGTTTGGAATGAGGAAGATAATTTGATTGAAGTATTTTTGGGAAGAATGCTCAACCCATTTATATTCATTAAACAGCCTCCATTCTTCTCCTTCAGTTTTTCTTTTCATTTTTTATTTGTCACTATTCAGTATTTCTCCTAACAGTTTTGTCATCTATTCAATCAGCTCTTCTTCCTTATCCTCAAATATGTTCTGAGATCTTGACAAGTAAGATATCTTTTCCATTTCCAGTGTTATCACTTCATCTTCTAATTTTTCATTTGTCTGTATCTGTCTGTTAATTCCTTCCTTAAAGTCCTCCATCTTTGGATCCGTTTCTTCTAATTTCCCTTCTGTTTCTGGGTTACTAGTTCCTTCTTTGTAGTCATTGTCTGAATTTGTAAGTTTAGGTTAGAAAATTGTTCTTTTATCTCATTTGTGTTATTTTTAGTCTCATCATGAAATAAAACAATTGTCTCTTGGATTGATTTCAACATAGAAAGAATTTCTTTCTGAGATTCATAAACATTTTCTTGTTGGTATATCAAGCTGGGGGCTTTGGAGACAAGTGTTAAAGATGTTTTTTTACCATTTGAGGGTAAGTATGGAATACCCATTTTGCTTTTGTATGTAGTCTTTATAGTCCAGTAGGGTCCCCAACACAGATAAGCAGCCCAAGAGATTTTTTTCCCTTTTCCCAGCTGCAGTCTGAAAAAGTGAAAATTTCCAGGAACAACAGTCTTATCTAAGTCCGGGCTTCAAGCCAAGTTTTCTTTAAGCATAATAAATTGTAGTGCCATGATTCACCACTAGATGTTGCTGACACCATCTTCCAACTTTCCAAATCTAAGCTTATTATAAAGACTTTCAAATATCTTTTCTAAAAGAAGTCTCAAAGATACTTTTAGTCCACAAATTTCAAAACTATATATCTGTATTAATTCCAAATTGATCTTGTAGTTTTCTCTATTTTTCCCCAAAGCAATTAATTCACCGCTTTTCTTTTCCTGAAGAAGCGGGGCAAAAACTTCCCTTCCCTCTCTCAATGGGGAGGAATCTTTGCTTTGGGCATTCTTTTTTTCCAGGAAAGTAGTATTAAGATCATAAAAATAGGATAAAGCCTCACCCAGTTCCATCCACATTGCTCAAAAATTGCTAGTTAGTGCTTATCTTTGGTTGTCAGCAGCTTCTGACTGGCCACACAAATGTAGCCAGTCTTTCTCCCGCTTGTTTGGAGGGCTTCCTTGGAGCCAGTGGAAGGGCCACCACCACTCTGTGATTGTCGAGGGTCCCCTCCTTCTTTGTTGCCTCTCCAGGGTGACTTTTGACCCTTTTTAGGGTCCCCAGCGAGGCAAAATCAAATGTGGAAGACGGAGCCCCATTTAATTTTTTAGCGAAATTTTTTAGGGGGTTAGGGAGAGGGGTGGGGGGTAATGGTTGTCTGACTATGGGGGGTGGCCATACAACCGTGGTGCAGGCCAGGCCTGGGTCCGACTGCGTTCAGGGGGAGCGGGGTGTGGTTACATCTGGGGCTCGGGAGCGGATCGTGGGACTACCGATTCCCACGACATTGGGGTATGGCAGCAGGCGTATGGACAGAGGGCCGTATCGTTACCGGGAGGGCCGTCTCCGCTGTTTACAAGCGGTGAGGCGCTCCGACCCTCTGCTTCTTCCCCGAGGTGCCGGGAGCGAGGATGTGCAGCCTCTTGAGCTCCGGCTGGTGTACCTGAATGCCAGGTCCATGGTTAATAAGGCTCCCTTTGTGCGGGATTTGGTGGAGGGTGAGCATGCGGACCTGGCTTGTATCACCGAGACCTGGTTGGGTCCAGAGGGTGGGGTCCCTTTGGTTGATCTTTGCCCACCAGGTTTCCGAGCGCTACACCGGCCTCGGGCTCAAGGTAGGGGCGGGGGAGTGGTGGTAGTTATCAGGGAGACCTTATGTCCGCGGGAGACCACCGTTCCTCAGATAGTCGGGTGTGAATCTCTCTTTTTGAGGTTTGGTTCGGGGGCGCAGTTGGGCTTGCTGCTGGTGTACGTTTCGCCTAGTCACACAGCGGCAGCCCTGCCTGAGCTACTCGATGTCCTCTCCGGTTTGGTGATTGAGTTCCCCAAACTTCTAGTTTTGGGTGACTTCAATCTACCATCCCTGGGAGGGTCATCTGAGTTAGCCCGGGAGTTCATGGCTTCCATGACGGCCATGGACCTGACGCAGGTAATTTCTGAACCAACTCATGAGGGAGGCCACACACTTGACTTGGTTTTTTTATCTGGACGGTGGTTGGATGATCTTGGTGGGGGCTCTCCATTTATTATGCCCCTGTCATGGACCGATCATCACATCCTGCGGCTGGTCTTCCGTCTTGCCACCCCCCGCCGTGGGGATGCGGAACCAACTAGATGGTACCGCCCCAGGCGCTTAATGGACCCTGATGGGTTCCAGGCAGCGCTGGGATCCCCACCTGCCTCCGTCGCTCACAACTCGGCGGATGCCTTAGTGGAAGCCTGGGAAAGGGCAGCCACTGAGGCACTGGACCGAGTTGTACCCTTGCGGCCCCTGACCCGGTGCAGATCCCAACGAGCTCCATGGTTTTCCGCAGAGCTCCGGGAGATGAAGCGTCGAAAACGGGGCCTAGAGAGCTGTTGGAGGTCCAGCCGATCCGAATCCGACCGGTTGCGGTTAAGAACCTATATTAGGTCTTATCTCGCAGCGATGAGGGTGGCGAGGTGTAATTACTTCTCTGCCCTCATCGCGTCCGCAGATAATAGCCCGGCCACCCTGTTTAGGGTGACTCGCTCCCTCCTTAATCAGGAGGTGAGGGAGGATCCCTTGCAGGATCGCGCCGAGGAGTTTGGTCAACATCTGTCGGATAAAATCGCTCGGATTCGGACCGGTTTGGACTCCAGCTGGGCAGAGTCTGACGATCAGGACACGGGCGGTCTTGTCAATGTTATCTGGGAGGAGTTTGATTCTGTGACCCCTGATGAAGTGGACAGGATTATGGGGAGGTTGAGCTCCACCACATGTTTATTGGACCCGTGCCCTTCTTGGCTGGTTTATGCAGCTAGGGAGAGGACACGAGGCTGGTTCCAGGCGGTTATATCTGCTTCTTTGAGTGAGGGTAATTTCCCCACCGTCTTGAAGGAGGCGGTGGTGAGACCTCTCCTCAAGAAGCCTGCCTTGGACCCAGCTGTGTTGAACAACTTTCGCCCAGTCTCCAACCTTCGCTTTCTTGCGAAGGTTGTTGAGAGTGTGGTGGCGCATCAGCTCCCTCTGGTCCTGGATGAAGCGGATTATTTGGACCCGTACCAATCGGGTTTCAGGCCCGGGTACAGCACGGAGACGGCATTGGTCGCTCTGGTGAATGATCTCTGGAGGGCCCGGGATAGGGGACATTCCTCTGTCCTAGTCCTATTAGACCTCTCAGCGGCTTTCGATACCATCGACCATGGTATCCTGCTGCGGTGTCTCAGGGGATTGGGAGTGGGAGGCACGGTTCTTCGGTGGTTCTCCTCCTATCTCCTGGGACATTCACAGTCGGTGTTGGCAGGGGGGCAGAAATCGGCCCCTAGGTCTCTCGTTTGTGGAGTCCCTCAGGGGTCGGTTCTCTCGCCTCTCCTGTTCAACATCTACATGAAACCGCTGGGTGAGATCATTCGTGGTTTTGGAGTTGGGTATCATCAATATGCCGATGATACCCAACTTTTCATTTCGACCCCAAACCACTCCAGTGATGCCCTCGCTGTGATGTCCCGTTGCCTGGAGGTGGTTCGGGTCTGGATGGGGAGGAACAGACTTCAACTCAACCCTGACAAGACTGAGTGGCTGTACATTCCGGCATCCTGGGACATTCAAAATGTTCCATCGCTTTCTATGGGGGTTGAGTCTTTACCCCCCGTGGATAGGGCTCGCAACTTGGGAGTCCTCCTAGATTCACAACTTGCCTTAGAAGACCACATAGTAGCCGTGACTAGGGGGGCTTTCGCTCAGGTTCGCCTGGTGCGTCAGTTGCGGCCCTATCTAGACCGGGATGCCCTGTGTACGGTCACTCATGCGCTCGTGACCTCTCGTCTTTACTATTGCAATGTTCTCTACATGGGGCTTCCCTTGAAGACCACTCGGAGGCTCCAACTGGTACAGAATGCAGCCGTGAGAGTTGTCTTGGGAGTTTCCCAGTACTCCCATGTTACACCTTTGCTCCGCGAGCTGCATTGGTTACCAGTTGTCTTCCGGGTGAGGTTCAAGGTCTTGGTGATGGTTTTTAAGTCCTTACATGGCATGGGTCCGGAATACCTCAGGGACCACCTGCTGCCGGCGTCGACTCCCCTCCGCCCTGTGCGTTCCCTCAGAGAGGGCCTCCTCAGGGTGCCTCCGGTCAGAGAATGCCGGCTGGTGGCCCCCAGGGGGAGGGCCTTTTCTGTGGGCACCCCGGCTTTGTGGAATCAACTGCCGGTTGAGCTCTGGATGGCACCGGATCTCCGCTCCTTCCGGCGCGGGTTAAAGACCCATTTATTCGAACAAGCTGGCCTGGCCTGATGGGGAGTTAACTCAGGGTTTTAATATTTGTATATTTTTACTGTTTTACTTTGGGCAATAATTTAATTCTTTTTTAACTTTTGTACTTGTGTATTTTTATTTATGCCCTGTTCACCGCCCTGAGTCCTTCGGGAGAAGGGCGGTATAAAAATTTAATAAACTTAAACTTAAACTTCCTACACCCGTGATGCCAAAACACCTAACCATAAGTCCTGGACATCATAATTTCTATAGGAAATGTAGATGTTTGCAACTGTTTCTCAAAAGTCAGGAAAAATATCCCCCCTTCAAGTTACACCAAACTTGGAAACAAAAAAGAACACAACTTTTATTGTAAAGCTATAGCAACAGAATGTTGCAAGTCTGAATGTGGTTTCCCCCTGCTCTCTTATTTTCTTCATGAGAATTAGGGAGGCATGTATCTGAGATAATTTCTCAAAGTACATTTCTTCCCTAGGCTCAGATTCTTTTATCAGACCATTGTCTTGGTTGTGGTTCTCCATAGTGTTCCTCAAGGTTATTCCTTCTGGCCACTGCCCTTTGCAATGAAGTTGCCTCCCTCCAAGATCTGGATGTCTCCCATCCTGTAGGTATATCAAAGGGGTCTGAAGTCTGATTCTTTGTCAAGAGTGACTGAAGCCGCCTTTGGGTTGTGGAGTATGTTTTCATTCCTATGTGTACTTGTGTGTGTGTATATATAAAATTTTATATATTAAATATAGATAATATATAAATATAAATATATGTAATCATTATCATTTTAGCCATTGTCTGAAACCAATATGGTTCTGAGCTTTCTTTTGCCAACTGGGCCCACAATTCTTGCTGATGTCGTTAATCCATCTTGTTTTAGGTCTCTTTCGTGGATGCTTTTTATCAAGTGGGATCCATTCTATGACTGCCTTGGTCCACCTGCCATCATTTTTTCTTGCTATGTGACCAGCCCATTTCCATTTAAATTCTTTTACTCTCTTGACGATATCGTAATCCAGTTGCAGGCCTTTCTATATTGTCTTGTAATGCCAACCATGTATGTTGCTATGGCTCTTTGCGCCACTTCTACCTTGATTGTATTGATTGTGAGATCCATGTTTCACTGGCATACACACACACATGTAAACACACACACATAATAGATATATCTTTAATGCATCTTTAATGTTTTATATCTTTATAAAGTTATATATTTTTAATGTCTTTATTATTAACTTGTGCATTTGTAGGACAAGAGCAGACAGAGCCGGGGGGGTGGGGTTAAGCATGTCATCAGTTTAGAGTCCTTGTTTTCCCATAAATGCTCCAACTCCTTCTAAGTTCCGTTGACCCTTATCTGGTGCCAATTAAGCACTGAACTTTAGTTGACCAGATTCTTGTGTATAGGCTTCAATAACTCTTCTATGTTGCAACCTAACAAATGGTCCTGATTCTTTGTGCCTGACAGCATTGCCTATAATTATTGGGCATTGGGCAGTATATAAATTTAATAAATAAAGAAAAGTACCAACTTAGTCTAGAAGGAAGGAAGGAAAGAGGAAGCAATTAAAAGTTGCCCCACTTTAATTCTCTGGGGAATAAAAGAGATAAAAACTTTCAAGCTTCTGTTCCCATAGCCTTTAGCAGTAAAATTGAGATCCAGTCATTCCTGTGATATCTGCTTCTTGATGTGGCCTACTCTGAAGGGCTGATGGGAATAAAGGTAACAAATAAATTAAATAATTAAATAGAATTAAAACATTGTTCTTTATGGGAAACACAACTTGCTTTTTCTTTAGAACTACTTCTGTGGAATTACAATCCTGTCTGACTAATCTTAGGTAAAACTAATTTTATTCTCAAACCCTATGCAATTAAATTTGTCACCTATTTGTCACATACTATACTATATAACCCTTCATGGATTATTGCCTTGTCATGGCGAAGGGGCTTGCGTAATTCAATGAAGCTATGAGCTATGTCGTGCAGGGCCACCCAAGATGGAAAGGTCATAGCAGAGAGTTCTGACAAAATGTGATCCACTGGAGAAGGAAATGGCAACCCACTCCAGTATCTTTGCCATGAAAACCCTATGGACAGTACCAAAAGGCAAAATGATATGATGCTGGAAGATGAGCCCCTCAGGTCGGAAGGCGTCCAATATGCTACTGGGGAAGAGCAGAGGGCTAGTACTACTAGCACCAGAAAGAATGAAGCGACTGGGCCAAAGCCGAAAGGACGCTCAGCTGTGGATGTGTCTGGTGGTGAAAGGAAAGTCCGATGCTGTAAAGATTTTTTCTCCATAGGAACCTGAAATGTAAGATCCATGAATCAAGGAAAGCTGGACGTGGTCAAACAAGAGATGACAAGACTAAACATCGACATCTTAGGTATCAGCGAACTAAAATGGACAGGAATGGGTGAATTTAATTCAGATGACCATCAGGTATACTACTGCGGGCAAGAATCCCACAGAAGAAATGGAGTAGCCTTCATAGTCAATAAAAGAGTAGAAAAAGCAATACTGGGATACAATCCTCAAAATGACAGAATGATCTCAGTTCATATCCAAGGCAAACCATTCAATATCACAGTAGTCCAAGTCTATGCCCCAACCACCAGTGCTGAAGAGGATGAAATTGACCGGTTCTATGAAGCCCTACAGCACCTTATAGAACTAACACCAAAAAATGATGTCCTTATCATCATGGGGGATTGGAATGCTAAAGTAGGAAGCCAAAGGATAACCAGAATAACAGGCAAGTTTGGCCTTGGAGTACAAAATGAAGCAGGGCACAGGCTGATAGAATTTTGTCAAGAGAATACAATGGTTATAGCAAACACTCTTTTCCAACAACCCAAGAGACAGCTCTACACATGGACATCACCAGACGGTCAACACAGAAATCAGATTGACTATGTGCTCTGCAGCCAAAGATGGAGAAGCTCTATACAGTCAGTAAAAACAAGACCAGGAGCTGACTGGCTCAGACCATGAGCTTCTCATTGCAAAGTTTAGGCTTAAACTGAAGAAAGTAGGGAAAAGCACTAGGCCACTCAGGTATGAATTAAATCATATCCCTGTTGAATATACAGTAGAGGTGACAAAGAGATTTAAGGAATTAGATCTGATAGACAGAGTGCCTGAAGAACTATGGACAGAGGTTCGCAACATTGTACAACAGGTAGCAACCAAAACCATCCCAAAGAAAAAGAAATGCAAGAAAGCAAAATGGCTGTCTGAGGAAGCTTTGCAAATAGCTGAGGAAAGGAGGGAAGCGAAAGGCAAGGGAGAAAAAGAAAGATACACCCAATTGAATGCAGAATTCCAGAGAATAGCTAGAAGAGATAAGAATGCCTTCTTAAATGAACAGTGCAAAGAAATAGAAGAAAACAATAGAATAGGGAGGACCAGAGATCTTTTCAAGAAAATTGGAGAGATGAAGAGAACGTTTCATGCAAAAATGGGCATGATAAAGGACCAAAATGGCAGGGACCTAACAGAGGCAGAAGAGATTAAGAAGAGGTGGCAAAATTACACAGAAGAACTATACAAGAATGAGCTTAATGTCCCTGATAATCACAATGAGGTGGTCACTGACCTCGAGCCAGACATCCTAGAATGTGAAGTAAAATGGGCCTTAGAAAAGCTGAGCAACAACAAAGCTAGTGGAGGTGACAGTATTCCAGCTGAGCTATTCAAAATCTTAAAAGACAATGCAGTAAAAGTGCTACACTCAATTTGCCAGCAAATTTGGAAAACTCAACAGTGGCCACAGGATTGGAAAAGATCAGTTTACATTCCAATTCCAAAGAAAGGCAATGCCAAAGAATGTTCAAACTATCGCACCATTGCACTCATATCTCATGTTAGTAAAGTTATGCTTAAAATCTTACAAGCTAGACTCCAGCAGTATGTGGATCGAGAACTACCAGAAGTAGAGGCAGGATTTCGAAGAGGCAGAGGAACTAGAGATCAAATTGCCAACATACGTTGGATTATGGAGAAAGCTAGAGAGTTCCAGAAAAACATCTACTTCTGCTTCATTGACTATGCTAAAGCCTTTGATTGTGTGGATCATACCAAAGTGTGGCAAGTTCTTAAAGAGATGGGCGTACCAGACCATCTTATTTCTCTCTTGAGAAACCTATATGTGGGCCAAGAAGCAACAGTGAGAACTGGACATGGAACCACTGATTGGTTCAAAATTGGGAAAGGAGTCCGGCAAGGCTGTATACTGTCGCCCTGCCTATTTAACTTATATGCAGAGCACATCATGAGAAAGGCAGGGCTATATGAATCAAAAGCTGGAATTAAGATTGCTGGAAGAAATATCAACAACCTAAGATATGCAGATGATACCACTCTAATGGCAGAAAGTGAAGAACTAAAGAGCCTCTTGTTGCGGGTGAAGAAGGAGAGTGCAAAAGTTGGGTTGAAACTTAACATTAAGAAAACCAGGATCATGGCATCCGGCCCTCTCAATTCCTGGCAAATAGATGGGGAAGAAATGGAGGTAGTGACAGATTTTATTTTCCTGGGCTCCAAGATCACTGCAGATGGGGACTGTAGCCAAGAAATTAAAAGATGCTTGCTCCTCGGGAGGAAAGCCATGACAATTCTAGACAGCACACTAAAAAGCAGAGACATCACCCTGTCAACAAAAGTGCGTATAGTCAAGGCTATGGTCTTCCCAGTTGCAATGTATGGCTGTGAAAGTTGGACCATAAAAAAGGCTGAGTGCCAAAGAATTGAGGCCTTTGAACTATGGTGGTGGAGAAGACTCCTGCGAGTCCCTTGGACTGCAAGGCGATCAAATTGGTCAGTCCTAGAGGAAGATCAACCCTGACTGCTCTTTAGAAGGCCAGATCTTGAAGCTAAAACTCAAATACTTTGGCCACCTAATGAGAAGGAAGGACTCACTGGAGAAGAGCCTAATGCTGGGAAAGATTGAGGGCAAGAGAAGAAGGGGACGACAGAGAATGAGGTGGCTGGATGGAGTCACTGAAGCAGTAGGCGTGAGCTTAAATGGACTCCAGAAGATGGTAGAGGACAGGAAGGCCTGGAGGAATGTTGTCCATAGGGTCGCGATGGGTTGGACACGACTTTGCAGCTAACAACAACAAATATTTGGGACTTCCAGGTGGCAAGGCTCGGTTGAAGGTGGTCATTTCTGACCGTCAGCCCCGTTGCTCCGTTTAAATTGCAAAAACAGCGACAATCAGCTGTTTCGTGGTTTGGGAATCCCCCCTCAGGAGAAGAGGGGGGGTGAGCATTCAGGTAGAGGTAGAGCTCCCCTAGACCCCAAAAATTATCACTCTGGGGGTCGAAGGGTGAGAGCTCCCTCGGAGCCTGAATTAGCTCCGGACTCGGGGAGTCCTCTGTTTCAAGGCTTTGAAACAGAACAGGATGCTGCAACCATCCCTGCTCCCAATATTGTACTTTGGATTACTTGGACGCAGGCAGAGCTGAGCAGGAGAATATTGAAACAGCAAGTATATGATCTTTAACTCCGGTTTAACTTAAAAGAAGGGGAGGAAGATGGCGCCAGAATAAATCTTTAGAGAAAGTGGGAAGAACAAAGAGTAAGGAAAATAAAATAAAAGGAGGAAGATATAAAGTGGATTTTTAAAGTTGTAAAAGACTTTGTTAAAAACATTTGAAGTTGGCTCAAAAGTGATTTAAAAGACTTGGATATTTAACAGTGAAGCAACAAAGTTGCAATTTGGGCGGAAAAGTGAAAGTGAGAAACAAAAGTTAATTGGGTGTTAAAATGGCTTCCAAACCACCTAAATTCCCTGCTTCTAAAAGTGTGGGGGCTTCACCAGTTCAACAATCTGGACTTCAAACATTGATGCCACCCCCCGCAGCACCTACACCTATACCCACATTGACATTAAAAGATTTACAAGATGCTTTAAAACTTCAATCTGAGCAAATATCTGAGCTCATTAATGAGAAAAATAAGGAAATACGAGAGGATATTTTGCTGGCATTTCAGGGACTGACAGTTTGTACTGAGAATCTGGATGAACGTGTGGAAGAAGTTAATCAAAATAATTTGATATTGGAAGCTAAAATCAGTGAAGCTGAGAATAAAATGGATAAAATTGATGATGAGGTGGTGATGATACAATATAGGGACATGGAGTTTGCCTTGAGGATCAGAGGTCTGAAAGAAAATCCACAAGAAAACTTGGAAGAGATATTGGCAAAAGCTGTGGCGCCTATTTTGGGTTGGCGAGCTGAAGATTTTATACTGGAAATAGACAAAATATTTCGTGTCAATTCCTGGATTGCTAGGCAAAGAAAACTACCAAGAGATGTGGTTGTTTACTTCACAAAGAGAAAGATCAGAAATGCGATCATACAAGCCTTTTATAACAACAGATTTAAAGTGGCTGATCAAGAGGTTTTAATTTTGAAAGAAATACCACCAAGAATCTTAAGAAATAGGAAAGAATTTGTTTTTCTGGCAGATGAATTAAAAAAATGACAGATTCAGTTTAGATGGGAGATACTAACTGGGATAGTGGAGAATTATGTTGGTACAAGATATCGTCTTAATACAGTTCTGAAGGCACGAGATTTTTTATTGTAATATACTGAAGGCAGTCTCACCGTCATCCCCAGAAATTAAAAGAAGAAAGGAAAAAGAAGCGCAACAGACACAATTGGAAGATACACAGCGAGATGAAGAAATTATCTCGCTGATTTCAAAAGAAGCACAGCAAACTTTGGAAATTGCGTAGCCCTTGGCTCCATTAGAAGAATCAAGGGCTCAAAGAGTGACACGGGATGTAACCAGACAAAAGGAACAACAACAACAACAGAAACAATATACTACAATTACAACTCAAGAATCTACTTATACTGAAGCAGTGGGAGGAGCGAGACCAGAGAAGCAGATGCTTGTGGATCTGCAAGATATGCTCCGAAAGCTTCAAATCGCAAAAAAAATGGCAATAAATTTTCTAACATGGAATGTTAATTGTTTAAATTCACCGCAAAAGAGAAAGAAAATATTTCAGTACGTGAAACAATTTAAAAATGATGTTATATGCTTGCAGGAAACGCATATCGTGTATCTGATCAAAAATATTTGATAAACTCTAGATTGGGTATGCAGTTTATTGCATCTGCTCCAGAAAAGAAAAATGGTGTAGTCATTTATGTGAAGAAGAATTTAACAGCTAACTTAATTGAAGCAGATAAACAAGGAAGATATATTATAATTGAACTTTTAATAGAAGGGAAGAAAATACTTTTAATTGGATTATATGCACCTAATCAACAGCAAGGAGAATTTTATAAACTTCTACATACTGTAATAAAATAATTCAATGGGATTATAAATCGTGTATTTTAATGGGAGACTGGAATGGAGTATTGGACACACAAAAAGATAAAAAAGGACCTTTTAAAAGCACTCCAAATCATGCTAGATTGCCTAAATCTTTTTTTGACATGAAAGATGATCTGGAACTGAGAGATGTTTGGAGAGAACGAAACGTGGAAGAAAGGGATTTTACTTTTTTTCTGACAGACATCAATCTTTCTCCAGGATTGACTTTGTATTAACTACTAATGATTTTTTTCTAGGGTTAAGAAGATCAAGATATGTCCAAGAATCTTATCAGACCACAGTCCAGTATGGATGGAATTGGACAAGGGGAAGGGAGATAGGAGATCTTGGAGATTAAATGAAAATCTGTTTAGATATGAAGAAAATGTGGAAGAATGTAAAAAACAAATGAAAGAATTTTTTACTATAAACATGCACAAGGGTACTCCAATTGAAATGGTTTGGGATGCAAGTAAAGCTTATATGAGAGGAGTTTTAATATATTTGAATAATAAACAAATATTTCAAAACAAATGGAAACAATTTTTATACCATATTAACTTTTCATCCATCTGAACAATATCCAGAGCCAAGAATTTTAAATTAATTGCTTTGTATGGATAGGACAGATATGGCTTTCCAAAGGTGATGTAATATCTGGACAATCACTGAAATATTTTGCAACAATATTTTCAGAATCCTACAATAATGGGTTCTAATATATTTTATCTTTTGGAGGTAAAATTAAAGAAAAAGAAACCTCTGTTTTAGGCAGGGGCATCTGTACATGGTTGAAAAAAGTCAAAATGGTGGTCGCAATCACATGATTGAAACCCCATCTTTTTCTAGCATACAGCACATATTTTTTAGAAAGTCCACCATTTTGACCACACTGCAGGTGCCCCTATCTATAAGAAACTCTTCCTTTTCTTCTGAAACCCTATGCAAAATTATTCACATCTTTTACCCTCTTGATCACTAAATCTAAGATTGTTTAGCCTAGTTGTGACAGCTCTCTTCCCACACTAATACATTTCTTTACCTACCATAAAACCTTAATTGCTGTAATATAAAAATTGAAAGTACTAATACTAAGAAGGCTTCTCCTCCTGAATAATATATCTACTATTATTTCTTATTAATTCTTAAACCTGAGAGCGTTGTGTCACTTGAAAGTTAAATTTATTAATATTTTAAAATTAAATTTAGAAAACTCTAATAGGAGGCATCAATGGAGATAAGACTGCTTCAAGATCTATCTTGGGTTTTCATTACTTGGGTTAATTTCATAGACAACAATAGATAAAATTAAGTAATCTTTCATGGAAAAATATTAAAGCTAAGATTTCTAGAGGACTGAAAATGCCTGTTCCAACTCAGCTACAAATGCAAATCATGCAGTTTATGACACAATATAAAATATAAATATAAATTAGAACTTAAGAAATGCAAGAGTATTTTGGAAAGTATTTTTGAATGGATTTAGCCTTATAAAATGTTATTCATTAAGAGTTTCCTGCCCATGTCAACTTTTCCACATTTTCCTTTCTTAGTAGTGAATCATCCATGATTAAATAAACAAAAGAGAAACACCCCCCCCCAATATTTAGTTTTATAGAGAAGCATTCTAATAAATTAGATAAGAGCCTTCCTTATCTTCTCTTACAAGTCAGTAGAATAGATTTGGAATAATTTATGATTCTTTATTACTTTTTCTAGCAAGCCTCTGGAGCATCTGTATGGGGAGAGGGGGTTGTTTACAACAACAGAATGGTAGGTGTGACCGAACAATCAAAAACCCATTTTTATGTGTGTGCAATGCCTGTGATGCATATTGAAAAAGGTGGCTTTGATCCACACATTTGTACTTGCCATCTTGATGCCCTTATGTGGATACCCTTGGCTGGCATCCAGGACATTACAATGTATTCACATTCCAAAAATAGCATATGCGTTTAATGCCGCTAAAGTAGATACCATGGTTAATACTTCAGAGGCATCAGCAAGCCTTTAAAAAAAAAGACCAGCATTATAACAACACAGATTTTTCCTGAAGCTTATCTTTAACAGCCAACAGGCTTATGCAGCAAGTGAGCACTAAAGTTTGGATAAAATTCAATCATAAACTGTAATTAGATTTTTTTCCCCTTCTCCTCTCTGCTGTCTGCCACGCGACTCCAAGTTTTGTTCCAGTGGTCTGAAGCAAATTTTAAGGAGGGAGGCTGATATAGAGGATATTATTTCTTCCCTTTATGCTAATGGCAGCAGAAAGGAATAATCAGATACTATCTTTGAATCAAAGAAAGAAAAGGCCTTCTTCCTTTCATTTGGTGCAACTGAAGTTGTTGCTTTGCTCTGCTCTGCTATAAAGCCAAAGGATGTGAAGCTAGTGGGTTGGTGTTTTTTTTAAAAAAAAGATTAATCAGATTCCTTGTTTCCTGAAATAAGATTAGTATATTTAACTTTCAAATGCCTTCAATTAGACTTGCAAGCATTTACAAATGATGCAAATAATTCTGGATTCTGTTGGCAGAATTAATTTGGTTTGTTGTTGATTGACTGCTGGTCTGGCTTATGATTCCTCCAATGTGCAATATTCATAAACAATTTCATTTGGTGACATTGGCCAATATAGTTCTATAATTAAGGAATTGATCCACCGCATCACACCGTTAATTATCTAGCTCAATATTGTCTACTCTTGCTGGCAGCTGCGGTTCAAGATAGAAAATCTAGCATAGGAACTGAGGTTGAAATCAGTGGCATGCACATATCATACAGAATACCTTTGAAAATGAGGTTTAATCATGCTATATACTTCTGTGTGCTGATTTAACACAACAGTGGCCAACAAACACAACAAAAAAGACTTAAGGGATGAAGATATATGTAAATGGCTAGTTTGATAGTGTACGATGGATAAACTGAATGAAGTGGATCATTGTATAAACTGGGGTCTTCAAACTTGGCCCTTTTATGACTTGTGGACTCCAACTCCCAGAATTCCTCAGCCAGCCACGCCTTGAAGACCCGTGGTATAAACTGATCTTGTAATGAGGGACAAGAAGAGATAAAAGCCAGCTTTTGTTTCCAATAACAGTCTATCCTGTATAATCCCATCTCATTTTTATACAAATACAGAACTGATGTAAACTAGACTGTGTTCTTAGGAAGGTGACTGTTGCCTCTGCATAATTTAACAACAACAACTATAATAAAGTTAGAAGGGACCTTGGAGGTCATCTAGTCCAACCCCATGCTCAGGCAGGAAATCCTATACCATTTCAGTGAATGTCCAGTCTCTTCTTAAAAACTTCCAGTGTTGGAGCATTCACAGCTTCTGGAATTCTAATTCCCATAAATTATGTAACTTCCCTCTTAAAACTGGTAGGTACTTTCTGCTTGTCCCAACACAAGAAGAGGCAAACTATAATTTGGGGAGGCCAAGAGACAATATTGCCTTCAGCTACCTCTAGGCTGCTAGGAAGGTGACCTCACCTGAATTTCCTTGGTTCACATCAAAAGTATTGTATTCCCTCCTCAGCTGGTGCAAAGTATAGCACTCTGGTTGATCTGTCAAAGCTCATTCCATCTTAGACAAATGACTCCATTCCTATTGGCTGGTGGGCAGGGCCCAGTTCCAACTCTCCTCCTTCAATGGTCAGGTTGATTTTTTGGGGTTCAATAGCAGAATGGTAAAATGCTGGCTCCTTCTTTGTTTTGTTTTAACAGATTCAGTGGAAAAGTGAATCTTCCCCTTTCTTTTTTAATTTGAACAACAAGGAATTGGTAAGAGTTCTACCAAGTTTCCTCTTCTAGCCTAAGTGACAGGGAGAAGAGCAGCTTTAGATCTCTCCCCAATCACCCCAATGATCCTGAAGATCCATGCCCACAGAAGGAGAAGCAGTTGGTGCTTGTTTTCCTGGCATAGGTGGGAGAAAGAAAGAAACAGGACAAAATTTCAATCAGGCCGTGAGAACTATGGTCCAGAGAGAAACCTGGCCAAAGTAGATGAAGGGGTTGAAACTTGGTATTACATTTCTTAAGCAAGCTTCATTTCCAGCCAACTCAGGCAGGAGCCAGCCAGACAGGTGAAGGCTGCATCTTTTTAAACAACTTTTTTTGGAGCTTTGCCCTTGGTCGGACAAAGCAATGGTCAGTCTCTCAAGTCAGAAGCTGGCTTCCAATTATCCCCTACCTTTTACAGCACTGAGAGTAGGAGCTCAGAGAGAGAAAAGCGGGAAAAGAAAAGGCAGAAGAAAGATCTGCTGACAAATATCCAAGCAGGGAACCCAGATGATCCTTTCCATAGTGAGTGTATGTTCAAAACGTAAGTTTTTATTCAAGGTGGGTGTTAGATACTGGGTTCGTGGCTTCAATGACGAGACGAGGCGAGTGAGTTCAGCAAAGATCATTGTTTATTGCTTGCAGGAACTGAACTGAACTGAACTGAGAAACAGGGCTGCGAATGCAGCAATTTATACCCTGGCCTTGAGGCGGAAGCCAATAGGTTTAAAGCAACCTATTGCCGCCCTACTGGCAGCCAATGGCGGCGCTGGAGATGGGTTGTCTGAGGAGCTGGGAGCTGTTAGTCAGCTTCCCTGCTTAAACAACCTACCAGTAATTAACCCACGTGATGTTCCCTTAACAAGACAAAGCCCAATACATTACACCCCTCCCCCCTAGAATGTACAAACATTATAACAACAATGAGAATGATTACAGCAATACGAGTTTACAGAGGTACAACAGTAATGTGCAATATACACGTTTTTCCATACTGGCTAATACAGAGGGTCTCTGTTCTGTACCAGCCTGCTACCGGCCTTGCAGAAAGGCAACCCCTGTACAAACGGCAGAGGCTGGAATTCGTCTGCCAAATTTATTACACAAACAAACAACAAAACATGAAACAAGATACCGGAGCTTTGATCCTCTATCGGAGCGGTTGCTTTCAGCAAACCAGCCCTCCCCCAAACACTCCCTTTATTAGAGTTCAGGGCGTGGCCTCTCTTTGCCTCCTTCCGAGAAGTCCCACAGCCTTTCTCTGCTTGCTCCTACTTGACTGCCTCCTGCGTCGGGCGTCCTTGAACAGGGCCAGCTGTGGGTCATCTTCATCCACACTGTCGAGCTCACGCAGCTGGGTCTCCACCAAGTAAGAGGGGCCTGGCTGAGGGCTCTACGGAGCCTCCAAGCCATCATCAGCAAGTTCTTCTTCAACACCCCCCTCCTCCCCCTCATCTGAGTCATCCGAGTCATCCGACCCAACTGCCGAACCCACAGGCTGACCCTGAATCACAACAGTCTCCTATCTAGCAGCACAATAATGATACAGACAACATCATAGCTCAGTTATTTCAGAACAAAATCTTGTAAATATGCAGGAGGCTTGCGAACCCTTGTGGAACGCCTGGGAGACCCAGGCACTTCCTGGCCTACCAGCTTGCCCGCCAGACTGGGTAGACCAGTGTCCTTAAGTTCAAGCGAGTCTGGTTGACTCGGAATACTCTGGCTGGCCCTTCCAGGATGGCCCACCCCAGAGTCCAATTGCTCCGCAGAGTTAGCACAGTGGCTATAGTGTTCTGGTTAGCTTTCTCCATCAGGGGCCCCATGTTGCACTCCTGGGCTTTCCTCCCCTACGGCCACCTCCCTGTTGCTCTGACTGCTTGGCGCCTTAGAGCCTATGGATTGATAGGCCTGGCTGCCGGTTTGTGGTCCGTGGATGGGACCTGGGACGAAGTACTCACTTTGTGACCATTCTGGAAAACACTTTCTAAGCTGATCGATATGGTGACGGACGACTCGCCCGCCCTCTAGGCCCACTTCGTATGAGAGAGGGCCCGATGTTTTGGTGATTTTCCCTGGCACCCACAAGTTCCCATGCCCATAGTTCCTGGCCCACACCCTGTTGCCCACCTGCAGCCCCCTCTGGGGTTTTGGGCATGAGGCCTCAGCTGCCACTCAGTCTGGGTGCAACCTGTCCAGTTTCGTGATTAGGCGCCTCCCCCAGAGCAGCTGTGCTGGGCTTTTCCCCATTGCCGTGCATGGCGTGGAATGTTGGCAGAGCAAAAAGTCGGCCAGTCTATGGTGCCAGTCCCCAGTCACTATATGCCTCAATGACTCTTTCGTGGTGCGTACCATATGTTTGGCTTGACCATTACTAGATGGGTGAAATGGAGTCGATGTTGCATGCCTAATGAGGTTTGCCCTCAGGAACGCCTGAAATTCTGCCACAGTAAATTGGGCCCCGTTATTGGACAGTACAGCGTCCAGCAGCCCGTGCATTGCAAAGAGTTTCCTAAGCACCTGGATGGTCCTAGCAGTAGTCATGTTTGCTATTGGTATAACTTCTAGCCATTTAGAGTGGCTGTCGACCACTAT
Source organism: Vipera berus (assembly GCF_964194415.1). Lineage (NCBI taxonomy): Eukaryota > Metazoa > Chordata > Lepidosauria > Squamata > Viperidae > Vipera > Vipera berus. Next base: position 150,702,134 of record NC_138202.1, on the reverse strand, counting down.
AAGGAAAAGCTGTCCCTGAAAGGGCCCAGTGAAGTCTATATGAATCCTCGACCAGGGGGAGTGTGTCTCCTCCCACCTGTGAATGGGAGTGTGCGGCATTTCAGGCCTCAATTGCTGGCATGTATAACACCCATGCACTTGAGCCTCAATGGCTTTACCTAATCCTGGCCACCATAAATAGCTTCTTGCCAAAGCTTTCATGCGAACAATACCCGGATGACCTTCATGAAGCGATTGCAAAACCCTATCCCTTAATGAGGTGGGAACTATGACCCTGTTCCCCCAAAGAATACAACCCTTATGAGCTGAGAGCTCATGTCTCCTTGTGAAATAGCTCTGAAACTCAGGACCTGGGCTTTTATCTAGCCACCCCATGTGTACCCAAGATAGCACTCTGCTTAGATTCTTATCTGCTGCCGTTTCAGCAGCTATGTCCCCCGAGTAGAGGGGAAACTCTGGCAAGTCCTGAATGGACAAAACGTGGGCTGCTGGGGCCGGATCTGGTTCGATTTGCGGCAGTGGAAGCCTGCTCAGGCCATCTGCATGGCCCATATCCTTGCCAGGTTTGTGAATTAGCTTAAAGCTGTAAGCCGATAAAAAAAATGGACCATCTTAGCATCCTAGGGGATAAGATGTGGGGTGTCTGTCTGTCTGTAGTGAATAACCCCAATAGCGGTTTATGGTCTGTGAAGACCGTGAAGTCCCTGCCATATAAGTAGTCGTGGAATTTTTTTACTCCAGCTACTGTAGCCAGTGCCTCTTTGGTGATTTGAGCGTAATTACGCTCAGCGGAGGACAGTGTCCTCGAATAAAAAGCAATTGGAACTTGAGTTCCATCTCTCTCTAAGTGACTTAGGACTGCCCCCACCCCATATGGAGACGTGTCACACGCTAGGCATACTGGTACTGATTCCTTGAAATGAGTGATCGTGGAACTGACTAACAGAAGAGCCTTCAATTTCTGAAAACTTTTTTCATGAACATTAGTCCACTTCCATGCAGCATTTTTGTCCAAGAGGCAGTGTAACGGCTCTGCCACTGTGGCCTTGTTAGGAAGGAATGCATGGTAAAAATTTAGGAGGCCTAGGAATGCCTGCAGCTCTCCCTTCATTTTGGGGCTGGGTGCCATCTGAATGGCTTTTACTTTAGACTCGGCAGGATGGATGCCGTCAGCATCTATACGGAAACCCAAGAACTCAGTTGAAGTGACTCCAATACTGCACTTATTCTTTTTAAGCTTGAGGCCTGCTTCGCGCAGCCTTTGAAGGACAGCTGTGAGCCTCCTTGCAATCACCTCAGTGGATTCACCGGCGATGAGCATGTCATCAAAATAGGGGCAAACCCCTGGAATGCCCTTGAGTGTCCATTCCATAATGCCCTGAAAAATGCCAGAGGCTACACTGACCCCAAATTGCAGGTGCTTTACTTTAAACGCCCCCCTGTGGGTTACAATTGTCTGTGCCGCAGCTGTGGCCTCATCAACAGGGAGCTGTTGGTAGGCCTGAGTCAAATCTAATTTTGCAAAAATGGTACCACCTTGCAAAGATGCCAAGATGTGGCTTACTACTGGCACCGGGTATGCATGCTGTTTGAGTGCACGGTTAATTGTGCATTTGTAATCGGCACAGATTCTGACTTCCCCATTGGCTTTTAGTGGCATTACGATTGGGGTCTCCCATTCACCCCCATCTACTGGCTGCAGTACGCCCTGTTCAACAAGTTTATCTAACTCAGCGTCTATCTTGTGTTTAAGAGCAAATGGCACCCTACGAAGTTTAATCCTGACTGGCACTACAGTAGGATCTGGTTTAAATGTTATTGGTGGGCCCGTGTATGTCCCCAGAGCTGAATCAAACACATCTGCGAATTCCTCACATACTGTCGCTAGACTCGCGACTTGCATCCGGTTGATTCCGGTTACTTGGATGCCTAGTGCATCAAACCAATCGAGCCCGATCAAGCTTGTTCACTGACCCCCTACTACGACAACATCCAGGTGCCCAGAAAACCCCTTAAATTTAATGGCTAGTGTGGCCTCACCCTTGACTGCGACTCTGGCATTCTGGAAATCAGTTAGTATAATGTCAGAAGGCCTCAGCTTGCCCCATCTCTTACTGTGATTACAGATGAAATTAAATGTCTCTAGTGAAATAATAGATACGGCGGAGCCTGTGTCCAGCTCCTTCTTGCAGGGGACCCCTTGCAACTCCACCTGAAGTCTAAACTTTGGCTTAATGGGGCGGCGAGCTCCTGTATGGCAAATGCTTCTGCGGCTGGAGCAAAACCCCATGCTATACTGTCCTGGGGCCCCGGTACCTCTCCTGGTCGGGATGTCCGACTGGTGATTCGATGGCCAGTCCCTCTGGCGACCTCTGCAGATGGACGTGATGTGGCCAGTCTTTCCGCAGGCCCGGCATGTGGCTGTCTGGAACCTACAGTCTGAGCATTGGTGGTGGCCGCCACACCCTAGGCACCTAAGGAAGGGATCTGCCTTGTAAGTTGCCCCTTGTTGCTTGTCGCTGTGATGCTGTCAGTCCTTGTGTCTTTGTAGCTTGTCGACTTCTGTGTCATCATCGGGGTCTTCTGTGTGTTCAGCATCCTCGTGGTAGACAGCTTCCGCAAGTTGAGCTGTTTTGGCGGGCCGCATGGCTCGTACAGCCCCACCAGTGGCTTTGTCCGCCATGATTTCTTTCAGTGCATCTGGGAACGACAGAGTCTCTTTAGTGAATAATTTTTGCTGTAACTCTCGATTCTTTAGACCGCAGACAAGCCACTGTCCTAGCCTCTCCTCGACGTTGGAGAACTGGCACAGGCGTGCGGCCTGCCTCAAGGCTGCAATGAATTTGGATGCTGTTTCACCTGACTGCTGAATTCTCTGCTTGAATGCATGGTGCCAAGCAATTACCAACAGCTTGGTTTGAAAGTGGTCTCCAAGCTTCTTCTTCAAGTCCGTGAACGTTACGGACTCCAATGGAGTTGGCGTGAACAGGTTCTCTGCAATGTCGAACGTGGCTGGGCCACACACACACAGGAGCGCGGCAGCCTTCAGGCCATCCTCAGCAACTTGATTTGCATGAAGATAGTTCTCGACCCTGGATAGATACGAGGACCATCTTTCTGGGTGAGTTATGTCGAATTCTTCCAGCTTTCCGGCCTTGGCCATTTCTGCTGGTCTTTGTGGCTGGGGCTCGATGTCTTCGCATCCTGCTCCTCTGTTGCCCAGGGACTGGTCCTCTGGGCGTGTGGTCGCTAGCGTGGCTGTGCTAGGCTGACTGTAGGGGGGGAAATGCTTTTCCCACCAGGCATGCTCGGCCTCTCCCCTAGTGACTCTTCAGCTCAGTTGTAGGAGCAGGATCCCACGCTCGTCGCCAGTGTTAGATACTGGGTTCGTGGCTTCAATGACGAGATGAGGCGAGTGAGTTCAGCAAAGATCATTGTTTATTGCTTGCAGGAACTGAACTGAACTGAAAAACAGGGCTGCGAATGCAGCAATTTATTGCCTGGCCTCTAGGCGGCGGCCAATAGGTTTAAAGCAACCTATTGCCGCCCTAGAGGCAGCCAATGGTGGCGCTGGAGATGGGTTGTCTGAGGAGCTGGGAGCCAATAGCCAGCTTCCCTGCTTAAACAACCTACCAGCAATTAACCCACATGATGTTCCCTTAACAAGACAAAGCCCAATACATTACAGTGGGGAAGAATAACTAGGTGGGCTGTACTGATTTTATTTGTGTTAGAATTTCCTTGTGTTATCTGTATCAGGGGTTCCTTACCCCTGGGCTGTGGCCCACTATCGGGCTGTGAGCTGTTCAGAACCGTTCTGCCCAAGCTTTTTTTGGAGCTGCATGGGCACGCTTGCCCACCGCTCACATGGAACCATCCCTTCCCCCCCCCCCTTTCTAGTCCACAAAACTAGAAAGGTTGGGAATTCTGTATGTTTCTTTTTTATGTGTATAGGCTTGGTTTATTCACTTTAAAAGAGAATTTATTAAAATTTTCTCAATATGCAAGATTGCACTCTCTCCCTCCCTCCCTCTCTTTCTGTCTCTGTGTGTAATAAATTGGCAGCCTTCCTGGGACCTGATATACATTGAATTTTTTTTGTTTCCAAATGCATTCAGAATTTAAGTTCTTTTTGTGCAATGTTCTGCCTAGTTGTAAAGTGGGAATGATTAACAGAGTGCATTCAGTCATTAAATTAATCAATTTATGTATTTTTTTTATTTATTAGGGGTGTTCAATGGTTGATATTGAGTTCCATTAAAGTATTTCGGAGTACAAAGGATATGAATCTGTCTTAAAGCAACTGCACCTTTTCCCTAAATAACACAGATGCAGCTGTTTTAAGGAGTTGAAGGCAGATGTTACATTTGTACTCTGATCTGTTCTGGAATACCTTTTTAGAATTGAATCCAAAGTAGTGCACAACTCTTTTTTTTATTAGCAGTATTGCCAACATCAGAAATAATAAGTATATTCTGGTGGAAAAGAACAGCTAGTTCCTGTTATGAAGCTGACTTTTACTTATCTGTTTCCTGTTAAAAAAAAAGTAACTTTGCTTAGTCTGGCTCTTCTTGGCAACATCTAATTAGGAGGCCAAAATCCTCTCCCAGAATTTAAATAGCAGAATTATTATTAGTAGGAGTCCTCATCCTGCCACCATACTATCATCATCCTGGTGATGTGCTTATTATAATCCTTGCTATATTAGTATTATCGCTATTATTGTTGTCAGCAGGGCTTTTTTTCCTCATAGAACACTCAGAACGGAGTTCCGGCACCTTTTTTGGATGGAACCTTGTAGGTTAGGCAAGGCAGGTTGTATGACGTGTGTGAGTTCCGGCACCTTTTTCTTTTACAAAAAAAGCACTGGTTGTCAGCATTTTAACACTCCTTTTTAAATCATCAGCAGTTCATATCTTTGGGTCTCTGCACCTTTTAGCTCTATCAGCTGGAGCTCACTCTGTCTTATCAAACAGAGATGGGAAATTAGGGACCCAAAGCACCTCTGGAAATGCTGGCAGTAAATGGGGGATAGTTTGGAAGTTGAAATGCTTGCTTGAAACCTGGCTGAATTTTGTTAGCAGACCACCATACTGCTAATGAAGCACATTGTCCTCAGCAGGACAAACAGAGGGGATTTAGGAAGAAAATCTAGTGCTTGTGTTCTCAACCCCTCCAACTTTAAGCTGTGTGGACTTCAAATCCCAGAATTCTCCCAATCAACAAATGGCTGGGAGAATTCTGGGAGTTAAACTCCGCACTGCTTAAAGTGGCAGAGTCTTAGAAACACCTTCTAGAGGTTGTGCAAACATCTTAGGGACCACAGGCTGCTCAACTCTGTAAGGTACTCTGCAATATGTGCTGAAGCTCCAAATTATACTCCAGGAGTAACAGGTGGCAAACTAGAAATGGAGGATTCTTCTCCTTGTTTATGATCAGGGTCAAGTTCTAGTTCCCTTCCCTCTACATAATCTCATAAGATCTGAAGAAACTATTCATGCCCTAAAACAGCAGTTCCCAACCTTTTCTATACACCACACTCCTAGAACACTTCTGATATATTCTCGCACCCCTTACAAAAGGTCGAAATAACGGCAACAAATTATGCATATACGCTATAATTTTGAAAACCCAAGTTTTCACAGCCCCTGGAATATTGTCTCACACCCCCAGGGGATGCGAGCTCCCTTCCCTAAAACAAAGCCACCTGAATCATGTCAGGTCAAAAGAGAAGAGACAAAACTCACCACGATAAAACCAACTAGTGAACATTGTTGCATTTTGTTGGTCCTGACTTGTAATTTGCTAGGAATGGATTTTGAATATTTTCCTTGTATATATTTTAATATTTATCCCATTACTGGAATTTTGGTTAGATATGAATGCACAAAGGTAGAAAATAATAGCGCAGCAGCAATAAATAAAAGCAGTTGAAAAACCACTGGAAACAGTCATGAGAAGATTGGCCAGTCCCAGGCTCCGACTGGGGACCCAGCATGGTGGCTCTGGATCAGGTGGTCCAGCTGAACAAGTAAGGCCTTTGTGGGGAGGTAGTATGGTGACAGAGACTGGCAGAGAGACTACAGGGTCAACCAGACTTCTTGGGCTTTCAGGCCAGCAAACAACGGGCCAACGCTCCGCTTCTGTGGGTCCAGGGATGGCCTGGGGTCCCCCGCCTTTTCCAATCACATTTGATGGTAACCCAGACTGCCTGACGATGTTCTTGAGCCAAGCTGTCAACCACCTGGACCGGTACGCAAACCTCTACCCATCACAATGGGCCATGGTTGTGGCTCTGACAGCCAGTTTGCAAAGCGAAGCAGCGGACTGGGCGGCTGATTTGTATACCGAACATGCCATGGAACTGGCTTACGTGGGGCTTTTCCTGGAAGCACTGAGGTCCCGTTTCGAAGATGTCTTAAGGGTCCAGTGGGCTGAGGCGGAGCTCCTGACCATAAAACAACAAGGCTGGCCTGTGGTGGAGTATGTACAGGACTTCAGATGAGCTGCCAGTAGACTCCAGTCCTGGCCGGAAAGGCTGTTACTCCACCTGTTTTGAGCGGGTCTAGACCGAGACCTATGTCAAGTGTGTGTGGTCAGGGGGGTCCTGGGTAGCTACCAGAGTGGTATCGGGTGGTGGTGGACCTCGATGCGGGGCTGTGTGAGTTCTGAAACAAAGGGGAGGAACAGGTCATGCCTCGCAGAGAAAAACCGAGGGATGAAGCACACAAGACCCCTGTCCCCAGTACAGGTTTCTCTGGGGTTCCCTCCTGGATGACGGTCAGGTGTTTCAGGTGTGAAAGGCTGGGTCACCGAGTGGTGGAATGTCCCTTTCCTGTTCCACGGGGACCTGTACCAACCCCACAGAAGGGCGGCCCCACACCAACACCAAAGAAGGGACCCGAGAGGTCATGGGTGTTCTGTACCAGCCTGCTACCGGCCCTGCAGAAAAGGCAGGGACAACCCCTTTTACAAGAAGGCAAGAGGCTGGAATTACGCCTGCCAAATTTATTGCTACAAAAACAAATAGAACAAGACACAAACCAAGAAACAAAAGCTTTTCAAGCGGTTGCCTTCAGCAAACCAGCCCTCCCACGCATTCCCCCTTAAATACAGTTCAGGGCGTGGCTTCTCTCTGCCTCCTTCCAAGGAGCCCCATTGCCTTCCTCTGTTTACTCCTGATTGACTGCCTCCTGCGTCGGGCGTCCTTGAACAGGGCCAGCTGTGGGTCATCTTCATCCACGCTGTCAGGCTCACACAGCTGGGTCTGCGTCGTGACCAGATGAGAGGGGCCTGGCTGAGGACTCTCATCAAGCTCTTCAACACCCCCTCCTCCTCCTCCTCTGAGTCATCCGACCCAACTGCCGAACCCACAGGCTGACCCTGAATCACAACAATGGGCAGCCAAACAGATGGAGGGGGTCACACCTCAGCAGAAAGTCCAGGAGAGAGAGGAGACACTAACAGCCACTTGAAGCTGACTGTTGGAGTCCGAGAAAGAGGAGGAGCCCGTGGACGATCCTATAGTAAGTGAGCCTATACCGCCTTTTGCACTGCCAATTGTCTTGACGAGTCCGCAAACAGGCCGGCGGGGAGAACACAAGGCTTTGATGCACCCATTGCCTGATCAGCCAGGCCGTGGTGGCAGAGGTCGGGATTAGAGTGTACCAGCTAGCCAACCCCATTAGGTTTGAACAGGTGGATGCGTCCCTCCTGGGGGGGCTCCGATAACCCATGTGAGAGAGCCTGATCGGCTGGAGATGGGGGAGCATTGGGAGGTGCTCCGGTTCGTTGTGGTGCCTTCCATGACTGAAGCTGTGATCTTAGGGCTAGTGTGGTTGGATAAGTGGGGCCCCACCATTTGGTGGGAGGGGGATACCGGAAATTGAGGATTGGGACAGGTCCCCAGCCCCCAAACGAAGACAATAAAAGGAACAGTAGGACAGAGGGGAAGGCTCCTGTTCTCCTTAGAGAGAAGAAAGATGGCTCGTTGCAGTTATGCGTGGATTTCCGTGGCATCAATGGAGTCTGTGTCAAGAACCTTTACCCCCTGCCTCTCATGAAAGATCTACTGGCGCATCTAGCAAAAGGAAAGGTGTTCGCCTGATTAGACTTGAGGGAGGCCTACTACCGAGTCCGTATAACGTGAGGAGATGAGTGGAAAATGGCCTTCAACTGTCCACTCAGGAGTTTTCAATTCCGGGTGATGCCTTTTGGGTTGCAGGGGGCCCCCATGGTGTTTATGCAATTGATCAATAATGTGCTACATGAACATTTGTACTGCGGGGTGCTTGTTTACCTGGACAATATTCTAATCTATACTGACACCCTAGATGAGCATGTGAAACTGGTGAGACAGGTGCTGGAAAAACTGTTGAAGGCGCACCTGTTTGTCAAGCCTCCCAAGTGTGCATTCCACCAGACCCAACTCGATTACCTTGGCTATCAGATATCAGAGGCAGGCATAGAAATGGACCCAAACAAGGTAAAGGCTGTGTTGAAGAGGCAAGCCCCTCAAACTCGTCGCCAGTTGCAGAGTTTCTTGGGGCTCCCTAATTTTTATAGAAACTTTATACCATCGTTCGCGGCAGTGGCTCTGCCCCTGATGGACCTACTCCACACAAAACATGTTTCGATAAAACCACAACCCAGCCAGCCAGTAGAGTGGACCATGGCATGCCAAAAGGACTTGAAGAGCCTATTCGATAAAGAACTGGTTTTACTGCATCCCAATCCCGAAGAGCCTTTTGTGGTTCAGGGCGACGCCAGCAACGTTGCAGTAGGGGCGGTCCTACTGCAAAGGAACACGAAGGGGATGTTACAATCTTGTGCATACACATCCCGAAAATTTACAAACACCGAGAGAGCCTGGGCTGTTTGGGAGAAGGAGGTGTTTGCAGTTCAGTGGGTGTTATCGACCTGGCGGCATCTGTTGGAGGGGCAACAGTACCGTTTGAGGTGTGGACAGACCACAAAAACCTTGAGGTGCTGCAAATGCCCAGACGCCTTTCTCCCAAACATGTCTGCTGGGCATAATATTTCCAGCGGTTCCAGTTCTGGCTACAGTATGTACTAGGGGGCAAGAACTTCCTTGCTGATGCTCTCTCACAGATGCCACAATATAAGAGTAAACGGGAGGAGGTAGTGCAACCACTCATACCATCCCAATGACAGACAGCAGCACGAGCAGTACCCCATAGCATGGCTGTTGACATGATTCAGGAACTCCATAAGGCGGTCCAGAGCGATCCCTGGGTACTAGAACACCCAGGTCTCCTGACAAGACATGACGGCCTGGCTTGGAAGGGTGACAAATTGTACATCCTGCAAACTCTACGGGAAGGGGTGCTCAAATGATGCCATGACACCAAACAAGCCGGGCATTTCAGATTCCTCAAGACCCTGCACCTCATGTGATGCCAGTTCTGGTGGCCGCATATGAAAACAGACATAGAGGCGTATGTGCGGGCCTGTCATATTTGTGCCACCACAAAACACCAAACGGGGAAGCCAGCTGGTTTGGTGCAGTCGGTGGCGGACCCAACCTGGCCATGGGAAGATATTGGGATGGATTTTGTGGTAGAGCTGCCAGAGAGCAAGGGGTACACGGTGATCTGGACCGTTGTGGACCTGTTCTCAAAACAAGCCCATTTCATCCCATGCAAGGGGCTACTGTTAGCTCGAAGGTTATCTAGACTGTTCATACAGCATGTCTATCGCCTACATGGGGTGCCCCGGCGAATCATTTCGGATCGGGGAGTGCAATTCACAGCTAGGTTTTGGTGTACCTTTGTCTGGTCCATTGGGTCATCGCAAGGACTCAGTTCTGCATACCACCCCAGTACCAATGGAGCGGCAGAGCGTGCCAATGCAATGGTAGAGAGATATCTATGAAGTTACGTCTCCTACCAGCAGGCTGACTGGGCTGACCTCCTACCGTTCACGGAGGTGGCTTATAACAACGCGGTCCACAGCAGTACTAGCTATTCCCCTTTTCAAGTGGTGCATGGGCAGGACTTCATCGCCATCCCTGAGTACCAACAAGAAGACCCCACATCCTACCAACCACAGGAATGGATAACCCACGTGTGTGTGTGGGGAGGTAATGTGAAAAGAGCTTTGGTTAAAGCAGGGGCCAGTGCACAAGCCCAGGCCAACAAAAAACGGAGGCTCCAGAAACAGTTTTGGGTGTTGGACCAAGTCTACCTATCAACCAAATACCTACAGTTAAGGGTGCTCTGCAAGAAACTAGCCCCTAAATATCTGGGTCCCTTCCGAATCACAAAGATCATTAACCCGGTGACTGTTAGACTGCACTTGCCCCAAATCCTAGGAAAATACACCCGGTGTTTCACTGTAGCTTCTTAAAACCGGCTGGGAACAACCCCTGTGAACCTGGGGTGGGAAAACCAGGTCCTGTCCAAGGGGATCAGTATGAGGTACAGGACATCTTGGATTCCCAGTAGTGAAGGGAGCAACTGCAATACCTGGTGAGATGGGAGGGGTATCCTGTAACGGATGCTTCCTGGGTACAGGAACCAGATGTACATGCCGCCTGATTAGTGCATACGTTCCATTGCCGATACCTGGGTAAGCCGGGGCAGGAGGTGGCCATCCAGTCCCTTAACATATCCCTAAATGTGTCTTCTTGTTTTCGAGGTGGACCCCTGGTAGGGGGAGCCACCTGTCAAGCCCCTAGGCTCGACACTTAGCCGGGTGGGGGGGAAAACAGTTTGTTTCGCTGCCACCCAACCTGCCAGCCATGTGGAGCTCTGCTGCTCAGCTGAGAGCTGAAGCCATCACCACCAGCTGCCGGTGGGACTGTAGGGGCAGGATATATAGAGCACTGGGAGCAAACCACTCTCAGTGCTTTGTTTGCTTTTCTAGCTTCTGTTAAATTTTGTGTTCCTGTTTCCTGGTTTTTTGTTCTGTGTTTGGTGGGGAAAGAATCCAGGACCATTATGGACCTGACACCAGCGAAATCGACATGGATTCTTGACCACGGTGTATGAGTCTCCTCCCATCAGTGCACAGGGTCCTGCGGCATCTGTGGTCTGGACTGTTGACACGTGTAACACCCATGTACTTGGGCCTCAATAGCCTTATCTAACCCTGGCCACCAAAGGTAGCTCTGTGCCAGCACCTTCATCTAGACGATACCCGGATGGCCCTCATGCAGAGACTGGAGAACTCTGTGACTTAATGAACTGGGAACAATGACCTTGCTTCCCCAAAGGATGCATCCCTTATGAGCCTGAAAGCTCATTTCTTCATGTGAAATAGCTCTGGAACTCTGGTCCCGGGCTATTTTCCAGCCATCCAGTGTGAACCCAGGACAGCACCCTGCTTAAAATTTTGTCTGCTGCTGTTTCTGCAGCGACATCCACTGCATGGAGAGGAAGTTCTGGCAAATCTTGAATGGACAAGATGCGAGCGGCTGGAGCCGGAACTGGCTCCACATGTGGCAATGGCAACCTGCTAAGGCTGTCTGCATGGCCCATGTCTTTGCCAGGTTTGTGGATCAGCCTGTAGCTGTAGGCTGATATAAAAATGGACCACCTTAACATTCTGGGGGAAAGTATTTGAGGCATCTGCCTGTCTGTGGTAAATATTCCCAGCAATGGCTTGTGGTCAGTAAAGACCGTAAATTGGCGGCCATACAAATAGTCGTGGAATTTCTTAACCCTGGCCATGATGGCCAAGGCCTCTTTGTCAATCTGAGCATACTTGCGCTCAGCCGAGGACAAGGTCCTTGAATAGTAAACAATAGGGGACTGAGTCCCATCAGCTGACAAATGGCTTAGTACAGCCCCAACCCCATAAGGGGATGCACCACACACAATACAAACTGGCAAGTTTTCCTTAAAGTGCATGAACACTGAATTTGAGGACAGTAGTGATTTTACTGCCTTAAAACTGTTTTCCTGAGCCTTGGTCCATTTCCACGGGGTGTTCTTATCTAAGAGCCAGTGTAACGGCTTGCCACTGCGGCCTTGTTAGGAAGGAATGTGTGGTAAAAATTTAGGAGACCCAGGAATGCTTGGAGCTCTCCTTTAGATTTGGGACTTGGTGCCAGCTGAATCGCCTTCAGCTTGGATTCTGCAGGATGGATGCTTTTGGCATCGATACGGAACCCCAGGAATTCAGTGGAAGGGACCCCAATTTTGCATTTGTCCCTCCTTAGCTTGAGTCCCGCTGTGCGGAACCGCTGAAGGACAGCTTTGAGCTGCCTTGCCAGGACCTCAGTGGACTCTCCGGCGATGAGTACATTATCAAAATAGGGGGAGACCCCCAGAATACCCTTGAGCATGTGCTCCATTACTCTCTGGAAGATTCCTGGGGCTACGCTACCCTGAATTGGAGGCGCTTGACCTTAAAAGCCCCCCTATATGTCATATTGGTTTGTGTGGCTGCTGTGGCCTCATCCACTGGTAGCTGCTGATAGGCCTGTGCCAAATCTAACTTAGCAAACACGCTACCCCCTTTGCAACGATGTCAAGATGTGACTAACGACTAGCACCGAGTACGTGTGCTGCTGCAGTGCCCGGTTAATGGTGCACTTGTAATCAGCACAAATCCTGATCTCCCCATTGGCCTTAAGTGGCATTACAATAGGAGTTTCTCACTCCCCACCATCTACGGGCTGTAGTATCTCCTGACTGACCAGCTTGTCCAGCTCTGCATCAATTTTGTGCTTTAACGCAAAAGGCACTCGACAAGGCTTAACCCTAATTGGCGTTATGGATGGGTCAAGCTTAAAGGCTATTGGAGGGACCTTGTACTCTTCCAGACTTGTGTCAAAAACATCTGCGAATTCCTCACATACTGACACCAAGTTCGCTGCTTGTGTCTGGTGAATTCCGGTTACTTGAATGCCCAGTGCATCAAACCAATCAAGCCCAATGAGGCTTGTTTTCTGGCCCTCCACCACAATGACATCTAGGGGCCCTGAAAACCCCTTGAATTTTATGGCCAAAGTGGCCTTGCCCTTTATGGCTACTTGGGAATTCTGGAAGTCGGTTAAAATAATATCAGATGGCCGAAGTTTGGTCCATCTCTTGCTGCAGCTGCAAATGAACCAGAAAGTCTCAAGGGAAATAATGAATACAGCTGAACCAGTGTCCAGTTCCATTCTGCAAGGAACGCCTTGCAGCTCGACTTGTAGTTGAAGTTTTTGTTTGAGGGGGCAGTGAGCTTCCGTGTGGCAGACACTCTGGCAGCTGGAGCAGAACCCTACTCTATGTTGCCCTGGGGCCCCTGTAACTGTTGTGATTCAGGGTCAGCCTGTGGGTTCGGCAGTTGGGTCGGACGACTCAGAGGAGGAGGGGTGTGTTGAAGACCTTGCTGAGGGGGTTGAAGATCTTGCTGATGATAGCCCTCAGCCAGGCCCCTCCCACTTGGTCACCACGGAGACCCAGCTGTGTGAGCCTGACAGTGTGGATGAAGATGACCCACAGCTGGCCCTGTTCAAGGATGCCCGACGCAGGAGGCAGTCAACTAGGAGTAAACAGAGGAAGGCAATGGGGCTTCTCGGAAGGAGGCAGAGAGAAGCCACGCCCTGAACTCTATATAAGGGGAATGTGTGGGGAGGGCTGGTTTGCTGAAGGCAACCGCTCGGATAGTGTTTCAAAGCTCCTGTTTCTTGGTTCGTGTCTTGTTTGTTTTTGTAGTAATAAATTTGGCAGGCGTAATTCCAGCCTCTTGCCGTTTGTAAAGGGGTTGCCTTTTCTGCAGGGCCGGTAGCAGGCTGGTACAGAACAGTAACTCTCCTGAATGCCTCGTCCAGTTGGCAGTCCTGCTGGCGAACTCTACACATGGCTGCGATGTGGCCAGATTTCCAACAGGCCTGACACATGGCTGTCCTGAACCTGCAGTCTGTTCGTTGATGGCGGCCTCCACAGCCCAAACATCGAAGGAAGGGAACTGCCTTGTCAGGGGTCCTTGGTTCCTTGTCTTGGTGTCATTGAATCTTGTCAACTTCATAGTTAGAGTTGACATCTTCTCGTTGCTCGGCATCCTCGTGGTGGACGGCTTCTGCGTGTGGTGTGCTTTTGGTGGGTTGCAACACCTTCATGACCCCGCCGGTGGCTTCCTCCACCATGACTTCTTTTAAAGCTTCTTGGAGGGAGAGGGCCTCCTTTGCAAAAAGTTTTTGTTGGAGCTCTCTGCTCCTGAGTCCACAGACAAGACGGTCTCGAAGTCTTTCTTCCAAGTTCGTGAACTGACAAAGACGAAATGCTTGCCTCAACACTGCGATGAACTCTGTAGCCATTTCGCCAGGTTGTTCTCACTGTTCGAAGGTATGCCTCCACGCTATCACTAACAGCTTCGGTTGAAAATGGTTGCTGAGTCGTTTCTTCAGGTCCGCGTAAGTAATGGACTCCAGCTGTGCCGGTAGGACCAAATTCTCAGAGATGTCGAACGTTGCAGGCCTGCACACACAGAGGAGTGTTGTGGCCTTCAGACCATCATCGGTGACTTGATTTGCTCGTAGATAGTTCTCCACCCTGGAGATGTAGGATGACCATCTCTCTGGGTGCGTGACATCGAATTCTTCAAGCTTTCTGACCTTCCACATGTTGAGAAGTCTTCACGGCTCGTGTCTTGTGTTGCCTCATGCTGCTGGCTTCTTTGTAGGCCCTGGGACTGATCCTCAGGGAAGGGTGGTCTCCAACATGGCTTGCTAGGCAGACCGAGGTGGGGGGAATGCTGTTCCATACCAGGCTTTCTGCTGGTCTCACCCCGTAGTGACTTCAGGCTTTTACAAAGAAGCAGTGGATCCCATCCTTGTCGCCAGTGTTGTGTAGCCGGTTCTTGGTAGGCATTGAGTGAGATGGAAGGTTCCAAACAGTAACATGCTTTATTGAAGTCAAGCAGAACAGAACTGAAACAGTGGCTGCTGCACAGCTAATTGGCCAATAGATTTGAAGGAAGCCATTCCTGCCCCAAATCTACCAATGATAGCCCTGGAGACAACGTCTGGCTTAATCAGTAGCCATTACACATACACACCACTGAGCAACCGTTAACGCAGCATTTAACAGACACGTGAATCAGTACAAGCAAAAACCCCAATACATTACACTCACCCTTCAGATGGTCAAGAAAGATGTCACTCAAACTAAGCTAAGCAAACATCCCCAGAGATGTCCGCAGGAGCTGGAAAGGGAGATAAGAGAGTTAAAAAGAAGTTGAAGGAACAATCTAAGCTGCTGAAAATGAAAGTATTCAGTGAGCAGACCAAGTCCAAATGCCATCAAGAAATCCAGGCCATGAAAAACCAATGCATTCAGCTGATTAGGCAGATGAAAGAAGATGCTGAGAAATTCTGGAAGTGGAAGCAGCAGAAGGACAAGAAAGTCATTCAGTTGAAGTCCCGGGATCGCAAGCGGCAGTACAAACTGGTCAAGCTGGAGCAGGACTTCCAAAAAGAGTCCATCATCCTCCAAGGGAAAGCAGAAGAAGCTGCTACAGCTAACAAGCACTTAAAGGAAGCTCTCCAGAAACACCAAGAAGCTGCTGCAAAACAAAAGGACATTCACAACCGGGGATTTGAAGCAGCCACCTCCTGGGTAAAGAACTGGCTAGTGAATGAAGTCCAAGTCCTCGTGAGCATAGAAGAAGCCTGGGTCACCCGAACGACCTCCTGGGTGACCACAAAACTCTGGCCAAGGAGATTGTGTTGCTGAAAGAGAAGCAGGAGACTGGGGAGGTTGTCCTATCTAAATACAAGAAGCGGACATTTGCCTACAAATGTCTGGAAATCAACGTTTCCATCAGCAAGCAGATCAAGAGCCTGATCAAAATTCAGACACTTGGCAACTGACTCATATTTATGGCAGTTGCAATGTCCCAGGATCGTCTGATCACCTTTTGCAATCTTCTGACAAGCAAAGTCAGTGGAAAAGTCAGATTCACTTCACAACCCTGTTCCTAACTTAACTGCAGTGATTCACTGAACAACAGTGGCAAGAAAGGTTGTAAAATGGGGTGAACCTTCATGAGGAAAGCAACCTCCTCAGCTTGCCTTTCATGGCTTGTGTTTGTGAAAGGCCGTACTCTGTAGTCAACCATTTTATAAATAGGCTGCCCCCATCATTGGCATTTTGTGAGAGTGACCATGACATATACTGACCCCAATGTTTCCTACCTCTGTGCTAACACAAGAAGACAATTACTTGTCTACTTTGTTTAAAAGAATCTCAAGAACCATTAAAAATAAAGGTGCCTAATATTTTGCCTGTGCCTTGGTGTAGTTGGTCATCCAGGAACTTTAACCATTGCCTAAAACTAGGATTTAGATCTGATTGCCATGATAATTTGAGAGGGTGGGTATCCATACACTTAAACCTTGCTGGGCTTGACCATAATATTAGGAATTGGGCCCAAGGACTCATCCACAAAGCCTGAACACCACACCAAGATTGTTCTGTCCTTGCTACACATTACTCTGTGTACAGCTTGATATGCAGGTAAACCCATCTATCCTCAATCAAACAGACTGCATGTGTAGATCTGGTTACTTTATTAAAGGAAGAGGATGGATGAAACTGGGAAAAATAGAAATACATACCATTAAGAACCCAAATGGCAAATAGATGGGGAAGAAATGGAGATAGTGACAGATTTTATTTTCCTGGGCTCCAAGATCACTGCAGACGGGGACTGCAGCCAAGAAATTAAAAGACGCTTGCTCTTGGGGAGGAAAGCCATGGCAAACCTAGACAGCACACTAAAAAGCGGAGACATCACCCTGTCAACAAAAAGCCATATAGTCAAGGCTATGGTCTTCCCAGTTGCAATATATGGCTGTGAAAGTTGGACCATAAGAAAGGCTGAGCACCAAAGAATTGAGGCCTTTGAACTATGGTGCTGGAGAAGACCTTGGACTGCAAGGCGATCAAACCGGTCAGTCCTAGAGGAGATCAACCCTGACTGCTCTTTAGAAGGCCAGATCCTGAAGTTGAAACTCAAATACTTTGGCCACCTAATGAGAAGGCAGGACTCACTGGAGAAGAGCCTAATGCTGGGAAAGGTTGAGGGCAAGAGAAGAAGGGGACAACAGAGAATGAGGTGGCTGGATGGAGTCACTGAAGCAGTAGGCGTGAGCCTAAATGCACTCCAGAAGATGGTAGGGGACAGGAAGGCCTGGAGGAACATTGTCCATGGGGTTGCGATGGGTCAGACACGACTTCACAACTAACAACAACAACAAGAACCCAAATACAAAATAAACATTGTTGAGTTTCTAGTGAGCATAACAATGAACAAATATAGATAAATCCAACTCTCACCAGGATTTTTTGTCGTCAGATGAAGATGTGCTTGTTTACTCCAAATAGTAAAGGAAATGGAATCTGGCTTCCCAGGATGCACTTGTTTTGGAATGAGGGTTGATGGGTAGATGACCCTTAAAGGTCCAGGTCAGCTTCTAAACAATACAGATTGGCATTTGGCTCCAGCCAGTAGGCCAGAGAAGAACAGTATGCAGGTAATCCGCCAGGTATGAATGTTTATTTAGCAAATGTTCACAAAAACAAATTTATTCAGAAAGGGTACTTACATTAGAAATTCAAAACTGTGACCAAAAAGACGCCTTTGTAGCCATGTGACTTGGATTCAGTCACTGCTGCAGCAGTGGCCATTTTTATCTCTGTGACTTGCCTGGGCTGTTCAGATTTTTTGTTTTTGTTTGTCCCTGGTCACATGGTCAAACAAGATAGTTGATTTTTGCAGCCAGTTTGTTTTTGGTTTTTTGGTGCTGCGTGGAGGATCTCCTGCTGCCTGGGCTTGAGGACTGGGGTGCTAGAATTGCTTCTGTAAAGTATTTTAAAGTATTCTTTTTTGTTACTCTATAGTACTGTATTGTCTGTTTGCAAGCCCATTGGAAATTGCTCTGCTTCTTTTTAAGAACTATACTTTGCAAAGTGCAGTAATTTGCAAATATAAAGTTTGTTTGCATTTCCCTTGAAAATGCTTGTAGAAATACTAGCCAGAATCTACACAAAGCATTCTATAACATGTTTCCTTACTTTTATTTTGGAAATTAGTGTATATTACTGTAGTTTGTAGGTTTTAAATTTTAATTTGCCTCCAGAAGCTGTGGGTGCTCCATCACTAGAAGCTTTTAAGAAGAGACTGGATAGGCATTTATCAGAAATACTCTCCTGAGAGCAGTGAGTTAGACTAGATGACCTCAAGGTCCCTTCCATCTCTGTTACTGTTGCAAGCCGAGAGTTCTGTAAATCCCTCTCCCATCTCCCTCTGGGTGCCTGGCTGGAGACACTTAAGCTAATTAGTGGCAAGTTGTTGTTTTTTAAAAGCAATTGCAATCGGAGAGTTCTGTAAAGTACCACCCCCCCACTCCCCCCCTCCTCTGGGCAGCTGAAGATGCTTGACCTGACTAGCAATAAGTGGTTTGTTTGTTTTTTAAAGCAACTGCAATGGCTGCAAGCCTGCTTGGAGGCAATTTAGTTCCTGAGCCAAGGCTGCACTGTTATTGTGGGGAGATCATCAACTGAAAGGAAAGAGGTCTCAGTGAGGGGAGTTAAGAGACATTCCAGTCTGGATTGCATAGGTGGGAGGAAGTACTGGTAGTCCTTGATTTACAACCATTCATTTAGTGACCAAAGTTACAACGGCACTGAAAAAAGTGACATGACTTTTGTTCACACTTACAACCATTGCAGCATCCCAATGGTTGCATGATCAAAACTCAGGGACTTGACACCTGGCATGTATATATGACAATTGCATTGTCCCGGGGTCATTTAAGTTAATAGGAATAGAAATAGAATAGAGCCGGAAGGGACCTTGGAGGTCTTCTAGTCCAGCCCCCTGCTCAAGCAGGAGAACCTATACCAACTCAGACAAGTGACTGTCTAGCCTCTTCTTAAAAATCTCCAGTGATGGAGCGCCCACGATTTCTGAAGGCAAGCCCTTCCACTGGTTAATTGTCCTCGCTGTTAGGAAGTTTCTCCTTAATTCCAGGTTGCTTCTCTGTTTGATCAGTTTCCAACCATTGTTTCTCATCCTGCCCTCTGGTGCTTCGGTGAATAACGTAACCCCCTCTTCTTTGTGGCAGTGCCTCAAATACTGGAATACTGCTATCCTGTCTCCCCTATTTCTCCTTTTCTTTAGACTAGCCAAACCCAAGTCCTTGTGTGACCATCTGATAGACAAAGTCAATGGGGAGGACAGATTTGCTTAACAATTGTGTTACTAACTTCACAACTGCAGTGAACAACTGTAGCAAGGAAGGTCATTAAAAAAATGGGGTAAAATTCAATTAACAGCTGTATTGCTTAGCAACAGAAATTTTTGGCTTAATTGTGGTCGTAACTCAAGGACTGTATAAGACAGAGTTCCCTAACCTTTCTGGGTTGGTGGCCTGGAGCGAGAGGGAGGGAGGGGAAAGGAGATGATTTTGTGGGAGGGGCAGGAGCATGTGAGTGTGTGCACACAAGCGCCCACGATGTTCGTGGCAATGCTCGCATGAGTGGGGCCGCAAGTGCCCGCAGTGAGGCTTGCACAGATGTACACAGCCTGGCCAGCCACTCACATGACCTGGTAGTGATTAGGCCAAGGCCCAATAGTGGGCTGTGGCCCACAGGTTGGGGGGATGCCTGGTATATGATATCCAACATTTGGGCCTAACCAGTGGTGGGATTCAAATATGTGAACAACCGATTCTCTGTGTGCATGCTGCTTCTGGAAGTCCATTCTGGGCCTGGGCAACAAAAAATTAGCTACCGGTTCTGCCAAAGTGGTGCGAACAGGCTGAATCCCACCACTGGGTCTATATCAGGGTTTCCCAGGGAAAAGCAGGCAGTCTGACGAGATTCTTGTGTAAAAGTGGAGTTAACAATAAAAAAAAACCTCTTGAGCTGAGCCTCAGAGCCATTTTGGTTGTTAACATCTGACAGTTAACGTGCATTTCACTGATTGTATAGAAAGGCATATTTCCTAAGGACATTTCACACTGTATCAAAGTGTGAAATGTCCTTAGGAAAATGGGAATCCCAGAAGATGGTGTTCATGTGAATGTGGTTTTAAAATTGGAAGAAAAAATGTCAATGACCCAGGCTACGCTGCTATTACTTTGACAGCTGAAAATGCAAATAATCCTCCAGCTGTACCAATGAAAGTTGAGAAGCACAGTGCAAAATGAGATAAATATAGGTGGTCCTTGATTTACGACCGCAGTTGAGCCCAAAATTTCTGTTGTTAGGTGAGATATTTGTTGAGTGAGTTTTGCCCCATTTTATGACTTTTCTTGCCACAGTTGTTAGGTGAGTCATTGCAGTTGGTAAGTTAGTAACCTAGTTGTGAAATGAACCTGGCTTCCCTATTGACTTTGCTTGTCAAAAGGTTTCAAAAAGTGATCACATGACCTTCAGACACAGCAATGGTCATAAATAGGAACCGGTCACTGAGCATCTGAATTTGGATCACATGGGGATGCTGCAAAGGTGGTAACTGTGAAAAACGGTCGTGTTGCATTTTTCAGTGCAGTTATAACTTTGAATGGTCCCTAAATGAACCGCTGTAAGTTGAGAACTACCTATATAAAGAAGATTAAACTAATGATGATAGGGACAGCTACCAGCCATAGAA
Organism: Vipera berus; assembly: GCF_964194415.1. Classification (NCBI taxonomy): domain Eukaryota; kingdom Metazoa; phylum Chordata; class Lepidosauria; order Squamata; family Viperidae; genus Vipera; species Vipera berus. The sequence continues at coordinate 150,681,518 of NC_138202.1, read as the reverse complement.
CTGCCCATGAAGATGTCGAAGTGCTGAATAGTTTCTACCTTTTAGGATTAACTATCAACAGTAAAAGAACCGCTAGGCAAGAAATATCAGGGTGACTAGCATTTGGTGGGGCAGTAATTGTTCTGTACCAGCCTGCTACCGGCCCTGCAGAAAAGGCAGGGACAACCCCTTTACAAACGGCAAGAGGCTGGAATTAAGCCTGCCAAATTTATTAACATAAAACAGCAAAACAAGACACCAACCATGAAACAGGAGCTATGAAACAGGAACTAATCAAGCGGTTGCCTTCAGCAAACCAGCCCTCCCACGCATTCCCCTTTTATACAGTTCAGGGCGTGGCTTCTCTCTGCCTCCTTCCGAGGTGCCCCATTGCCTTCCTCTGTTTACTCCTGATTGACTGCCTCCTGCATCGGGTGTCCTTGAACAGGGCCAGCTGTGGGTCATCTTCATCCACGCTGTCAGGCTCACACAGCTGGGTCTCCGTCGTGACCAGGTGGGAGGGGCCTGGCTGAGGGCTCTCATCAGCAAGCTCTTCAACCCCCTCAGCAAGCTCTTCAACACCCCCCTCCTCCTCTGAATCATCCGACCCAAATGCTGAACCCACAGGCTGACCCTGAATCACAACAGTAATGAAGGCCTTGGAAAAGATATTCAGAAGTTGGGCTAAATGTTTATACAGGTAGGTAGTGATTAGTGAGAGTTTGACCAGTGCAATATTCAACTTAATACCAATTATAAATCGATACCAGGCCTCTTTTAATGTGTGCCAAAATACAGCTAGTGTAAGGTTAAAGGTAAAGGTAAAGGTTCCCCCGCACATGCGTGCTAGTCGTTTCTAACTCTAGGGGCCGGTGCTCATCTCCGTTTGAAAGCCGAAGAGCCAGCGCTTGTCCGAGGACGTCTCCGTGGTCATGTGGCCGGCATGACTAGACGCCAAAGGCGCACGGAACGCTGTTACCTTCCCACCATAGTGGTCCCTATTTTTCTACTTGCATTTTTACGTGCTTTCGAACTGCTAGGTTGGCAGAAGCTGAGACGAGTAACAGGTGCTCACTCTGTTACGCGCCACTCGGGATTTGACCTGCCAAACTGCCGACCTTCTGATCGACAAGCTCAGCGTCCTAACCAGGGCTTTTTTTCTCATAGAACACCCAGAGCGGAGTTCCGGCACCTTTTTTGGATGGAACCTTGTAGGGTAGGCAAGGCGGGTTGTGTGATGTTTGTGAGTTCCGGCACCTTTTTCTTTTACAAAAAAAAGCACTGGTCCTAATCCACTGAGCCACCGCGTCCCTTAGTGTAAGGTTAGTGCACACATAAGTGAGGCTATAGGGACGCGGTGGCTCAGTGGGTTAGGACGCTGAGCTTGTCGATCGGAAGGTCGGCAGTTTGGCGGGTCGAATCCCGAGTGCCGCGTAGCAGAGTGAGCGCCTGTTACTCGTCCCAGCTTCTGCCCACCTAGCAGTTCGAAAGCACGTAAAAATGCAAGTAGAAAAATAGGGACCACTACGGTGGGAAGGTAACAGCGTTCCGTGCGCCTTTGGCGTCTAGTCATGCCGGCCACATGACCACGGAGATGTCCTCGGACAAGCGCTGGCTCTTCGGCTATGAAACGGAGATGAGCACCGGCCCCTAGAGTTGGAAACGACTAGCACACATGTGCGGGGGAACCTTTACCTTTACCTTAAGTGAGGCTAATGCGTGCACAGTTGTCATTGGATTAGATTCTAATTAGATTGGACTCTAATCACCATTTGTGCAAAATGGAGAAAAAGAAGGTTCCATTCAAGGAAAGTTCAGAAAAGAAGAGGCTTGTTTTGAAGAACTACAGAAGAATACAGGAGATAGCAGGTATGCTTTGGATATGGTTTTGACTGGTCATTCTTTCCATATTCTTACTTGATCATTGTTCCAATCATTTTGATCTATACTTATGCATAGATTCTTTTAGGAGTGATATGGGCATTGCATGGGGGCGAAGGAGAAGTGAGACATATGAACATGAAATTGTGATTAATTTTGCATTTATATGTTACAAACCTATACTGGTTAAATTAAGATGTGCAAATATATGCTTTACTGTGGAGATTAAGTACTGCATATATCTTCCTCTTTTAGCCAAGTGATTTACTCTCCAAAGATGGTCTCTCCCCACTCCACTCCCTATCATATTTTTTGTTATCTAACAGCCACGGTGTTTAGTTCCAAGTTGATTCCTTTCCAAATGTTCTCTCTTCACATTAGACTTGGAAGCCATCACGTGTTCCCAATTAGCTTTGAACCAGAAAACACAACCAGTCAACCACTGGAAAAGAAGGGAGCTTATGCAAAAAACCTCTGTTCCAGACCAAGAATGAGATAATTGGAACAGCTTTGAGGGAAAGGGGTGAGAAATTCAGGGCAATTTGTGGAATGCAACGCTCCCTGGAGACTTTATTGCATAGATTATGCTTTTGCAAGACAGGTTCCTAGCTAGCCAGCAACCCTAACGTCTGTTCATGATTCCTGCGCCAGCTACTTTGCTCTTCTGACTGGAAGAAGATTCGGTATAGTACACCTTTCTATTCCATTTGGAACATCCATGCAGGATTCTTGGGAAGGTCGGTACCCTTGTCATTTTGAAACAGACTGTATAAAATCTTATTAAAAAAAAGATGTTGAGACTTTGGAAAGAGTGCAGAGGAGAACAACGAAGATGATAGGAGGCCTGGAGGCAAAACCATTTGATGAATAATTGAGGAAACTAGGCATGTTCAGTCTGACAAAGAGAAGGACTTGGGGTGATATGATGGCAATCTTCTGGTATTTGAGGGGCTGTCACGGAGAAGAAAGGGTCGACCTATTCTCCAAAACACTGAAAGGCAAGACGAGGAACAATGGATGGAAACTAATCAAGGGGAGAAGCAACGTAGAACTAAGGAGAAATGTCCTGACAATTAACCTGCGGAATGGCTTGCCTTCAGAAGTTGTGAGTGCTCCATCACTGCAGGCTTTTAAGAAGAGACTGGACAGCCACTTGTCCGGAATGTTATAGGCTCTCCTGCTTGGGCTAGATGACCTCCAAGGTCCCTTCCAACTCTGTTTATTCTGGACTCTGTATTTTTTAGTTCAGACTTGCTGAATCCTTCCTTACCATCCTAAAAGGTCAGCATTTCTTCTCTGAGGTCTTCCTGGAGGAGCTGTCCCATGTATGACTGAGGGCATTTCCACATTAGTAGCATCTGACCCCATTATTCCTCAGAAAGCCTTTTTTTTAAACATGATCCACAATCAGCTTTGCAGACCTTAAAGTAGAAAGAACATCAGGAACCAGTCTTACCTTCAGCTAACTAATAAGCACAAGAGACATTATCCAGACAGAGAGATTCCGCCAGTGTATCCCACCAGGCTCAAGGTTGACTCAGCCTTCCATCCTTCCAAGGTAGGTAAAATGAGGACCCAGATTGTTGGGGGCAATTAAGCTGACTTTGTAATAATGCCGCTTGGGGTGTGTGTGAAAGCCCTAATAAGCAGGCATATACATAGAATGAAGGCTACTGCTAAGCTTGTAAGCCACCCTGAGTCTTCGGAGAAGGGCGGGATATAAATAGAATTAAAATAAAAAAAATAAAAAAATAAAATTTTCACTCCCTGTATTTGTGTATATCCGCTGGTTCTTTTGCCTCCTCTCTCCACCAGAACGCTTGCTATGAGGGGAAGCTGTGCATAGAAAGGTATGTTGTAAAAAAAAAAAAGACATTTCCCCTTCCCCCCACTGACTTCTCAACTGCCATTTATAGTACAGCGATTCTTCTGTTATATTAAAAAGAAAACGCTTATAACTTGTACAGTAAAAAATGCCATTTTGCATCTAGGTAGCCGTAAGCGTGGATGCACGTTGCCATGGTGCCTAGATGGCAGGAGCAGAAAATGAAGTTCTAAATGAAGACTGAAGAAAGCAAGATGCTCTAGAAACAGGACACTGCACGATCTTGGAGTATGTGGTGCAGAGGTCAAGGGAAAAGGGGATGATTGGCTAAAGACAGGGTTAAGCAAGGGTTCGCGCCCATGGGAAAATAGTCCTCCTGCAAGGTTGGCCAAACCGCGTTGATTCAACGGAAAGCAATAGCCGTCCTGTTATTTTCAGTCAAGCAGAGCAGATTCAGAGATGAATTAGCCCAGCTCCCAAAACAGACGACGTGCTCGGATTAATCAGATTGGGAGCAGATTTTGAAAAACTGCAAAATATTAGTGTGGAAGGACTTTGATCCTTACATGATGCTTCCAATCGTGGCGGGATTGCCAGCTAAGCCTTCTGCAAAGATAAAGATGCACATTCTTTCTTCTCTACCCGAACAGAAGCTTATGGGTGAATTTGATCTGGATTATTTCTGTTCCTTTTCTCTGCTGCTTTGATCAAATGACAGAGTCAATCAACATCATAGCTTTGTATATTCGGTCTGTTCAGTGCTTCAGGGCTCCACCCTCCTTTACTTCAATCTGAGAATCTGTTTATTTTCCACCAGGCAGAGAATAGCTGCTACAGTGCATGTTTAATTCTACACAAGAAAAAAGACCAGTCCCTCTTCCCTACTGTGGCAGTCCTAAGGTGATTTAGCCAATCTTCCTTGGAGTTGCTGCTACATTTGCTATGCTGAGCTTTACTAAAATTTATTTTCTTTCACTTTGTTCCAAATCATAAACAGAAGTGTTTTTTTTCTCCTCCTGTGTAAACTTGGTAACTTACCTGTTGCTCTCAAAGAACCTCAAACTTCATGCCACCTGAAACCTGATTGGCCAACTCACTCCTGTGTCAACGCTGCTAACATCAGATGTTTTTGCACTGACAACAGATGGAAATGTAGCCGTCTTTTTACTTTCGCTTTTAGAATTAGATAATGCTGGGAGGGGGGATGCGAATGAGAGTTTAGCTGGACATAACAACACTAAACGTAGTGTGAGAATCAAGGTTATTGAACTCAGAGTTGATAAAGAATTGGCGGGCTGGAGAGCTGGAGAGGAAGCCCGGACTTCAAGCTAATTGGGGAATGTGATTTATGACTGTTAATTGGAGGAGGGAATTGTGCTTTAATACTGTGTGCCCAGGGGAGGGGAATTCAGTTTTTGGTTTCGATCGTGCAATGCCGATGTTATGCTACTCAAATAAAAGATCCTTTAAGGTAAACAATGCCTCAATGTTCTTTTGAAGAGTTTCATCTGTCGGAACCATGACATTCTGTTTATTCCCACATGTTCCCACATGTTCTTCAGAGCAACTGTTAAAGCTTCCTTCAGTCTTTCTTCTCACTTTACTTTACAATTAATCCTATCTTTTTTTCTACTATTCAAAATGGTACAACCTGTTTTTTCCCCATTGAACAAAATCAGTTTTATTTTATGAAAAACCAACTGCATGAGGGTTGAATGAATTTCAAAGGTCATGCTTTTCCATAAAGTGAGGGCCATAACTAAGAAGATTTGGGTGTTTTATCCCTCTTAGAAGAATATCATGCTAAAATGTCTGAGTACAGCATCACGCTTAATTCTGGAAAAAAAACCATGTACCCCCTCGGATGGTGGATACCCATTTGTAATTGTTTTTATGCAGAAGAGAAAAGTTATTAAATGTATCACATAATGAGGGAACATGGTAAATATATTTAATTGATGAAATCTGTTGAAATGTAAATTAAATCCAATGAAATTCTGGACTTGCCCATTTCTTTGTTTCCATAAAGTGTAGCTTTGTCAGGCTGTTGGGCAAATATGACCAAAATGCACTGCCAAAATCATGCTCTCATTGAACACACTTAAGTGGATGCCATTGGTGTCCAGCAATACTACTCTCAAGTTGTTCTACAATATTTTTTGCTGGTTATATAAATTTGCTTCAGTTCTTCTAATTCCCTTCCTGAGAAAATCAATACAAGCTCAAGTATCTGTTCTGTCTTTTGTAGCAAAGACCGATCAGAGGATTTATTCAGTTCTTCTGTACTTTTCTTATCTGCTTTAAATATCCAATAGCCCAACCACTTTCAATGGTTTTCCACACCGAATATAGTTAAACATTTAAAGAAATTCTTACTCTTCTGCTAAATGTCTATGGAGATTCCCAGTCATCCAGGTCATGGTTGTCTCAAAAGGGCTTTTTCAAAAGGCAACTGGACTTTGTAGGATAAGGTAAGATAACCTTTATTGTCATTTTTTTTTACTGTGGGCACAACGGCACACATCAAAAATGAAATTTAGTTGTCCGGTCTGAAAGTGAAACACATACATGACATACCTAAAACATACTACATACAACATATGTATAGACCCACACCCCTACATATACATAACAATAAAATATTAAATACTGTCCAACTTGAATATATAACGGAAGGAGGAAGCCTGAGAGTTCACAAGGTTAATGCTGTGTGGAATGAAACTATGGCTGAATCTGGATGTTCTGCTACGGATACCATGAAGCCTCCTCCCAGAAGGTAACAAGGAAAACAGGTCGTGAAGAGGATGTGTAGTGTCCCAGATAAACTTACGGACCCTGCTCAAGCAAAGCTTCTGTGCTATGTCCTAGATGGGAGGGAGGGAGGGAACTGCCAATGATCTTTTCGGCCATCCTCACCACTCTCTGCACCACCTTCCTGTCTGAAGCAGTGATGCTTCCAAACCAGACTGTGATGCTGTATGTCAAAAAGCACCTTTGGATTTTAATTCTTCTGCTAATTTCTTTTTGGCGTACATGCCTCAAATTTTTTATTGTTGTTGTTATTATTAATTGTCACTTAACTTTATTTGCCAGAGTTGATGTTCTTTTTTTTTCATTTTCCTGGCTAGGATAGATAGCTTTTACCTATTGTTCCACTTGAAAGTCACTTGATTTGGCTGACCTTATCTTACATTCCAGCTGAGATTCAATCACTGTGGTTGGCTTTAGGCATCCTAAAAAGCCTTCCTAGGCTCATTTCCATCAATCTCTTCCTTTTTCTTACATGTTTCCTTGCTGCTTAAGCTGGACTCTGCAGGCACTTTCCTACTTGCATGTAGAGAATTAAGCTCATCGTAGCACACGTCCTCCAGGTGTGGGCCTTTAAGCTTTCAGGAAGGTGGGAGCTTCTCTGGATTTCAGTTGGCGCATCTGCTTCCAGGCAACAAGACATCACAATCACACACCACAGCCGATTCACTTATTTTTATAAGAAATGGCCAGCGCTGAAGCCTTAACAACGGAGATGCAAAGGGCACAAGGGGGCAAGAAAGAGGTCACATTCCTGCTGGTGCCTGCCTGTTCCTGCCATTCTTAATCGGCAGCTCCAGAGCAGCTTTTACTGTGGGTTACTGCTGAGGAAGGCTGCTGTTGCTGGCCTTGGGGTTAGAGATGTCTCGGGATTTGTTTGAGAAAGGATGTTCCCTCTCCACCCCCCCCCCCAGGGGGTTTGTTGAATTCAAATGCCACAAGCACAGCCTTATTATTCTGTCTCTCCCGGCTGCATCCATCACAGTCAATCTCTCCCTTGATCGTATTCTCCTGAGCCGTTCTGTCCCTCGGAAAGGAAGATGCCTTACTCTTGCCTTTCAATAATAATAAAAAAATGCTTACATTTTAATCCCTCTCCCTTCTCCTCATTTATCCATCCCGGCTTTCTGCTTGACTTTCAGTCTGTATCCTCTTTGTTGTGTAGTGGGTTCTGGAGAGTAGGAAGGATGCTAGGCCGATGAGTACAGCATAACAGCTCCTTATTAGGTGGAAGTGACCATACTGGGGAATAGGGGTGTAATGTATGCAGCTAAAGCATACACAGGCTGTCAGCACAGCAGGAGGCGGGGGGCTGGACAGCTCCAGACTATAACTGCATTTGGCGGGAAAGCCTGGTTTAAACGAGTTTGACAGCCCCGGGCTATAGCCAGCCCGGGTGGGAAGCCAGGGTTTAAATCTATTGGCCACCTGCACTGGCGGGAAGCCCAGGTTTGAATCCATTGGCTGGTATTCACCTGGGCAGGTATAAAGGTACGCCAGGTAACCCCCTTTCCCCAGCTCTCTTCCTGACTGCAATAAAGAGTTCTACATACCCAAGCTGAGCGTCCGTCATTGTGAGAGACCATGCGACTTTACACTGGCGACGAAGGTGGGATCCTGCCCGAAACATCACTAGCCGCGGAAGCGACCACGTGTGGCTACAGCATCCGAGAAGCGGCGGCATCAGAGCAGGACGGACCGCAGCAGCGAGATGGCACAGCTGGGTCAGTATCCTCTTTTTAACAGTAGCCACCCCGAAGAGTGGGAATCGTTCGTGGGACAGCTGGAGTGCTACCTCCGAGCAAACGGAGTCGAGGATGATGGCCAGAAAGCGGCGCCGTTGCTGTGCAGCTGTGGGATGGACACATACCAGCTGGCAGTCGGTCTCTGCTCGCCGGAGGACATCGATTCCGTTGGCTACAAAGACCTCCTGGCCAAGCTGACCGAACACTTCCGACTGGACATGTCCAAAATCGCGTGGAGGTACCGGTTCGAGAAGCGGGACCAACGTCCGGGTGAGTCAGCTAAGCAGTATATGGCCATACTCAGGCAGGCAGCCCGCCTCTGTAATTTCGAGAACCTCGAGGTAAGTCTGAGGGATCGTATAGTTTTTGGCCTGAGAGAGAGGAAATTGCGGCAGAAGCTGTTCGCCAGGTCAAAGCTGACCCTGAGGGATATCTTTAGGAATTCCTAGCCTGGGACGTTGTGGAGGGGGCAGGCATGAAGGGTCCACTAGGTGGCGGAACCGGCGGAGCCATCCACCAGGTGAGCGGCTGCAGCAGAGTCGAAGGGCCAGCAACCGAAATCAACACAATACACCGTAGCCCTCGACCGTCCACCACTAATCGAGACACCCCGAGGGAGGCGAGACCATCAGCGGCGGAACAGAAGTGCCAGGAATGCAGGTGCAGAGCGAACAACCCCCAGTCTACCCAGTTCCCTGGCTGTGGCGTGAACTGGCCCTGGTCTACCCAACACTGCAGCTGCGGGTCCCGGTCTACCCAGCACTGCGGTTGCGGACAACCCCAGTCTACCCAGTGCTCCAGCTGCGGCACAAATGGCTCCCGGTCTACCCGATGCACGAGCTGTGGCAGACAGCACTCCCGGTCTACCTGTCGTTTCAAGTCAGCCAAGTGCCGGGTGTGCGGAAAGACGGGACACATCGCATTGGTCTGCCAAAGCAAGCAACGGGACAACTTGCACGAGGTGGAAGCAGAGTTCCAGTCAGCCACAGGTACCAGGGAGTGGCTTCGGAGACTGACTGTCAGCCACACAGAGGGCAGGGCAGATGTTTTGGCAACCGGGAGTCCTCAGACCATCACCTTAAAAATAAAATTGGTGGTGAAGCTGCAAGGAGTCCCATGCACAATGGAATTGGACTCTGGGTCAGACGTCTCCATCATCTCCGCCAGAACTTTTAAAACAATTTGCAAGCGGAGCGGCCGACGGGTTCCCTTGAGGTCATCCAGACTGACCCTCACTGACTTCCAAAACACACCGATAAACGTTCGGGGGGAGGCATCAGTGAAGGTGCGGTACAAGGGGTTCAAGGGAATGTTAGATGTACTGGTCGTAGAAGGGCAGCGGACCAGTCTTGTGGGGCTGGGATGGTTCAAAGAGCTGGGCATTAGAATCACAGGGATTCACCAGATGCGAGGCTGCCGCTTGCTACAAACCATTTGCGAAGAGTTTGCAGATGTGTTTGACGAGAAGTTGGGAAGATACACAGGTACACCAATTTCCTTTAAGTTAAATCTGCAAGTTCAGCCCATCCGGATAAAGGCTAGGAGAGTTCCGTTCGCCTTAAAGCATAAGATAGAACGGGAGCTCAACAAGCTGGTAGACCAGGGGGTATTAACTCCGGTCGAGGGAGCTAAATGGGAAACACCCATCGTAACGCCCCTCAAGTCAAACGGGGAGGTGAGAATTTGCACGGACTATAAGGGGACCATCAATAAAGCACTGAGTGCCCACTCATACCCGGTCCCCGCAGTCAGCAGAATCCTTGCATCCCTGCAGGGCAGATCGCTATTTGCGAAGCTGGACCTCGCTCAAGCTTATCAGCAGCTACTGGTCGACCTGGAGGCAGCTGAAGCGCAGACCATAGTCACCCACAAGGGGGCGTTCCAGGTAGACCAGTTGCAATTTGGAGTAAGCGTGGCTCCTGGAATTTTCCAAGAGGTCATGGAAAAAACCCTTAAGGGCATACCAGGGGTCTTTCCATACTTTGATGACGTCCTCATCGCAGGGAATTCTGAGGACATTCTGGCAGACTGCCTGCAAGCTGTGCTGGGAAGGTTCAGGGCTGCAGGATTAAAACTCAAAAGGGACAAGTGCAGGATTGGGGTGACAGAAACTGAGTTCCTAGGATTCAGGATAGATGCTCAAGTCATCCACCCCTCAGCATCCAAGGTAAGGGCAATCGAAGCCCCAATTCCTCAAAATAAGGCAGAGTTACAGGCTTTCCTGGGCCTGCTCAACTTCTACCATACATTCCTGCCACATAAGGCGACAATAGCAGAGACTTTACATAGGTTATTAGACAAACAGACAGCCTGGAACTGGTCCACCATGCACACTGACACATTCAATGCATTAAAGAAACTGTTGGCAGGAAATGCCACAGTCACACACTTCGTAGAAGCCAAACCAGTCTGCATTGCATGAGATGCATCCCCTTATGGGATTGGGGCTGTGCTCAGTCATTTAGAAGAAGATGAAACACAGGCCTCCATTGCATATTACTCCAGGACCCTGTCAGCAGCCGAAAGGAATTATGCCCAAATAGACAAGGAGGCACTGGCAGTGGTTGCTGGAGTAAAGAAGTTCCATGATTACCTGTACGGAAGTGACTTCGTAATTTACACAGACCACAAACCATTATTGGGATTATTCACCACAGACAAACAAACACCTCAGATTCTGTCACCCAGAATACTGCGTTGGTCCATCTTCTTGTCAGCTTATTCTTGCAAGTTGTTACATAGGCCAGGCAAGGAGATGGGGCACGCTGACGGCCTCAGCAGACTCCCCTTAAGGGACACTGAACCAGACCCAGCACCTTCAGCCCAAATACTGGCTATCCAAGAGCTGCCAGAATGCCCCCTCAATGCCAAGGATGTAGCTGCAGAAACCCCCAAAGACAAAATCCTGAGCCGGGTACAGTCATGGGTGAGCACAGGGTGGCAGGACAAATCGCCAGGCCAAGAGTTCATGGCATACTTCACCAGGAGGCACAAGGGTTGCCTGCTATGGGGAAGCCGTGTCATAATACCACAAGGGCTAAGGGAAAGGGTCCTACAGTCACTGCACGAGGGCCACCCAGGGATAGTGAGAATGAAGGCACTGGCTAGGAGTTACCTCTGGTGGCCCGGGCTAGACAAAGAAATAGAGGGCCTAGTAGCAGGGTGCTATATGTGTCAAAGATCATGCCCTGAACAGCCACATGCACCAGTGCACAAGTGGGAGGAGACTCACACCCCATGGTCCAGGGTGCACATTGACTATGCGGGACCATTCCAAGGCCATACATTCCTAGTCGTGGTAGACAGCCACTCAAAATGGCTAGAAGTGGTTCCTGTGGGCAGCATGACCACAGCAGGAACCATTCAAGCACTCAGGGGCCTATTCTCAACTCATGGACTTCCTGATGTGATAGTGTCAGATAACGGTACACAATTTACCTCATCGGACTTTATATATATTAATTATATTAATTTTATTTATATACCGCCCTTCTCCCGAAGGACTCAGGGCGGTGAACAGGGCAAATGTATAAAAATACAAAAATACAAAAGTTAAAAGGAATTAAACATAATGCCCAAGATAAAAACAGTAAATACAAATATTAAGAACAATAAAAACCCAACCCATCCCCCATCAGGTGTTCCTGAGGACCTTGGGCATTAGAAACGTCACCTCTGCCCCTTTTCACCCGGCCAGTAATGGGTTGGCAGAATGTTTCATGCACACCACCAAGGACGACCTCAAGCGCATCATCCAAGGGGAATGGAAGCAACGACTGGCCACCTTCCTCCTCCATCAACATTCCACGCCTTGCACTGCAACAGGCAAAAGCCCAGCAGAACTCAGATGGGGCAGGCGCCTAATAACAACACTGGACAGGCTCCACCCAGATAGAGTGGCAGCAGACGCCGGAACTCCAAGCCTCAAAAGAGTGTTCAACCCAGGTGACACCATCTGGGCGAGGAACTATGGCACAGGTCACCCATGGGTGCCAGGGGAGATATTGGACCAAACAGGCCCCCTGTCCTACAACGTAAGGGTGGAGGGGGGACTCCATTGGAGAAGGCACCTGGACCAGTTAGGGCCAAGGGCTCCGGAAAGGGTCTTGGGGGATAATCTGGAGGCAGGATCAGAGAAGGGGTCTGACGAAGGGGTGCCACCACCACAACAACCCAGGATGGTTACCAGGGGGTCACAAGGTCAAGCCTGCTCCAGGCAGGGACAGTACAATGGGAGCAGGGCAACACCTGACCCAACCAAAAGGAGGACGCTGCAACACCGCCAAAACAGTCCCACAGCCGCCAGGCTCATAGAACCCCCCCCGGAACCACCACACCCACACCTACACAAAACAGCTCTCCACACCAACAGAAGGGGGCAGAGAAGAATAAAATGGACTCAAACAGCAACACACCACCAGGCGAACCAGCCCTGAGGAGATCTAACAGGACTCACAAGGCCCCAACCTACCTCGCTGATTATGTGCGGACTTAAAAGGGGGGAGGAAGAGGGAATAATAAAAATATTGTAAATATTGTATATAGTTGCTAGGAAAAGGAATGGTCAAGGGATAGCTCCTCACTATGGGGGAAGGGGTGTAGTGTATGCAGCTAAAGCATACACAGGCTGTCAGCACAGCAGGAGGCGGGGGGCTGGACAGCTCCAGGCTATAACCGCATTTGGTGGGAAAGCCTGGTTTAAACGAGTTTGACAGCCCCAGGCTATAGCCAGCCCGAGCAGGAAGCCAGGGTTTAAATCTATTGGCCACCTGCACTGGCGGGAAGCCCAGGTTTGAATCCATTGGCTGGTATTCACCTGGGCAGGTATAAAGGTACGCCAGGTAACCCCCTTTCCCCAGCTCCATTCCTGACTCCAATAAAGAGTTCTACATACCCAAGCTGAGCGTCCATCATTGTGAGAGACCACGTGACTTTACAAGGGGTTACCTGCACTCTTTATATACCTGGCTAGTACCTGGCCAGGTACACAGCCAACCAATCGGATTGAACCTCTGTTTCCCGCTGAAACTGCTTCCTGCCAAAACAGTTACAGTTCAACGCCTCCTGGTGGTGACTCTTATACAAGTGCTTTAGGTGTTCCTTTAAGCCTAATACATAACACTCTTAGCTTTCTATATATGTGAAGAATCCAATTGGAGCCGTGGAGAGAAGTTTATCTGGGGAAGGCAAGTGGCTAATGGGGGTGTTTCTTCTGAACTTTCTGGGGCAGCCATCTCCAAAGATGGGGCTGTCAACCTCCCACCTTGTCCTTGAAAGGCGCTGTCTTGTCACCTGCAGCCATCACAAACTGGAGACATCTGTAAAAACCCTGGATAGGAGAAGGTGAAATGTCACCTCTTTGTTCTGTAATACAGATAGTCCTTGGCTTACGACCACAATTGAGCCCAACATTTCTGTCGTTAAGTGAGATGTTTGTTAAGTGAGATTTGCCCCATTTCACGACCTTCCTTGCCACAGTTGTTAAGTAAGTAAACCGGTTTTTAAGTGACTTGGCTTGTCAGAAGTTTGCAAAAGGTGATCACATGATCCTGGGACACAGCAATGGTCATAAGAATGAACCAGTTGCCAAGCATCTGAATTTTGATCACGTGATCATGGGGATGCTTCACAGGTGGTAACTGTGAAAAATGGTCCTAAGTCATTTTTCCCAGGGCCGTTGTAACTTTGAACGGTCACTTAATGAACTATTGTTAAGTGGAGGATTACCTGTATATGGTGGCTAGAAGCGTGTATCTATCAGCTGTAGAGAAGAAATGGACTTTTTTTAAAAAAAATGAGTTGTATTTGATTTGTGTTGAAATATTAAAGGCAAATCAATTTTTATTAAGTATCGCATAATCAGTAAACAAAAGATTATGTGCTGTGCCCAGTGCTTTTTTTGTAAAAGAAAAAGGTGCCGGAACTCACATATGTCATACAACCCACCTTGCTTATCCTACAAGGTTCCATCCAAAAAAGGTGCCGGAACTCCGTTCTGAGTGTTCTATGAGAAAAAAAGCCCTGGCTGTGCCCATCTGAAGATAGTTGGGTTTTGGTTTTCATTGCTGCGTTTTGAATATCTTCTGCAGAAATTCAGCAAGAGAATTCTAAGGCACTTTGTTCAAAGTAGATTTACAAGAACTAAACTGCAAAATTCCAGACAACCATAAGATGGCAAGAAAGATTTAAAATTGTCTGTGCCTCTTGGCTGCCATCTAGTGGTAATGTCTCATTTTTTGCAGCTAGGAGTGGGTCATCCTAGTTCAGAGCTATGCACAAGGAATGGTTGTTAAAAACAGCCAGCTAGCATCACATTTTCCTGCTTTTTGATAAGGTTTTTCTGTATTAGCTCCCACAGCAAACCTTAAATGATTGGATGGGAGGAGAGGATGGAAGTAGAATATATTGCAGTATTTTCAGATCTCTCATGCACAGGATGCTTACTTATGGATAGCATCCTTCAATTAGGTGAGATCCAGTACGTGTAGTGATGTAAGGTGTTGGTATATAATCAGAGACATCCAGATTCAAATCTTCTCAGCTCTAGAAGCTCACTTTCTATGAATGACTATGGGACAATCTCTATCTCTAAATGCATTGTGTCCCACAGAATTGGAAGAGGGGATTCTCCTGGGCTCCTGGAGGAAAGCAAAATCCATTTTAAAAAATGTAGCATTCATGATACTATGGTACTGTATTTGTGGCTTCAGTGTGCCAATTTATGTGCTTAGGTAAAGGTAAAGGTTGCCCCGCACATGTGTGCTAGTCGTTTCCAACTCTAGGGGCTGGTGCTCATCTCCGTTTCAAAGCCGAAGAGCCAGTGTTTGTCCAAGGACGTCTCCGTGGTCATGTGGCCGGCATGACTAGATGCCAAAGGAGCACGGAATGCTGTTACTTTCCCACCGTAGTGGTCCCTATTTTTCTACTTGCATTTTTATGTGCTTTCGAACTGCTAGGTTGGCAGAAGCTGGGACGAGTAACAGGCGCTCACTCTGCTACGCAGCACTCGGGATTCGACCTCCCAAACTGCCGATCTTCTGATTGACAAGCTCAGCGTCCTAACCCACTGAGCTACCACGTCCCTTTTATGTGCTTAATTGGATATATATTGTTGTTCTGTTTTCTTTGTCCTGGTTTTGTACTTCCACCTTGTTCTATTTAATATACCGTATATACTTGAGTATAAGCCGACTCGAGTATAAGCCGAGACCCCCAATTTCACCCCCAAAAACTGAAAAAAGTTATTGACTCGAGTATAAGCCGATCCGCCGTTCTGCAAGCCTCCGCCGCCGGCGGAGGCTGGATCCGCGCTCTGCAAGCCTCTGCCGCCAGCAGAGGCTCGATCCGCCATTTTGCAAGCCTGAATACACAGGAATACCCTGTGTGGCCGCGGCTCTCGGGGAAGCCCTGGCTGTCCGCTTCCTCGCTCCACGCTGCCATTCGGGGCCCGTGCGTTCCCCGGGCAAATCGCGGCGCCCAGCAGGCGAGGAAACACACCCGCTCCAGTCGCCCCCCCTTCCCTCAGGAGACGCGAAGCAAGTGACCGCCCGGAGCTTACCGAGGACTTGCGCGCGGCCGAGGCTTCGGTGCTTCCAGGATCGCGCGCACCTCTCCCAAGCCGCCGCCGTCCGGAGACCTGCCGAAGTTTGGGGAGGTTTGGGGAGGTGCGCGCGCACCTCCCCAAACCTCCCCAAACTTCGGCAGGTCTCCGGACCTCCGCGCCCTGCCTGCCTGCTTCTTTCCGCAGCGGAAAGAAGCAGGCAGGCAGGGCGCGGAGGTCCGGAGACCTGCCGACGTTTGGGGAGGTTTGGGGAGGTGCGCGCGCACCTCCCCAAACCTCCCCAAACTTCGGCAGGTCTCCAGACGGCGGTGGCTTGGGAGAGGTGCGCGCGATCCCGGAAGCACCAAAAACCTCGGCCGCGCACAAGTCCTCGGTAAGTTTTTTTGTTGACTGGAGTATAAGCCGAAGTGGAATTTTTCAGCCCAAAAAGTGGGCTGAAAAATTCGGCTTATACTCAAGTATATACGGTATTTGATAAAGTGTTTTCTTTAGGTGCTCCTTAATCTGGATGCTCAGTTAAACTTTAACTACAAGTAATCCTTGTTTAGTGATCACAGTTGGAATTGGCAACTTGATCATTAAGTTGAAGCAATTGCTAAGTGTAACTGCAAGCAAGCTTACAATCTTACTTTAGTTTCCTTTGCTTTACTTGTGAAAGTTGTAAATGCAAGGATTGGTTGCAAAATTACTTTTTCATCACTGTCATAACTGCAGTCAACTAAATGAGTCAGGTAAATAAGAACTACCGGTATCTGTACATTATTAAATAAAAAGAATCTTGTGTACAAAGGTACAAGTTTAATCCCACGTTGCGTGTAACTTGAGCCATGAGGAACATTGGTAGCATAAGATGGGGGACAAACAGCACGTTTGCATATACACCTGTATGATAGCTCATTGTAACATCTCAGCCTTTCTTGCTCTGTACACATGGGGAGGGGAGAGAGATCTATAAACCTGATGGAAGTGGTAATGTGAGATTTGTTTGCATTTTGTTTTATCTTTAGCTTTAGGCTGCAATTTTCAAAATAAATGGAATCCAATTACTTTAATCTCAAGCAAATTGTTTGAGTATAGAGATGTACAGGTCGTTTTCAATTTGAACAGGAAATCCAGAGCAGTGTCATGCGATTAGATGTTATTTGTGCTGTTTCAGGGGTATTCTTTTAAATAGCTTTCAAGAGGAAATAGCAATGAAAGATGCCTTCTGGATACAGAAGAGGTGAAGATATACAGGGCTGCAAGACAGTTGTCAGCCTCGTCACATAAAGCTCATTTTATTCAAGGTGTCATTGCCTCAATGTATTCCAGTCCATTGTCACTTGAAATCCTCCCCCCCACCCCCGCAACAGAGACTTCATGTGCAATGACCCACAGGCCCCTGATGTCAGTCATGGGCTCCCATTCAAATCAATAGGATTTGGATAAGGCTGAGGGAAGTGTTGGTGTCTCATAGCTCCCTATGAATAAAATGTTGAGAATTGTTAGCAGTGCGTGATAATTCGGTGGATTGGCAGTGGTGACTTCCTTAAGCTTTACAAGTGATAGGCAGGGGATGGGTGCTGTTTCCCAGCAAGATTACAAATTCATATCTGCAGCTTTCTTTATGTCCGTCGTTAATGAGACCCCATATCAGAGATGATTTGTTTCCTTATTTACATACGCCTGTTTCACCCATTTAATACGAAATATCTGAAAGGTTCCCTTCTGAGGCTGGCTGTCCAGAACAAAACAAAGCTAATTAGAGCAAATGAGATGCTCCAGGGAGATTTCTTTTGAATATGTGCCTAGGAATCTGTAATGCATGTCATAGAAGTAAATACAATTTATGACTCATTTTCAGCAGAAGTCTAGGGTGATGGGTGAAGAGACATCTAAGCCGTAGCATCTGAAAATATCTTTTGTATTAAATATGCAAGAGAATATATACAAGTTTAAGATATAAAAAAGGCACATTGTGTGAGGCTTATCTAATTCCACATACAGATTCTTGCAGTGCCCACCCAGATACCCATAGGAAATAAATATGGGCCACTGCAAGAATCTCTATATGGCAGGGCTTTTCAACCTTTTCACCCATTGTACCACTTTTAGGATATGGCAACATCTGAGTATCACCAGTCGCCTAGCAAGGTGTCAAAAATTTGATGACCAAAAAAAAAAAAAAAGGAAAAAAGTGATGTACAGGTAGTTCTCGACTTACAACAGTTTGCTTAGTGACTGTTCGATGTTACAATGGCACTGAAAAAGGTGCCTCCCAAGCCACAGCCAAGCAAGACACCTGCCTGCCTGCCCGGCGGTGCTCTTCCTCCTGTCCGAGGTTTTCATTGTTATGAGCATTTCTATCAAGGATTGGCAGTGGGGGTGGGGTGGGGTGGTGTTTGGTTTTTATTCCCCCCCGTCTGCTGGGTGGTTGCAGCAGGTTTTGGTCACTTCACATGACCCTGGGACACTGTGACCGTCATAAATATGAATCAGTTGCCAAGCATCTGAATGTAAATCACAAGACCCTGAAGATGCTGCAACATTCCAGGTGATTGGGCTCAGCAGAAACGTCAGCTGGAGCCTGGCGCTGATCCTGGCGCTTCCGCTGAGCCCTGACAGCCGTGCAGCTCCAGCCATCTCTCGCTCAGGCTTCCCCTCCCCCACTACCACTAGGATGGTCGCGTACCACCTGCCAGGTGCCAAAGTACCACAGGTGGTACCCGTACCACTGGTTGAAAAGCACCTGCTATATGGGATTAGATAAGCCTCACACAATGAGCCTTTTTTACTTTATTTCCATCACAATGGCATTCACAGGCAGCTAGAACGTGCAAGTTCCATGCAGCCACAAAAACAAGCCACAGGTAGCTTTATTCTCCATAAATATTCTTTATTGCTGTAGGAAATGATATTTTGCATTCACAGTAATTCAAATTGTGTGCCAAAATATGAATCAGACAACCTGTACAAGTTAAGCAAATTAGACAGGTTTATCTGTATGGACCTATTTGCATATTTGACATGATTCTGTAAGTCAGACTGGGGTGAAGCACTATGGAAATTTTACTACTTCTCCCTTTTACTGCTTACTCCTTCAATTCATTTATTAAATTTTAGGATCTAACTGGAGCAATGGACTTTTATATTCGCCTTTACTAGGTCTGTCACATTTGCACTGCAAGGTGACACCAACGAGATACAGCACATCCTAACTTTTGTTCCCATCTAGTGATCATCCAGATTTTTGGAACCCAAATATGGAATCCTAATGCTTATCAGAAGGCTGAATGATGCACTCACTGTTCTCCACATTTGGAAAATATCAGTGTGCACATCACCACAATCTCATTATATGTATAAATCTGTTTTTCAATTGCTAGAAAGGAGAGATCAAGGACCAACAAAAGGGAAGGCATTTCTCTCCCCCCCCTCCTCCAAAAAAACATAATGTACTTAAGGATCTTCCTGGCAAAGGATGTAGGATGGGATATATTTCATATAGTTTTACTGGAGGTGAACCCTTGATTTTCTATTCTTCTATAGTTTTTTATATAAGATATACTGGTTCATTGTTTAGAATTGATTACAAGATGGGAAACCATAAAATGTTTTTTTATAAAGATTTTTAATCCCATCTTTATTATTTCTGTGAATAACTCAAGACAGTGAACATACCTTACACTGATTTTCCATACAGCAATAACCCTGTAAGGTGAGTCGGGCTGAGAGAGAGTGATTGGTCCAAAGTCACCCAGCCAGCTTTCATACCTAAGGTGGAACTAGAACTCACAGTCTCCTGGTTTTTAGCTTGGTGTCTTAACCACTAGAAAAACTGAATGAATGAATGAATGAATGAATGAATGAATGAATGAATGGCCCATTGCCATTATGGGGCACTAACCAGTTCCCTACTCTGTGCTCCTGATACTTCATCACAAATGCACTCCAAACTCAATTGCCATACACACACACACACACACACACACACACAAAGCCTTGCAGTTGATCCTGTGGTGGCCTATTAAATCAATGAACTATCCTCATCGGTAGAACCTTCAGCTCCATTCAACTCTTACATCTCCCAGTGGGCGGGCGTCCTTTCGATTTCTGTCCAGGCTGAACGGAGCACGCTCCTCTTGCTTTCCCACCCGCTGCATACAGCAGGGCAAAGCTTCTCTTCACTTCCCCTTTTCTAAAAAAAATAGTTTGCCATGTAGGGATGTTGATATTTTATTTCCACAAAGCTAAACGTTATGGTGGGATTTGTTTTCCCCCTTGCTACAAAATTTTCATGGACCCACAGAGAATGTAGATAAAAAAAGAACAACCCATTCCTCTTTTCTAATTATAGCAACAATGGCACCTTATGAGGAAATTAGGAAAAGACAAAAAAAGGGATCTGCATTAGGGTCAAAAACGTGATGTGGGAAGGGGAGTAAACATCTGGGAAAGCGCTTTAAAAAGGGAACAATCCCTAAAAGGAGAAGACAGGCATTGGTAGATCCATCCACAAAGGGGCCAGTTAGTGAGGATGGCCTATTTCGTACAGCAGACATGTCAAACTCGTGACGTCACGTGACATCGCGCAACGTATCGGAGTTTTTCGCCATTGCTGGCAATGGGGTGGGTGTGGCTTCCGGATGATGCGTCCGGCCCATGGGCCGGGAGTTTGACACCCCTGTCTTACAGGGATGGGAAGGGCCATTGCATGGAAATCATCCGTCAGATCATGCAGTGTCCATAGTCCAGGTTGAGCACCAGCATAGTCTGGCTGCCAACCCATTCAGGCAGCTCAGAAGCATGGGAGGAAATGCCTTAGGCTGCATGTGGAAGTGTCTTTAGAAAACTTCACTATCTACAGCAAGATCCTACATTTGAATCTGGGGTCTGATTTGATAGGATTCTTCTCATTCTTAGAGAGAACTTTCAGGCTCCTGTTAAATACCCCCCCCCAAAAAAAACCCCCAACAACTGCTGTACCAAAAGGCAAAAGATTATTTTTCAGACCTTTCAGCCTTTTAAATTATCCATTTGCAATTTCCAGAAAGGACAAATGGGCTTGAAGGCATCTTAAAACATGACTTTATCCAACTTCTTCTTTGCCTGTTAAAAAGTATTGCTAGCTCTGGTGCTTAACGGTGCAAAGTCTGATTCTAGGATTTTGGAATAGCAAGACCCCAGTGAGAAATAATAATTAATGAGAGATAGAAAGTGGCAACAAACATGCCGTCTGATTTGGATTTTTAGAGGACAGCGAATAGCAGGAAGACTGCCGAGCTGCCAGTGCTTAACAGCTGGCTAGAGTCCATCTCCACTTAACAGACTTCTCATCAGCATGCTAAACAAAAGGTTGTAACTTGGGGATTCTGAATAGAAAGGAGCTTTTTTTTCAACCTTTCTGGCTCAACAGAATGTTTACAAATTGGGGGGGGACACTTTTTTTTGTAACATCTGTTTACTGGGCCCAGCCAGCTGTTGAGGCAGACTTTGTTCTGCATTGAAAGAGAGAGAAAGAAACAAAAGAAGAGAAACCCAGACCCATCATTGTCTTTTCACACATTTGTTTACTTTATTAATTACCCCATCTGATATTAAAATAGAGTGGATGCTTTTGAAAAAAAAATGAAGAGTTTATTTCAGTGTTGCTAATGTACAGAGATATTTGATGGGTAGGGGGTGGAAAAGGAAGGGAGCACGTTGCAAGCTAATAAAGTACAGAAATCCAGAAAGCAAATCCATGTTAAAACCAAAGTGCTTCCATTTGATGTGCTTTGTTTTAATGATTTCAGGTAATAACCTTGTGAAGAACAGTTCCTTCATCTATATCCTTTATTCCCCTGAAGGAAGCTGACATATGAAATATGCAAAATAGATTTCATCCCTATTTACTTATTTATTATTAATAAGCCAAACCTGTAGTACATCTTGAGTTGACCATGCTCTCATTGCATGGGCTGCATAATGATGCAAATATATATATATATATATTTAAATTAAAGAAGGTTCAAAGAATTGTTGCATGGGCATTTTTTCTAGATTTCTCCTGGCTCGTGGCTTGTGCTGAGAGCTGCTTTTTGCTAGAAACAACCTTCCTATGTTAAACATCAAGGAGAGGGGTTTGTATGTAGTTAACTTTACTTCTCCCTGTAAACTTTGAAAGTAGATAATTTCTAATGGCAAGCTAAAACTTAATTCATATACTGTATAGCAAATATAGTTGCCAATTATTATTGTTTTGCATTTTTCCCCCAGTTTCTACCACTGACACCCATCATTATGAAATGCTTTGAGAAGCTGATAATGGACATTATTGTATCTAGCCTCCCACCAGCATTTGACCCGCTTCAGTTTGCTTACCAACCATATCGCTCTACAGAGATGCTATTTCTTCTGTTCTCTATCTGAGCTTGGAGCACTTAGAGGAAAAAAAATACTCATGTGCGTTTGTTGTTTGTCGACTTTAGTTCAGCATTTAACACAATCATTCTCCAGTATCTAGTAGACAAACTGGGCCCTTTAGGCTTAAACACTCCTTTGTGTCACTGGATTCTTGATTTTCTTACTAACAGGCCCCAGTATGTGCGAGCTGGTACAAATATTTCTAGCACCATTTTCTTGAGCACAGGTTCTCCTAAGGGCCGCATCCAAAGTATGCTGCTGTTCATCCTATTGACCCATGACTGTTGTGCTAGGTTTGACACCAACTATATTGTGAAGTTTGTGGATGATACAACAGTAGTGGGCCTTATTCAAGGTGACAATGAGGGTGCTTACTGCAAGGAGGTTGGGGGTTTGGTGAACTGGTATAGGGAGTTTTAAACTGGTGTAGCCTAGTTATAAACAATGGAAAAACCAAAGAGATCATTGTCAATTTCAGAAAAGGCAGATATAGCCACACTCCTCTGTGCATTAATGATTCACCTGTGGAGATGGTTACCAGCATCAAATTCCTGGGTGTGCAGTTAACAAGTAGGCTGGCTTGGTCACTCAGTAGTGAGACACTGGTGACGCGAGCACAGCAGTGCCTGCATTTTTTGTGTCGCATGAGAAAAGCTCATCTTCCTTCCCCTGTTCTTACCACTTTCTACAGAGGGACGATTGAGAGCATCCTGTCATACCGCATCACAGTCTGCTTTGGAAGCATCACTGCTTCAGACAGGAAGGTGGTGCAGAGAGTGGTGAGGATGGCCAAAAAGATCATTGGCTATGTCCATCCAGGACATAGCACAGAAGCTGCTTGAGCAGGGTCAGCAAGATTGTCTGGGACATGTCACATCCTCTTCACGACCTGTTTTCTTTGTTACCTTCTGGGAGGAGGCTTTGCGGTATCCGAAGCAGAACATCCAGATTCAGTCATAGTTTTGTTCCATACAGTATTAACCTTGTGAACTCTAAAGCTTCCTCCTTCCATTATGTATTCAAGATGGACAATGATTAATATTTATATGTTACTTATATGTAAGGGTGTATGTCTATACATATGTTGTATATAGTATGTTTAAATATGTATTATGTATGTGTACATTTTGAGAGCAAGCAACTAAATTTCGTTTTTAATGTGTGCCATTGTACCCACTGTAAAAAATGACAATAAAGGTTATCTATCTAGCTAAGGGACACAGTGGCTCAGTGCTGGCTGTGGAATTCTGGGATTTAAAATACACACTTGGAAATGACTAAGGTTGAAAACACAGGAACTAGCAAGTATCACAATCATGACAGACTCTGCCTCTGTTCTCTCTGGAGATATTGCAACCTTTCCATATGTTTCTTTATTTCACATTATTCCAGCTTGGGAGATGCCCAAATGGGGTGTGAGAGGAGGGGCAGAGTAATAGGCCCTGAACAGTCAGACCCACCCCCTCCCTGCTGTAATGCCCTGTCTAATGGGTATTTTCTCTGGTGTTTGGTGATACATTAAAAGTGTATGCCAGCAAACCTAGACGAGAAAACCAACAATTTTGCCAAGAACAGCTGAGACACCCACAAATCGGGAGAATGTGATTGGGTAATGAACAGATGCAACAGAGGCAGGATAGGAACTGGCAAAGGGAACAACAAATGTTATGATGCATTGTTTTGTTGTAGTATAAAGCTGGAGATATATTTTATTTATTTTTTTATTTTAATTCCATTTATATCCCGCCCTTCTCCGAAGACTCAGGGCGGCTTACAAGCTTAGCAGTAACTCAATCATCTATCACCCTCCCCATGAAGAAAAGCACATTTTCACTATCTTGTTAATAATTAAGGTTGGAAACATTCCACAGCTTATTTCCAAACTGTAGCAGGATTGTGTCTTTGTCAGGTTTATAAAGTGAGTACATTCCATAGGATTACTCATCAGGCACAGTGGGAAAGAGAAGAGGGGTGGGGAAGAAGAAAGCAAGAAGACTGTCAAGTCATAGGCTCAGCTTTTAATTACAAATTATAAATATTTGATGGCTCTGTGCTCTCCCCCTTTTCTCATTCCTATTTTCTGCCTAATTAAGAATTGTAGAGAATTTGAAAGTTTGCACTAACGTTGTGATATCATGTCTAATAAGGACACGGCACACATGTATATCTAAATATATCGATATGTGAAATGTTATCTATGCTCTATGGAATGTTTAAAATATTAATAATTAACAAAGATATAAATAATGTACAAGTATACAAACAAAAATAAATACAGAGCAGATCACATTAGTTATGATGATTTTGGTTTTGTTTAATGGTAATTTTACTAACAATATTTGATATGCCATATCATGCCACCTGATTGGCTGGATTTACTTTCTCCATGTCTAAAAGTAATGTTGTCTAGTTTTGCCTGGAACACATGAGAGGCATGAATAACAGTCATATTCAGGGGTGTCTGCAGGATACGATAAAAAAAGGATGTTGGCTATGAGAATACAGTTGAATCCTTGTCTATTTTTATCTGCAAAACATGATTCAAGATGACAACAATCACAATAACACTCATTAAAATGAACACGATAACAACTAATCCAAAACTTAAGCCACCCACAATAAAGAAAAAAAGTAAAACGTTCTCTGTCATGCTTTTTGTCCTAGCTTCAGGTGCTATGGAGATTAAATCAACACCCTCTTCTTTGTGACAGCCCTTCAAGTATGGGAAGACAGCTATCCTATTTCCCATAAGCCATTTCTTCGTTAGGCCCAGTGGTGGGATTCATCCGGTTCGCACCACTTCGGCAGAACCAGTAGCTAATTTTTTGTTGCCCAGTCCCAGAATGGACCTTCAGAAGTGGCATCCACACAGAGAACTAGTTGTTCACATATTTGAATTCCACCACTGGTGAGGCCCAATGAACAGTTTCCTTGGCCATTCATCATACAGTTTAGCCTCCAGACCCCTTATCATCTTTGTGCTCTTCTTCGGCCTCAGCATTTGTTACATTTGTTTACATATTTTAATTGCAATATTGTAAACCACAATGAGTCTGCAGTGTGGCAATCTATAATAATAGTAAATAAATCAGTACATTTAATAAGCACTAAACATGAGATGGATAACAGTACTTAAGCACTGAGGAATAAGGATTTCCAAAACCAAAAATACTTCCTGTATGTTTGCATACATCGTGCTTTCTCGTTTGCTTGCTTGCTTCTTCTAACTTCCTATCTCCGAATATGCTGAATTTTAAATAACAGCGTGTGCTCTTGCTTCAAAATTGCTGAAAGTGAATTTCTTATTTTGAGACTTATTTTGGGACAGGCGGTTCTTGTGGCTGATCAGGAGGGTTAACTTGTAGCTGGACTGTCAAATGTGGATCTTTCTCCAATTTCTGCCAGGAGTGAAAGTAGAAGAAAAATAGGCCCTGAAAGTGGGACAGTATAGTAGTAACTTGTTTCTCCAACAAATGCATTTTTTAAAAGGTTTTTACCCTCATGCAGAATAATTTCTAGCAATTTTGTTTGTAATGCCAGAATTTTTTTTTAAAATTTTTATTACATTTATATCCCGCCCTTCTCCGAAGACTCAGGGCGGCTTACAAGCTTAGCAGTAGCCTTCATTCTATGTATAAGCCTGCTTATTAGGGCTTTCACACACACCCCAAGCGGCATTATTACAAAGTCAGCTTATTGCCCCCAACAATCTGGGTCCTCATTTTACCTACCTCGGAAGGATGGAAGGCTGAGTCAACCTTGAGCCTGGTGGGATGCGAACCTGCACTAATTGTAGGCAGCTGGTGTTACTTAAGGAGGCATCAGCCCACTGCTCAACCAAGAGTATTCTAACACCCTGCTATAATAATAAAACTGGTCAATTCTGAGTTCTGTGTGATTTTCTGTTCTGATGGGACATTGGGCTTTCTGCTTATTTGCTCTCTAGATGAATTTTAAATCAATAAATTTCAAGCGTCATGTCATGTTTTGTTGATAACTGGCAAGTCAGTACTGCTTTCAGTTGTATTAATAAGAAAACTGAACTCCCAAATCAGTATGGGAGGATCCATGCAGGAAAATGATACTTTCCTTGTGCTTTAATGTCTAAGTCTGTTTCCTAGCTGACAAGTGGATTTAGAACAGGGGTCTTCAAACTTGGCCCTTTTATGACTTGTGGACTTCAACTCCCAGAATTCCTCAGCCAGCCTGGCTGAGAAATTCTGGGAGTTGAAGTCCACAAGTCATAAAAGGGCCAAGTTTGAAGACCCCTGATTTAGACAAAGGGTCTTGAGAACTGAAATCACCATCAGTGAACCAAGGAAAATCTAGGAACCTGAAAAGAAGCAACTGACCTAAATCTTACTAAATAGACACAGTAGCGCCAAGTTAGCAGTCCTTTTGAACAGACTAATATCTTTGTAGAGAGAAAAATGGCAAACAAGTTAAAAATAGCTTTATTTCTCAGTCTGCTGGGATTAGTAATTCACTCATTCCACTGTATCATCTGTCTTTTGGAGATGAATATCTTGTATTTGGTCTCCTATTTGTTATTAAAAATTGTGCAATTGAATTAAAAGTAATGCCTTCATCTCCATAACTTTAGTTTAATGAATGAAACAAGAAAATAATTCTTGAATATTTGAGGGCCTGCCATAAAAAAAGAGGTCAGATTTCCTGTTTGCCATCGTGGCCACCTTGGACGCTGGAAGGCAAGCTCCATCTTCTGCATTCGGTTTCATTCCACTGGGGGACCCTGGAAAGAGTCGAGAGTCACCCTGTAGGGGCGACAAGCAAGGAGGGGACCCCTGCTTGATCGCAGGAGGGCGGTAGCCCTTCCGCTCGATCCAGGGCAGCCCTCCAAACTGGTGGATGAAAGACCGGCCATAGAAATATGGCTCGTCACTAGGCTGCAGACAGCCGAAGTCAAACTTATCACCAGGCACTTCTAAAGCAGCGCGAATGAGACTGGGTGAGATCTGAACCCTTCTTCAATCCTAAGTATTTTCTTTTCCTGTAACAGCTGCCCAAAGTATCTTCCCCCCTGTGAGGAGAAAGGGAAGGGAACTTCTATCCCACCCTCTAAGATAGCAGAGACTGACTATCCAGGGGAGTTAAAACACTGAAAGAATAACCTTAATCTAACTGGATTTATATGCTTCTAAAATTTTGGGACCAAAAGGTTTCTTATCTTTACTGAAGACTTTGGTTTTTATTTACAAAAAAGAAATAAAATTGGAAAAAGGATTATAAACATTTTGGACTTAAAAAACCTTAAATGGCATTGGTGGCATCTTGTGGCCAAGTTTGATATTACAACTTGTTATTGTCTAAAGGAGACTTGGCTTGAAGGCCAGATTACAGATAAGACTTTTTCAACCTTGACAAATATCAGCTGTGGGAAGCTCAGCTGTGTTCTATACTCAGTTATAAAAATTATTTTCATTGTCTGACTTTAAAGCCCTCAGTTTAACACACCATTAAGAGAATATGGATGAAGACCAGGAACAGATTCTTTTTATGTTGAAAGCAATACATGAAACCATTCTTTCAGCTTCTGATGAAGTAAGATACTACAGAAAAGAACAAGATGTCAGCCTATATATACAAACCCAAATTTTGACTACAATTAAAGAATCAACTATGCAGAAGATAACAGAAGAAGTGGAACAATTAAATACTATGATAGAGGATTCAACAGACCAACAAATACAGTCAATGGAAAATCCAGAAAAGAGACTGACAACACTGAAAATGGAAAGGACTTTCTATATAAACCAGAAGAAACTTGAGGAACAAGAAGAACAGGCCGAAGGGAAGACAAACATATCAGGACAACTATGGGGATCTGGAATAATAGAGAGATGCTTCGCTAGCCCTTCCAAAAAAAATGGCGACTGGATGGTCTCTTTTATTTCAAATAATATATATAATAGAGGGAGAACTATTTGATGACTTAAAAGCACTGACATGGAAGGCGAGCTGGCAAAGGACAAAAGCCAGAATAAGGCTGAAGAAAATTGGGGTTTTGATTTATTAGAGAGGATTTTATATTACTAATTAATATAGAATATACTCAAATAGACAAGATATGTATTTTAAATACTAGAATGTGTTATGAATTGAGATAAAGAAAATTTTGGTCACTTAAAACTTGGAAGTATGAATATTAAAAGTTAAATTTGAATATTGATGGGAAATTAAAAATTGGGGAAAACAAATAAATAGGATATTGATTGTCTATAAAGATTGAATGTAAAAGTAATTAAGATATGTATACACTAAAAATTTATTGATAAATGTAATAAACATGTTTTTACTTAGTTGATATAATAAGAACTGTATTAGCTTAAATATGAGACAGTAGATATTAAGGGAAAAAGAGAGGAAATATTTGATGTTGAAACGGGAAATTTTGGTCATTAAATTTAACACATTTTGAAATTAGTTGAAAATAAGGATGCTATACTGTATTATTAACTAGATTATGTAAGATAGTGGGAAATAGAATATACTCAGATAAGAAGTGTATCTTGAATATTAGACTTTGTTATGAATTGTGATAAAGGAAACTTTGGTTACCTAAAACTTGAAAATTATAAATATCAAATGTTAAATTTAAATATTGATGGGAAACTAAAAACTGGAAAAAACTAACAACAGGACGTTGACTGTCTATAGAGATTGAATGTTAAAGCAACTAGGATATGTATAAGCTAAAAAATTATTGATAAATGTAACCATGCTATTTTTACTTAATTGATATAGTAAGAACTGTATTAGTTCAAATATGAGACAGTAGATATTAAGGGAGAAAGAGAGGAAATATTTGATGTGGTAGTTTGAGATTTGTACTAAAGATTTTTGTATGTTATTGGATTATTGATTAACCCAGCCACCACGTTGTTTTTTAAATACTTAAATGTAAAATTAGAAAATCAATAAAATATTTTTTTTAAAAAGAGGAAGTCAACCTATTTTCCAATGCACCAGAAGGCGAGAAAAGAAACAATGGATGGAAACTAAACAAGGAGAGAAGTAACCTAGAACTAAGGACAGATTTCTTAATGGTGAGAACAACCAGCCAGTGGAATGGCTTACCTTCAGAACTTGTGTGTGCCCCAACACTGAAGCTTTCAAGAAAAGACTGGATAGCCAGCCATTTGTCTGAAATTGTATAGGGTCTCCTGCTCAAGCAGGGGGTTGGGCTAGATGACCTCCAAGGTCCCTTCCAACTCTGTTATTCTGTGTTATTTATTTTATTTATTTTTTATTTAATTCCATTTATATCCCGCCCTTCTCCGAAGACTCAGGGCGGCTTACAAGCTTAGCAGTAGCCTTCATTCTATGTATATGCCTGCTTATTAGGGCTTTCACACACACCCCAAGCGGCATTATTACAAAGTCAGCTTATTGCCCCCAACAATCTGGGTCCTCATTTTACCTACCTCGGAAGGATGGAAGGCTGAGTCAACCTTGAGCCTGGTGGGATGCGAACCTGCACTAATTGCAGGCAGCTGGTGTTACTTAAGGAGGCATTAGCCCACTGCTCCACCAAGGCTCTTGGTGTTCTAAATATTACCTAGTTACCTGCATTTAGTTAGTTTTGCACATCATCAAAGATTTCTGTTAACGATTATCAAACTTCATAAAGTGATCATGAATGAACTCTACACTTTGTTTCTTCAACCAGATCTAGATAGCCCTTTCCACTTCTTGATTTGAGTCAAACATATGTCCATAAAGGTATTCCTTCAATTTTGGAGAAAGTTGGTGCCAAGTCTAGATGTATGGCAAATGGGGTAAGACAGCAAAACCCAACTTTGCAATTATTCTTATGTGGTTTGTGAGATATGAAACCTACTGTAAACATTTCCTTTTTCTCCTCCAAACTCTCCTTAATTGCTATTTCAATGTCTTCAGTATTGCAATACAGTGCTTTGTTGATAGTGGTGCCAGGTTTGAGAAAATCAATGTGAATAATGCTAACTCTATCCCAACACTCTAAACATGAAGTTTTTTATTGATTCATTTTTTTACAGGTGAAGCTTGTGATGACCTTCTATCATCCGATACTTCTTTTCTGGATCATAATGATGAGTCTTATTTCATTGGTGATCATGATGCTGTGAAGAAATTCCTCATCTTCATTCCTGCAGTATGACAAATGTTTGCAAATTTCAACTTTTGAACCTTTCATCTCTTCCTGATCATGAATCGGAACACATCTTACACAAAGAAAATCAACAATGTGATCCACACACTTCTGTGAAACTCCAGGCCTGGTAGCAATTTCCCTTTGAATGAACCACCAATTGTCCT
This sequence comes from Vipera berus, assembly GCF_964194415.1. Lineage (NCBI taxonomy): Eukaryota > Metazoa > Chordata > Lepidosauria > Squamata > Viperidae > Vipera > Vipera berus. The sequence goes on along the minus strand of NC_138202.1, from coordinate 150,651,016 downwards.
TAATCAGTTGATCAACCTTTCTCATGTGAAACTTATTGTTTGCTGTCACGGCTTCTTGATCACACAAACCAACACTTCCTGGTTCACCATCTTTGCCATTTTTTTTAATCCCAGCAATGCACACTACTTAATCACACAGCCACCATCACAAACAACCTGCATGAGGAGACTTCTTCAACAATCAAAAATTCAATTATGATGCCTTGTTAGGGCACACTGATGAGTATTCACTATAGGCTTCCAGTTCACAAACAATAGCAATAGCGCTTTTCTCCTACCAAGTGAAGTGGAAGAACAGGTGTTAAAGAAAATGCCAGAGCTTCTAGTACAGGGTTAGGCAACCTTGGCTCTTTTATGACTTGTGGACTTCAACTCCCAGAATTCCTGAGCCAGTATGGCTCAGCATGGAAACCTCTCCCTTTCTCCTCAGCATGGCTGGCTCAGGAATTCTGGAAGTTGAAGTCCACGAGTCATAAAAGAGCCAAGGTTGCCTACCCCTGTTCTAGTGCATCAGTACTGGCCATCTGTTGGCAACTTATAATGTTGGAGGCATTACTTTTCATTCATACCCTATATTTAGCAATAACTAACCTTGTTAAGGGACGCGGTGGCTCAGTGGGTTAGGACGCTGAACTCTCAATCCCGCCAAGACTGAGTGGCTGTGCATATCGGCATCTCGGGTTAACCAAGTTATTCCACCTCTAACGATGGGGGGTGAGGTGTTACCCCCCGTTGATAGGGCTCGCAACTTGGGCGTCCTCCTGGATTCACGGCTCAATTTTGAAGACCACATAGGAGCCGTGACCAGGGGGGCTTTTGCACAGGTTCGCCTGGTGCGCCAGTTGCGTCCCTATCTGGACCGAGACGCCCTACGCACAGTTACTCATGCGCTTGTGACCTCCCGTTTGGACTACTGTAACGCTCTCTACATGGGGCTGCCCTTGAAGACCACTCGGAGGCTTCAACTGGTGCAGAATGCGGCCGCGCGAGTTGTAATGGGGGTTTCCCGATACTCCCATGTAACACCTCTACTCCGCGAGCTGCATTGGCTTCCGGTTGCCCTCCGGGTGAAATTCAAGGTGCTGGTTATTACCTATAAAGCCCTACATGGCCTGGGTCCGGGCTATTTGAGGGAACACCTGCTGCCGGCATCAAACGCCCTTCGCCCAGTGCGCTCCCACAGGGAGGGTCTGCTCAGGGTGCCGCCGGTGAGAGATTGCCGGCGGGTGACACCCAGGGATAGGGCCTTCTCAGTGGGAGCGCCTGCCCTCTGGAACCAGCTGCCGGTGGAGCTGAGGACTGCCCCCGACCTCCGATCATTCCGCCGGGGCCTGAAGACCTGGCTCTTTGAGCTCTCAGGCCCAGGCTGAGGAGAAATTTTTAATTCGGGTTTTAATGTATACAGGGTAATTTAATATCTTTTAATTGGTTTTTTAACTTTTGTATGGTGGATTTTTAATTCCCTGTAAACCGCCCTGAGTCCTCAGGGAATAGGGCGGTATATAAATGCAAATAAATAAATAAATAAATAAACTTGTCGATTGGAAGGTCGGCAGTTTGGCGGGTCGAATCCCGAGTGCCGCGTAGCAGAGTTGAGCGCCTGTTACTCGTCCCAGCTTCTGCCAACCTAGCAGTTCGAAAGCACGTAAAAATGCAAGTAGAAAAATAGGGACCACTACGGTGGGAAGGTAACAGCGTTCCGTGTGCCTTTGGCATCTAGTCATGCCGGCCACATGACCACGGAGACGTCCTCGGACAAGCGCTGGCTTTTCGGCTTTGAAACGGAGATGAGCACCGCCCCCTAGAGTCGGACCGACTAGCACGCATGTGCGTGCGGGGGAACCTTTACCTTTACCTTAACCTTGTTAACCTTATCAGTACAATAAGAACAAGTCCAGAAACATCATCAATTTGGCGGTCTACCTCTGTGACTGAGAACCAGTTTGGTGTAGTGGTTAAAGGCACCTGAGAAGAAACTAGAAGGCCGTGACCTCTACTCCCGCTTTAGGCACAAAGCCAGCTGGGTGACCTTAGGCCAGTCACTTTTTTCTCAGCCCTAGGAAGGAGCCAATGGCAAACTACTTCTGAAATCTTGCAATAAATAGATAAATAAATGCAGGGAGTTCGGGCAATCAGCTGGAGTCAACGCTGACTCCAAGACACCTGCGCACACACACCCCTCTGTGACTTGGCCTCTTTAACCATCCAAAATGTACATACAAAATAAGAATTATATATTATTTTTCTAGCAAAAGTTCTTTCCCTATGTACTGTACCCATGTAAAGACTTTTTCTTTGGTTAATGCTGAGCAGAATTGATGCAAATTACTGTACTTCTAAGAGAAACAGTGAAATTGTAGGCCAAAAATGTACCTTGTTGCAATATACTGCTCTTATTTGGACCAATCAAAAATAACACTTTCTTTCATGTACACGTTATATCAAAAAAGAAGAGACAAGAGGAAGTTCTGAAAGCCTTGTTAGAAAAGGGGAAAGAAGAAGCCCACCCATTGAGTGGGTTCGCTTTCTATTTACAGTTCTGAGAGGCCCCTCGAGAAACGTGATGCCCTTTTTTTGGGTACATAGCTACCCTTTGCTACCACGTCTGGTAAAGCAGCCACTTCAATTATACATGAAAATTGCAAGCCACAAAAGCGGCTCTTTATACATGGAGAGGATTACTGTTATTACGTCGGCTTGGCTTTGGAAGAAACAATTTGTGTATTACAATCCTTGAAATATCTGAATTTGGAATGAGGAGAGAAAAAGCCAGAGTGATTCTGCTGATTTATGGCATAAATGTACATATATTTTGGATTTCCTTCTACAATGCAGCGAGAACTTCAAGATGCTTGAAGGGACGAGGCAATGATTAACTCTCCCACCTGATTGTTCTTTACCAGGCAGTTTTCAGATGGTGTTTTGAGCTGAATTTTGGATTTGAGGGTGCTTACAACATGTACAGTATTTGCTACTCACCCATCAATCTAGCCTACAAGCACTCCTGGCCTCTGCATTGCTATTATCTAGGCAAATGTGACATTGCCAGTGTAATGGTGACATCCAGTGAGATAAATGGGATAAATCAGGAAGGATACCCTGCTACTAATATAGTAATTTCTCATTCATTCCTCACTGACACAATATATCATCAGTGTTAAGCCGTAAATCATGTAGGAGGGAGTAGTCCATTCCCATACTCTTTGATTATTCAGGTTAAAATGATGAAGGGCTTTTCTCTTGCTAGGATTAAAACTTCTGCTTTACTTTTTCAATTTGCCAGTTATGCTACAGAAACTACCTTAGATGCCCTCCAGGATGTCTTTGCCAAAAGAAGGATAGTTCTATTAATTGTCCCGGGCTTCTTCATGGTTTCATACATAGTCCTCGTCTTACAACCACAGTTGGAACCGAAATTCCCATTGTTGAGCAAGGCAGTTGTTAAGTCAGTTGTGTCCAATTTTATGATCTTTTTGCCATGGGTTGTTAAGTGAATCATTGCAGTTGTTAAGTGAATGATGCAGCTATAAAGCATATCTGGATTTCCACATTGACTTTGCTTGTCAGAAGCTGGCTGGGAAGGTTGATCATATGAAACTGCATATGATCATATGATACTGCAACCGTCTTAAAATACATGCTTGTTGCTAAGGGCCCAAATCTGATCATGTGTGATGGTTGTAAGTACAAGGATCGGGTGCATGTTATTTTCCCCTCCAGTGCTGTTGTAACTTTGAACAGTCGGTAAACAAATGGCTGAAAATCAAGGCGTACCTGTAGTATGTTAGTTATGGCAGCTTTGTGGAGAATTCCAGTTGATTTTGGATTTTTTTTCCTACTTGGATAGCCTTTTTCACAAGATGGTGCTTTGTGCTTTAGTTTCTGCCTGTTTGATTGTCACTGCATGGTTAATATATAACATATACCAGGGATCATCAAACTTGGCCCTTTTAGGACTTGTGGACTTCAACTCCCAGCAACTGGCTGAGGAATTCTGGGAGCTGAAGTCCACAAGTCCTAAAAGGGCCAAGTTTGAAGACCCCTGACATATACAATACATGAAACAACTGATGAAAGATGTATATATAGACAGCTTCTAATCAAAAATTGTTGCATGGATGTCTAGACACAATAATGGGTGATGGCTGATGAACTGGAGCTCAGATCAAACGTAAGGCAGGGTTCTGGTGCAGTTGGTAACTCTCCAGGCTAGGTGAATCTTTGCTAAACAGAACAATATCTGTGTTCAGGAGCTAGGTTTGTAGTTTCTCCCTGATTCATCCTCGTAGATGAGAGCTCTTTTCTCAACTTCTGAACTGTCTTCTTACCTGATCAGAAATAGTTTAATTTCCACGACTGATGCTTTGCCAATCTCATATTTATATTAGGGCAATAAGGTGTACTATGTATAAACAGTAGATTCAACTCCCTTAAAAATAGATCAGAAACTTTGCACAAACTAAAATGTGCTGAGCTGGTGGGAAAAGAAAAAAAATATCACCAAAGTAAATAACAGGGGAACATTTCATAATTTTGTGCCATAAGTCCTAAAATTTATTGTTCTGAAACTTGGGATGTAAACATCTTAACTATTGTAAAATTTAAAATTTTATGAAGTTAGTGGTGCTATGATTTTTTTATTATTATTTGACCAGTATGGCTCCTACTGCTTTTAATTGTTACAAAGATTTCAGCATTAGAAACCAGAATGATTTTCCATATTCTTTGGCCATACCATCCATAGTGGCTGAACGTTGGAAAGACCACCCAGCAGGAGTACAAAACAATATTGTCATGCATAACTATTGAAAAACAACAATAAATACTCTGTTGAAAGGTTATCTCCCTAAATTTTTGCCGTAACCCAATAGAACAGTGATGGCGAACCTTTTAGAGTCCGAGTGCTCAAACTACAACACAAAACCCACTTATGTATCATCAGGTGCCAGGTGGGTGTGGCCCATTGGGTGGGCGTGGCTGCGGTGGTAACGGCAGACTGGGTGGGACTAAAAAGTTCAATCAATTCCAACTTTGCGAGATCTTTTTTTTCCCCATGAGAAGTTGGAATTGATTGACTGAACCTTTTTTTTTTTGCACATGGCAGCGGAGGCATAAAGTGAAAAGGTTTTATAAAACCCAGCTGAAGGCCTAGGACTGGGGTGAGGGCACGTGTGCCCACAGAGAGGGCTCTGTGTGCCACCTGTGGCACGTGTGCCATAGGTTTGCCACCACAGCAAAAGAACATGCTTACTGAGGAGTAAGTCTAATTGGACTCTGTGGTACTTAAACTCTGACTGTCAGGAAACAGAAATTATGCTGTTAAGGAAAGGGGAAACAGCTATTTTTCAAGGAAAAGTACGGGAAAGCAATTTGTGTTTAAGCAGGAACCACACTGTGGTTGAGAATAGCAGAGAAAGGGAGATTTGATCTCCAATATAAAATAACTGTAAAAATTTATGGAAGCCAGTTTTCTCTGCTCCCCTTTACATCACGAGCCACAGTTATGGCCTAACTTTGGGGGGGGGGGGAAGGAAATACTGTTTTCTAACTCTGATCAGAACAAATGATTTAATAAACCATTCAATAAATGATTGAATAAACTACACATCATGCCAAAGTTTAAATTACATGGTAAGGAAGATGGAAAGGTGTAATTTGAAAAAAACAGCTGAGAAGGAAAGCTTTGTGATACAGTACTTGAGAATTGAAACCACTATCTTCACTTTACACTTACTGCTTAACTAATATCTCTGCTGAAACTGCTTTTTAGTGCTTGCTAAAAAAAAAGTGGGGGGAGGGCAAACCTGGTGGATTCTTCTCATTTCGCAGCACCTTTCTTGATTTATTACTAGAATGTAGAATTGTGTTTCTCTGTCTAATTTATGGGATGAGAGCTTTTAGTCTTATTCCATGCTGCAAATTTATAAATAAACGGATGCATAGTGCCTAGCAGCCAACATAGGATTCTGCTGGTACTGGATTAAAAAGCACAGAATTTGGAGTATAACCATTTTATGAGATGCTGCTTGCTTTGAACCATCAACCGCATTATTCCTCAGCCAGAAATCCAGCACAGAGATTTGAAGTTCTGGTTTGTACCCTGAAAAACGGCCAAGTGATTAATTATACATGAACTGGAGTTGTAGGTTGGCTGCCATCTTATAATTTACATTGCATAAGAGTTAATTTAATTTGCTATGAATATAGGACTCAGTGCCGTGTAGGGGCTGAAGCCGAGCAGGATGTTCTTGTCCAGGTCTTTTATAAGCTATTAATCTGTTACATAGGGGAAAGCCTATTTTTTTCCACTTGTCCTCTCAAATAGATTATAATATCCACCTTGATTTGAAAATCAAAAATTGATTCGGGTTTCTCTGCATAAAGGTAAAGGTAACGGTTCCCCCGCACATGCGTGCTAGTCGTTTCCAACTCTAGGGGCCGGTGCTCATCTCTGTTTAAGAGCCAGCGCTTGTCCGAGGACGTCTCTGTGGTCATGTGGCCGGCATGACTAGACGCCAAAGGCGCATGGTATGCTGTTACCTTCTCACCGTAGTGGTCCCTATTTTTCTACTTGCATTTTTACGTGCTTTCAAACTGCTAGGTTGGCAGAAGCTGGGACGAGTAACAGGCGCTCACTCTGTTACGCGGCACTTGGGATTCGACCTCCCAAATTGCCGATCTTCTGATCGACAAGCTCAGCGTCCTAACCCACTGAGCCACCGTGTCCCTCTCTGCATAGGGCTACCTTATCAGATGCTTTCACAGTCCATACCAAGCTACGGGTAGTCTTTGACTTACAACCGTTCGTTTAGTGAAAAAAATGACTTAACAACTGTTTTTCACACAACCGTTGCCACATCCCTATAGTCAGGTGATCAAAATTCAGTCACTTGGCAACTGATTCATATTTACAACTCATATGTCAGTGTCCTGGAGTCATGCGATCACCTTTTGCGGCCTTCTGACAACCAAAGTCAATGGGGAAGCCAGATTCACTTAACAGCATGCCACTAACTTAATAACTGCAGTGATTCACTTAACAACTCTAGCAAAAAAGGTTGTAAAATGGGGCAAAATTCACTTAAATCAATATCTCGTTTAGCAACAGAAATTCTGGCCCCAATTTTGGTCGTAAGTTGAGGACTACCTATACTGTAGTGCTTTCTTACAGCTGCCCCTCCCTCCTCCCAGGCCTCTGTGGAATGGTTGCTCCAGGAGCCTTTGCCTACGGAAATGCCATTTCAGTCCTGGGTCTCCTTCCTCAAAGCCGTAACTGTACCTTGCACTTGCACTTCTCCAACGTGATGGCTTCCAACAACACTTCAGACCCCACTATTCTCTGACCCAGGGGTAGGCAACCTTGGCTCTTTTATGACTCGTGGACTTCAACTCCCAGAATTCCTGAGTCAGCATGGCTGACTCAGGAATTCTGGGAGTTGAAGTCCACGAGTCACAAAAGAGTCAAGGTTGCCTACCCCTGCTCTAACCAGATGTTAAAATCTAGACAATGGATTAAGGAAGGCTGTCCTACTAAATAAGAAAATGTAGGTTACAATGAAAATTTTTTTTTCACCTGCTCCATACTGCTTTGCATCTTATCATTAGATTGGAAGCCTGGAAACAGAGTCCGTGTTGTTTTAAGCTCTAGGCCAGGCCTAGAATTGTGTTAGTGCTTTAATAATAGTGGTGATGATGATACACAAATGGGCAGCCAATCTGTTTACTCTAACTTAGATTGGCAGATGTGATTCTGGATATCACAAATGTTAGGATCCAATAAAGAAGCGTTCGCATAGTGTATGTATGATAGCGATTTAGCAAAACTGCTCATTAAACATTTGTTGCTAAAAAAAAAAGAAACCGCGTTTTACCTTTTGAACTCTAATTGGCTTGCATCAAGCAGAAAACCTGGCAAAACAGAGGAAATTAATCTCTATCTGGCAGGGAAATTCTTGAGGAAGATATAATGTTCCTCTGTAATCTTTGTATGTGTGAAATGGACTAATGCTTTTCATAAATTGCTTTACCCAAGGAATTAATATAATATGCAGATGTGCTAAGAAATAACAGATTCTTTCCTGTTATAATAAATAAGGGTTATCTGGTTGGACGGGGTCTCTTCTCTGCATATAAAATTATTGAGGACATTATTTTCTAGCATTTATCAGATGAAATACTGAATGCAGAGGAAGAAACAAGAAAATAGTGCATTTTTGTAGAGGTAGTCCTTGGCTTACGATGTCGCTTAGCGACCATTCAAAGTTATGACTGACCTCTTCAGGGATAACCATATTCAAAGTTCCAATAGCACACACACACACCATCATCATGTGATCAGCTTGCACAGTTTTAACCTTGGTAGGAATGGTATCTGAATATTTTTCCCAAGAACTTCTTGGCTGCCTTACCGAATGCTATATAGATTGTGGCCTATTTCTTGAATGCTTGTCCCTTTACTTTTGTTGAACCGAAAAGGCAGAAGCTATATGCTATTTAAATACATTATCAATTCTAACACTGGTTATTGTATTTGTTGCCATTGGTCTGGTCTTATTTACTTGGTCTTCTTTCCTTTCCTGTTACTATAGCCTATACCAAAAGTCAGATCTGAGGAGTCTTTCCTGACTTGTTCTCTCAAAGGGAGATTAAAAAAAAGAGCTGGCAAATTGATGAGATTGTTCCACCTACTGTTCTGTTTCACTGAAAGATTCCATTCCATATTAGGAAGTGGATACAGGCAGAATTGGCACAATCGGATGAATCTGGCATTATTGAGTCTGTTACTGAGTCAACTGTATAGATTTCTCTAATTGTCCCTGAACAACTAATAAAATGTGACTGTGTGTCAACATATAGCAGCCAAACAGTCCCACTGAGCAGACCCACATGTCACATCCACTGTGGATAGTGTCATATTAGATTTAAATGGAACATGGATGTTTTCTAAGTTAGATTTGGGGGGCTAGTTCTCAGTAATGTAAGCTATATCTTGATTCCTGGTATATCATTATATTCAGTACTTATGTTGAGTTAATGTATTATAAAGATTAGAGTTTGGACATCTCATTATCAGCAGAGAGATTTTTTCATCCCCTTGTAAAGTGATGATACTATGAAGTCCCTGCAATCATGTTATGAGTGGGTGACTTGAAAAATCCCATTCTTATCTTTGGCAGCACAAGTAAGGAACGAGACTGTCACTTGGAAGTTGTCCATCAATGATTCCAAAAACATAATTTCACATACAGTACATAGTCAAAAATGTGGATCTGATAGGGTCTGCACTGGCATTGTTCTGCTGTGTCTTCTCCAAAGATGTGATGCTGGCTGATATAGGAGATTGCTGCTATTCATAATATATCATATATCATGATATACCATATATCAAAATTTGCCAAACTTACCAAACCCTGACAGCAGTTCAGTAAAGCAACCATAACTGAAAATGACAGAAAAACAACAGGGTGCTTTCACTGTATTAAAATTATCCCTAACCATCAATGCTTATTTTGATCCTAGCAAGACACAGTGATCCTTGTAGATGCCAATTCTGTTGAGTTGGAAGCTCTTCTTATAATAGCTTGACAAGTTTGCTTGTGGCTGGATGGAGTCACTGAAGCAGTAGGCGTGAGCTTAAATGGACTCCAGAAGATGGTAGAAGACAGGAAGGCCTGGAGGAACATTGTCCATAGGGTCGCGATGGGTCGGACACGACTTCGCAGCTAACAACAACACATCACTGCACATTCAACTAAGGCTTTATCCTCAACTGATATAAATACTGTATATTCTCAGACAGAAGAAGAATTATGTGGATTTCCACGCTTTTTTCTCTACATTCATTGGATTTGTTTCATATTTGTGAAGCTGCAGGCATGCAACGACATAGTGCAGAAAACTAGCAGCAGTCCTACTGACCCTCTCCATTCTTTTTCAAGAACGCAAAGATGCTATTGCTTTTAAAGATAGCCTGGTTTTGCAAAGGTTATAGATTATAGTGCTTCCTTCACTCTGGACCTATATGATTGACTTGACTAATAGAAGCCCACAAGGTATTGTGAAGATTAATAGCTACTAGTATCTGAGTAGTGCGGTGGCCTAGAGGTGAAGATGCTCACTTCCCACTTGGAAGGTTAAAAGTTCAATCCTAGGCAGTGATGGGTGTTTCTCCATCAGGATACAAAGAGAAAATATCTGCTGAGAACTCCACGTAGGCATCAGGAAGGGCATCCAGCCAGTAAACACTCGGCTCCATTCAGTTGCCCCAACTCCTCCCTGATGTAAAGGGATTACAGGGTTGTAGAAAGAAAAAAGAAAAAAATAGCTACTAATATCTCTCTCTTATTATTACCACATGTACAAATGCTATCCCACCAAGATTATTTTCATGAATCTATGGAAGATATCAAATCAAATATTCCACAGTGCCCAATTTCCAAATCCTGGGGTTTGGGGCACTATACAATTACTTCACATAGATCTCAAACTAGCGGGTAGTTGAGCAATTAATGTCCACATTCAAAACATATTTGCAAATAGGCAAAGTAACGAGCCAAGATTCCTGAAAGGGTGGGAGACAAAAGCATACCGGAAAGCCACACCAAAGCCTCCACCAAATCAGGAAGGTGCCATCTTGCTTACGCTCAACTGCTGCACAGCCTTGGCCAAATCTAATTTCCTTCAAGATGAATTGCACAGTTTAGTTTCTCCTGAAGACAGACAAGGAACAGTGTAATTAGAAGTGCTGGACGGCAGATGGTATGGACGGTAGCTGTAAATAGTTTGAAAGAGAGAACATGCTGATGGAGGAATACAGTAAATTGTTATAGGCAAATTTTGCAAGGGCAGCATATTAATCTGCTTGTTCTTGAGAAATACAAGCAGTGCAAATACTGTTTGAATAAAATGATTGAGTAATAGTCTCTGTCTTTCCATTTGATTCTGGATGATGAGAGGGTGACAAATGGATCTGAATGTTAAGTAGAAGAGGGTCTTCCAAAATTTGATGTAAATTGAGGGCTACAATCCAAATCACTTCACTGTCTAAGCTCCTATACAAAGATGTGGTCTAGAAAGAACAGATGGTAGAATCCTGCATAGAATAAAATTAACCATCTTGCTAAACAAGTCCACTTCCACCCAAATGGTTGTGTAACCTTGAACGTCAAGAAGATTGCAAATAACATCCAGGGAAACATCCATAGTCTAAGAGAGGAGGGGAGTGGCTGGAGGAAACTTGCTTGTTGAGAAGTGATAGCCTTAGCCCAGTCACAGATATGACAGGATGACCTATACTCCATGAAAAAAAATGAATAAATGATCGCCATTAAATATTTGTCCAAAATCTATTTGTAGCTTTCTGAGAAGTCATCTGATATGTGGATCCTTGGGTTGTAAGTGAGGGGGGTCAGCTACCTGTGGGCAGTGGTGGGATTCAAATAATTTAACAACTGGTTCTTTGCCCTAATGACTGTTTTAAGTATAAAAAAACGATATACCAAAAGGTAGTTTATTATTTCATGCATTTAATACTTAAATAAGAACAATAAAAAAGGTACACAAAACTAGATTATAAGAGTTTTAAAATATTAATGAAAAAGTATTAAATAATACCTGACAAAAAACAATAAAACTATTATTCAAGATATTTTCATATTGCTTCTTGATTGGCGTCCTCACCTGCAATTTTCTTTACTTTTATCCAAGCATCATTGGCAGTGTGATTTATCCTTAACCATCTTTTCACTGTAGGAGTAGGATCCCATTCCTTTAGACGTAGCCCGATTAAACTAATAGTCATTGTGTTTGATATATTAGAAACAGGGGACTTCTCTGAACACATTATGTTCATCTTTAAAAAAAAACCTTTCCACTTCTGCTGAACTTACAGCAATTGTTCTGACAATATTTTTAACTTTGCACACTTTCAGTAATCGCACAGCTCTGGGAATTTTTTAAAACATTTCCCATGAAATCTTGATAATCATTAATATCAATTTGACAGGAGCTCCCTGCCGCCGCCACCATGGCTGGTCTAGAAAGCCAGGTGCCACACAGGTCTTGAAGGACTTCCCAGGCAATGGGCCTCTGGCCCTGGAGATGGAGGTGGGCTCTCCATGCACCACCTGCTGCTCAGCACACAATCAACAGACAAGGCAGCCGGGGGGGGGGCTTCCTGGCCAGCAGGCCCTCCCATTGGGAGGCTGGAGTGCTCCATTGCCTTTGTGGTCTGGGCTGGCTGGGAGACACGAAAGGCGGAGCTCACCTTGCCACAGGGCTGGGAATTAGGGGGCTTGGACACAGAAGCCCATAACCAGTTCACTGAACTCAACAAAAAATTAGGTATCGGTTCTGCTGAACCGGTACTAACTGGCTGAATCTCACCACTGCCTATGGGCCACAAGATCTTCACCCTCTCATTCTTGACAACTTTTTCCACCCTATGTTCCCACGACTTTTCGGACACAGGCAAGTCGTATTTTTTACACAATGCCCAGTGGATTAGTTTAGCAACTCGGTCATGTCTAGCTTTGTAATCAGTTTGTGCAATTTTGCTGCACTCACATATTAAATGTGAAACAGTTTCAGCTTTGTTGTTGCAAAGTTGGCAATTTGGATTGTCAGTAGATTTTTGTATCTTCCCTTTCATGGCATTAGTTTGTAGTGCTTGTTCTTGAGCAGCCAGTATTAAGCCTTCTGTTTCTTTCTTGACGGTTCCCATCTTAAGCCATGCCCATGTCAAGTTGTTATCACATTTTCCTTCAATGTTTTTCAAATGTTGTCCATGCAAAGCTTTGGTTTTCCATCTATTTAATCTATCATCCAGCCATTTTTCCTTATATTCTGCCTTTGTTTCTGTTATTTTGATAATGCTCTCTGTTTTCAAAGCCTGCAGCAATTTTTCTGTACTTTGATTCACATAGTCATTCAAACTTCATTTTTCTTCTTCTACAGTTTGGTGGATTTGCAGTAGCCTTCTGCCCCCTATTCTTCTTGGCAGGTACAATCTGTCGATGTCACTTCGTGGATGTAGAGCATGATGCATGTTCAAAAGTTTACGCGTTTTCCGGTCTAGGTGTTCCAATTCGGCCAATGTCCAGTTGATAATTCCAGCTGGGTAGCGTATCACTGGGACTGCCCATGTATTAATGGCTTTAATTATATTTCCACCATTCAGCTTTGATTTTAGTATTTTGCGGACTCTTCTGATGTATTCCTTTTTTGTTGACTCTGACTTTTCCATTCAAGTTGTTATCTGCTTCCAATATGCCTAGGTATTTGTAACCGTCATCCTTTGCTAGTGCTTTCATAATACTTCCGTTTCCCAGTTCTATTCCTTCTATTTTTCCCACTTTTCCTCATTGCATGGATAATATAGCACATTTTCCAAGTCCAAAGTCCATTCTGATGTCGCTGATAAACAGTTGAACTGTGTTGAGTATTGATTCAAGTTCAGTGTGGCTTTTTGCATACAGTTTTAAGTCATCCATGTATAGTAGATGGTTTATCTTGCCATGCTGTCTTGAGATGTGGTATCCCAGTTTTGTGTTTTGTAATATTATTGTCAATGGAATTAATGTGATGTTGAACAGTAGTGGTGAAAGTGAGTCCCCTTGGAAGATTCCTCATCTGATGTTGATTTCACCAATGTTCTCCCCATTTGCTGTTAGAACTGTTTTCCATTTTTGCATATTTGCTTTCAAAAATGTACAGATGTTTTTGCTGATTCCAAAGTTTTCCAGACATGCATTAATCCAACTGTGGGGTAATGAGTCAAATGCTTTCTTGTAATCAATCCACGCCATATTTAAATTTGTTTTTCATCATTTTGCATTTTTAAGTACCATTTTGTCAATGAGCAGTTGATCTTTTGTTTCTCTTGATCTTTTATAATTTCCTTTTTGTTCTGCTGGATACAAATTGTTTTCCATTAGATGATTGAATACTGAATTTGCCAGTATTCTTGTAAAAAGTTTGAACGTTGTTGGCAGACAAGTAATTGGGCGGTAGTTGCTTGGTTCTGTGCTCTTTTCAGGGTCTTTCATTATCAAGTATGTTTGACCAGCTGTTAACCATTCTTCACTTGTGGTATTTTGAAGCATTTCATCAAACTGAGTGGCCATGCGGTGATGGAGGCTGGTGAGGTGTTTCAACCAGTATCCATGCAGCTCGTCCAGGCCAGGTGCACTCCAGTTCTTGACCTTCTTTACTTGTTTTGCAACCATATCAGTGGTTATTACAATATTCTCCATTTTGTTTTGTGTTGCTTGTTTTTGGATATCTTTGATCCAGGAGGCAGTTTTATTATGTTCCACTGGGTTTTCCCACAGTTCTTTCCAAATGTTTAAGGTTTTTTCTTTACATGGTAGAACAGTAGTTTGGACTATCCCTCAAGTGACTGATAGAAGAGGTGCTGGTTTCTTCTGAACTGGACGTTTTCACGCTATTGTTTTATTCGTCCTTCATATCTTTCAATTTTCTTTGCTGTTGCTATTACACGCTGTTTTAGGTTTTCCATGATTTCTGTTATTGTTGTCTCCTCCAGGTTATATTTTTTGTATAAACTATTTTTCAGCTTTTCGTTCTTTAGTTTTCCTTCTTTCAAGTATTTCAATTTGCTGACATCTCCTCGTAGTTTTTTTGTTTTATTTTCAAGTCAAATTTTCCACTTTGGTGTTCCAGTGGGTTTCTTTTTTGGCATTTTATAACCCAGTTCTGCAGTTATAATGGCAGCTGTACTGTACATTAGTTGGTTTGTTTCATACAGTGTGCTGGATGGGATGGAAGTTAAAATGTTGTTCACAGCATTTAGTAGATCTTTCACTCGTTTGCTATGCACTTCACGGATGGCAGGCAGTCTTTTTCTTTCTGTGTTTTCTTTGATGTGGTTTTCAATCTTTTCTTTCAGCATTTTTGCTAGATTACTTAGCTCTACACTTTCGAGTTGTTGCACAGGGGAGTCTTCATCCTGTGTGGTGGCTTCTTCTGCTGGTTGGTCAGTTTGTTGGTCAGTTTGTTCAGGTATTGGAACAATTTCTTCAGCCTGTTCTTCATCATTGCTTGCTGTTTTCTTTTTAGCCAATGTTCCTAGATGTTGAATTTCCACATCTGTAAAAACTTTATTACGGATGGTGAAATGTCTTTGATCCAATCGTTGTTCGGTTATGTATGCTTCCATGGCAATTATTCATATCCATATCAAACAATGCATATTTTTTACTGAAAATGTCATAGTTCCTTTTAGCTGGGACAAGAAGTTTGAAGTAAAATGCCAAAGGCAAGAGATCTTTTTATTCCTTTGCCAAAGCCCAAAGGAGAAGAGATCCCAAAGCTGAATCCGAGCCATCTGTTTGCAACAACACAGGGACCACTGGCATCCTGATGCCTCAGGAGCAGCTCAGAATAGAAAAAAGACTCTTAAAGCTTGTTCTTACGTAGATTATTTATATTTGTGCCCCTCCTTTTTTTCAGAAGTTGAGGGAGTTTCTGAAAAATTAGGGATGACTTGCCCATAAAAATTGACAAAGCCCAGAAAACACTGAGAATCTTTCGCATTTCAAGGAGCTTGTCATAAAAGAATGGATTGCATCTCTGCGAATCTATTTGTATTCTCTCTATAATGCAGGATGCCTCAATAGTCCAACTGGGAAAGATCAAATGCACATTTTCCCAACTCAGCAAATAGCTTTCGCTTGCAAAGGTTTTCTAGGACATTTCTTAAATGAGTCTCATGGAAAGATGGGGCTTCTGAAAAAAAAAAATCAGGATGTCATCCAGATACACCAGGGGTGTCAAACTGCCGGCCCACGGGCCAGATGCACATAACAAAACCATGCCCACCCCATTGCCAGCAATGGCAAAAAGGTTGCGATACGTCACAACACGTCATGTGATGTTGCGAGTTTGATACCCCTGAGATACACTATTACAGGTAGTTCACAACTTACAACAGTTCATTTAGTGACTGTTTGAAGTTACAACAGTGACTTTTGATTGGTTTCCATATTTATGACTGTTGCAGCATCCCCATAGTCATGTGATTTACATTCAGATGCTTGACAACTGGTCCATATTTATGACCATTGCAGTGTCCTGGGGTCATATGATCCCCTTTTGTGACTTTTTGACAAGCAAAGTCAGTGGGGAAGCCAGATTCACTTAAGAGCCATGTTACTAACTTAACAACTGCAGTGATTCACTTAAGAACTGTGGCAAGAAAATTCATAAAATGGGTCAAAACTCGCTTAACAAATTTCTGACTTAGCAAATTGAGGACTACCTGTATGTGTTTGACTAAGGCAGGGGTAGGCAACCTTGGCTCTTTTATGACTCATGGACTTCAACTCCCAGAATTCCTGAGCCAGCATAGCAAGGTTGCCTACCCTTGGACTAAGGTATGGTAAATATTTCATTTATTTATTTATTTATTTATTTTATTTAGATTTATATACCGCCCTTTCCCGAAGGACTCAGGGCGGTATATAAAACTTAAGAAATCCATAGGGCAGTTAAGCAATCCCTAGAGCTTTACAGCACTTTGCATTCTAATATAGTATATGGTGTCCCAATAATCATGGCCCTCTTTCATTTGGATCAAATCATAAGTTCCTCTTAAGACATATAGTGAAACATGTGCTTTCTGAAGGCAATCTAGCAAATCTGAAACAGGAGGCCATGGACAGTGGCTACTAATGATCACAGAGTTCAGAAGCCTATAATTACAAACAAGTCAAAATAGACTTATTTTGCTTTTTTATATATACATAAAAAGAGGGAACAGTTGTGAGGACAGCAAAGGGCAAATGCATCCTTTCTTCAGTCAATCATCCAGAAACTCTTTCAAAAGCCGATCTCTACAATAGACTGGGATATTGCCTTTTAGCAGGAATCTGAGTTGCAGCTTTTAAGCTGATGGCTTATTCAGGCACCTTATGATGAGATGTGGTAGCTGTTTCTTCTTTTTCCAGAACATCGGTAAAATTTGCATATTTTTCTGATAGAGAAGGAGATTCAGGCAGTGGTATGGAAGAGAAGAAGGAGTTTGACACCTACAAAAGATGCTGCTGACATTTTTCAGAGGAAAAAGAAATTATTTCTTGTTCATAGTGGGTATCCTGATTGTGCATTTGTACCTAGTCTATCTCCAAGACAATAAAGACATGCAAAGAAGTGATGATAGACAGGGGCAAGCATTCTGTATGATCACTTATTTTCAGCTACAGAGAAATTGTAGATTACCAATGAAGAGATTACTTGTCAGCTGTCCCAGCCGACATATTTCTCTAACAATTTACGTGGGCCACCCAAACTGACTACCATATTTTCAGCTATGAAATTGTTTGTTGTGCCCACGTCTATAAGAACAGAGGATTTCCTTTTTATGTTTGTGGAACCCAAAAAGGAAAGGGATAATCAAATGGACTTGTCTGCTCTTGGGAGGGCAGTCTATAAAGAGTCCCAAATTTGAGGTTCTGGAGTGATTTGGACTTTTACTTATATGATGATTTGCACTTCTTCAGATGCAGCACTTACCAGCTGATTCAAAATAAAGAACTTCAGAGGGACAAGCCACGATTAGGTTTCCTATAGTTCTGTAATAAAAGCATAAACCCAAATCCCACTTTTTTATTTCTCCACTGCAGACAAGGATGGATCCAAGGAGGCAGTGAGGCAGTAGGTAAGGTGATGAAAGATTGTCAAACATCTTCTCCTCAATATTTCCACCATGACTCAGCTCTTCTACTTGCCCATCAATTAACACAATCCTGAAACAGTTCTTCCCAATTCTCTAGTATGGCCAGTCTTATTAATTCATTCCTCTGTTCATCAGAACATCTTTCCCAACACTGGCCAGTCAGGGCAAGTTCATTCCAATGCATACATCTGGCATATGGCTGGAAATCTGATACTTACAAACTTGATGATTTCCTTGCTTCAACTTGTGAGATCTCCTGGTTTGTGATGGTTCTTCTGGCATCATCATCAAAAGAAGCTTTAAATCTTTTCATGAAGTTCTGGAAATTATCTAATAATGCATCATTACTGAGCAGCACAGCCCATCTGGTTGACTCTTCTTTCAGAAGATTAACAACAAAGGTGACCTTAGTTTGTCGGTCTACCATGAGCAACTCACACTACAAAATTAAAGTTAGGAATGAAACCCTTCTAAATTACTCCAGTGGGTTTCCAAGAGAATGGAGCAATACTAGTTTGAATTTGAATTTTATTGAATTTATATACCGCCCTTTCCCGTAGGACTCAGGGCGGTTTACAGGGTATATAAAACATCAATCCAAAAATTAAGAGCAATTAAAAAAGATTAAACTAAATCCCTGAAAAAAATATAAAGTTGTGCAGCAAGTTGTGGAGGCCATTCCTGGCTGAGGTATAATATCAGCTGTGTTTACCTTTGTGTTTATCTTTTGTAGATTCTTCAACAGTGCCTCTGCTACATGTTCTGCAGACAATGGTATGCCTCAAGGACCTGTCACCATATTCCAGCTCTAGAAGGTAAGTTCCAATGCTTCTCTGATTAGACGGTAGTGAGGCTTTCAAGATTGATGTCAGGCCTTCAATGTAGGGAAGGTCCAGAAACAGACATAGCAGGCATCTCAAAAATGTCCGTTATTGTTGTAGGATAGGATAACAGAATCTCAAAAACATGTCAGAATTTCTTTCTGTATCATCTTATACCAAACAAAATAATGACAAGGCTCTTTTGAGTTCCCTCATATGCTCTCCTCTTTCTTCAAGAGCCAACACTCTTTTATGAAACTCTTTCCTTCACAGATACTCATTTCTTCCCCGTTCCCAAGGCTATTTTTACATTCTTTCATAGACCTGCTCTATTTCAAGCAGAAGCTATGAGCAATAGCACTTAGACTTGTATAGCACTTCACAGTGCTTTACAGCTCTCTCTAAGCGGTTTTACAGAGTCAGCATATGGCCCCCAACAATCTGGGTCCTCATTTTACTGACCTCGGAAGGGTGGAAGGCTGAGTCAACCTTGAGCTGGTGAGAATTGAACTGCTAAACTGCAGGCAGCCGGCAGTCAGCAGAATTAGCCTGCAATACTGCATTCTAACCACTGCACCACAGCTCTATGAGTCTAGAACAGGGGTAGGCAACCTTGGCTCAGGAATTCTGGGACTTGAAGTCCACGAGTCATAAAAGAGCCAAGGTTGCCTACCCCTGGTCTAGAAGAATTCTGAAATAGCAGACCACCTCCAAGCAGGGGAGCACAAACCCTGTTCAGAGTCAGATATTGAATTTCCACAGAATCATTCATACCATAAAGTCAAAGTCGTTTGGAAGCATTCAATCAATTCCTCCCCAGCCATACCCTGACTTCAGACTTCAGGCACCAAGCCAACCCTTCCATCACATCTGTTTTGGCTGAGGACAAAATATATAAGTATTATGTAAGTATGGTGATCTATGATACCTTAGTGGAGAGAATGTTGAAGTAACCATGTGCAGAAGATTTTCTTTGTTAAACTTTCTGTCCTCAAGGGGAAGGAAAGATGAAGAAGGATGACATTTTCTTTTCTTTCTGTTCAAAAAAGTTGAAAGAGACTCTTCCAGTTGGGGAAAGTAGAACAAAGACAACAGCAGTAACAAACAGAAAATCCCAAGGTGAAATCTCTTGATTGTTAACTCTATTTATACTGTATGTTTCTAGTAAAAAAGAGGGAAAACAGTAGGAAGAGTTGCTACTTCTAAAATATCTTTGAACTAATATCTCTGGCACCAAATGACAGCTCCTTTTATCTTGAGGATTCTAATAATGGTCCCTTGGTACCAGGAGGATCATCTGCCATTATCTTCTGTGGAACAAGACTTTATTTCAACATCTCTTGCATATGTTTTTTTTTCTTTTAAATAAATGAACTTCATCTAAGATTTAGTCTTCTCCATCAGCAAGAGCTGAATACATCCTGGACTGCCTACAAATTTCTCAGTAGACTTGACTCATCAATTCTAAAGTCCAGTGACTGTAGCCATCCACATTCCTGACATGCTTGCATCCTCAGACATATTCTGGTTCTGTGGATAAAAGAACAACCGCTGGACAAACTACTTCCTGCTGGACATTTTCCATTCGTGCCTTCATTTTTACTTCTTATAGTCTGATGCTGTACATACAGGAGCTGCCCACTGTTTGTTATTTGGCAGAATCTTATCAATTTATCCTGCTTTAGAAATTTTTCTCCGTTGATGCACAAAATGATTTGGCTTTTATTCCTTCAGAAGTTGTTTTTTTATCTTTTGTTTTTGAAGATCACTTCTATCCTTATTGTATCTGAGTAACAAGGTTACGGTTCTCCCACCTCTCTCATTGTTTAGATGCTTCACTATCTCATGATTATTTGCTTTCCCCTCGTGGCATATAATCATATCATCTACATACCTGAGAACAAAGGACCATCTGTCATTTCAGTTTTGAGTATAGATAGGGGACAAATTTTCCTTACATGAATTGACCATTTGGTTGAACTTCTCATTCAAAGCCCTTGCTACTTATTTCAGGCAATAAATGGATGTTTGCATAAATGCCCTTACTTTCTAGGCTTTTCTGACCCTAATGGTTACTTTATTTAAATCTCTTTCATGATTTCTCCATGCAGGAAGGCAGTCTTCACATCCAAGAGATCTATCAATCAGAATAGAGCTGGAAGGGATCTTGGAGGTCCAACCCGCTGCTCAAGCAAGAGACCCTATGCCACTTGTACTTTCCTTGTTGCTGCTCAATGCAAAAGTAGCTTTGTGAAATTTTTGAGCAAATCTCCCATCATAATCTTTATTTTATTTAGGGAACATCCTTTGGTTAGTAATCTGACTTCCAATTGCTGGATGTCAACTCCACCCCAAATTTGATTTTAAAGAGCCATTTGCCTATGCAGTCTGTCTTTTTGTAGGTAGTTCTGTAAGTACTCATCACCGCAGATGGGGACTGCAGCCAAGAAATTAAAAGACGCTTGCTCCTGGGGAGGAAAGCTATGGCAAATCTAGACAGCATACTAAAAAGCAGAGATGTCATCCTGCCAACAAAAGTGCGCATAGTCAAGGCCATGGTCTTCCCAGTTGCAATGTATGGCAGTGAAAGCTGGACCATAAGAAAGGCTGAGCACCAAAGAATTGAAGCCTTTGAACTATGGTGCTGGAGAAGACTCCTACAAGTCCCTTGGACTGCAAGGTGATCAAACCAGTCAGTCCTAGAGGAGATCAACCCTGACTGCTCTTTAGAAGGCCAAATCCTGAAGTTGAAACTCAAATACTTTGGCCACCTAATGAGAAGGAAGGACTCACTGGAGAAGAGCCTAATGCTGGGAAAGATTGAGGGCAAGAGAAGAAGGGGACGACAGAGAATGAGGTGGCTGGATGGAATCACTGAAGCAGTAGGCGTGAGCTTAAATGGACTCTAGAAGATGGTAGAGGACAGGAAGGCCTGGGGGAACGTTGTCCATGGGGTTGTGATGGGTCAGACATGACTTTGCAACTAACAACAACAAAGTACTCATATATGATTTTTAAGATAATGATAACATCATTTGGAACATATCTCTATTTAGAGTGTTGCTACCTGGCATTCCTCTACTCTCTTAACCCAGGGAGGGTTTTTGTGTATTCTCTTCTTTGACAATAGAGGAGACTCTTTCCAGTGTACTACTACTTGGGTCTTCTTCAGCATTTCATTTCAAATTCAGTTTTATATTTCTTTCTCATTTGTGTGCATTGCCTGATTCAAGACTTACCATGAATTCTTTGCTACTGTTCTGCTTCCCCTTTTAGTTAGATGTTTGGTCCTTTTCCTTTGCTTCTCCTTCTAAAAGTAAGCAAAACTATTCTTTGTTTTGTTGTGGCCAGTTATAATATTTTCATTACATTCTGGGGGACCATTTAAGATGAATCCAAGTAAGACTGCTTCAGGTAGAGTTGCCCCTTGAGCTTCTATCCAGCATGATAGCTTTAATATCTTGTTGCTTGTATATACACTGAGAGCTTATGCACCAGAGACAAATTCCTTGTGTGCCCAATCACGCTTGGCCAATAAGGAATTCTAATTCTAATTCGAATTCTAATTCGAATTCGAATTCGAATAGATATAGTAAGCATGTCACACATAGATTCTTCTTTGCATAGATCCTTTTTAAGGCTCTTATTCCAGACCTTTTTAACAAGGTGCAATTATAGACTCGACCCAAAACTTTTCCTCATCCCTGAATTATACTGTTCTCTGATTTTGAAAGCACTGTTAAGTGCTAACTCCTTAGCTTCACAAAATAATTGCTATTTTAGAGGACCACAGCTCAGATTCAGATTCTCTAGTTTTTAACCATCTGAAATCTCTTTCCTGTCTTCCTTTACAGCCACAACAGTTATAAATCCCTCTGGGAAGAGAACAGCTGGTCTGGAGGCCAGAGAAACCAAGAAAGGAACAAGCAAAGAAATAGGACAATCCTCCATTGCAGTGTTAAGCTGTTCCCATTCATGAGGTGAGGAAAATTCTAGCTGGTTTGGGCAGCACTGATCAGACTGATCAGGGGTTTAGTCTGCATTGTGGACCATCATGAGTCCCCACTAAGACTATTGTGTAGTGGGTCCGACGCAAGGAAGAGACGCCAGCCGGAGTACGTGTTCAGCTCTTTATTGGCAGGGGGTAGCGTACTGAGGGATGAGGGTTACCTGGCCTCCTTAAATACCTAGCCAGGTAAGCGGACAGCCAATGGGGTTGGCCCTAGGTTTCCCACCGAAACTGGGTTTCCCGCCAAAACCGTTCAGGCCAACGCCCCCTGGTGGCTGTTGCTATGCAGGTGCCTGCATACATAACAAAGACAATTCCCTTGTGGCAGATTCCTCCCCCTTACTGAAACATCATATTGCCCTTCCTATGGGTGGGCATATGATGGTCTGGATTGATTTATTCTGCTCTCTAATGCCCGTCTACTACACAGATGATGAAATGATGAACAATATAATTTCATTATTTTCTCAATGGTATCACTCCAATATCCCTTTTTTTCTTGTTCAGTACATAGTTTGGATATTGATCCAGTAAATAAGCCAAGGGCTAGAATCTTTGAGAGGCCCAAATTTTCTACATAGAGTAAAACACTGAAGTATTTAGTTCTATAATCCAGTAGTACTATATGACAATGTGTTGAAGTTTCTTCCTATGGTAGAGTATGGCAGTTCTATAATAGAACCATTGGGCTCCTGGAATAGAATAGAACTTCACTGTTTTGACCTTACATTGTAGAAGGGAAGGGACTGAGTATATATGGAGATTCTCAGTCATCCAGGTCATAGTTGTCCCAAAGATGCTTTTTCAAAAGGCAACTAGACTGTTTTTTATCTTGAGGAGGAAGACAAAAATGTTTTCCTTCTCATCCAAGAAGGTTCAATGGTTCTGGCAGGATGGTGGGGCCTATGGAGGGATTAGTTCTGATGGGGGTGGGGGGTTAAGGGTTACAAGGATCATATTTCTTTGCAGTCAGATCTTAGCACTCTCCCCGAGAGCTCCACATTTTGGATAGAGAGGAACATTGGTTTGAAAGCGGGGTAAAAGAGGCCACTTATGTTAAGATTGAGCAGTCCTCTCTCAACAGAGGGGGAAGGATAAGACACCACCTATCTCCTATCTACAATGCAATCCTTTCAGCAGTTCCAAGAAGATTCCACCCTGATATGCACTCTGATAGAGATGACCCTGAGGGCACAGACAAACCCCCAAGTGGCCTCAAGACCTCTCAGAGAGAGGACTGCTGGTTGAAGGTAAATGGAATATGCTATATCCTGCATTCCTGCCTACTAGGAATCATGGTGGCTTGTGTTTACTCTGGTGTAAACTGAATCTGCCCAGAAAAGTAGCTTACCTGAAGTATAGTGAAATTGGTTCATGTCAAGATTCTTACTACAAAGGGAGAAAGGTTTGGTGTGTGTGTAATAAAATAGAGGCATAGTTCTTGACTCATACAGTGGACATATAAGAAGCATGGACAAGGTTTTCAGCAGCAAGCAAGAATTTGAATATACAGCAAGCTTGCTTAAATCTACCTAGCAGGTATCCCCGTGCAGGTGTGCTTAACTCATCTGAAAATCTTGCTTCTGCCAGCTCAACTTCAGCCACCTATTTGTAGCCAGAGGTCTTTCTCCTCTAGGCTTGAGAGGACGGGGCAAATATTTTCTCATCCCCAGTTGTTTGCACTCCTGGAGATGTTTGTGTCCAGCAATTCCTATACTGGTGGTGTGAGTCCTCTCTTCCCAGTGATTCTTGGTCCTGAAGAAGCAGCAACTCCTCCTCTAAGTATGTCTTGGAGGC
This sequence comes from Vipera berus, assembly GCF_964194415.1. Classification (NCBI taxonomy): domain Eukaryota; kingdom Metazoa; phylum Chordata; class Lepidosauria; order Squamata; family Viperidae; genus Vipera; species Vipera berus. Next base: position 150,626,694 of record NC_138202.1, on the reverse strand, counting down.
TGTCTTGACATACTGTATCCATACCAAATATTGTTGACTTTCTCTCAAAATTGGGCTCCAAACATTCTGATGTCTACTAGTAGTTAGAACGTGATACAGGTAATTCTTAGGCTTTGATGTCAGATTTTTGTAGTCCAAAGATAATAACCCTATTCTCACACTTTTTTAAATAATGTGATCAGATCTCTCCTTTACTGGGCCCTCAATAGTTTTGTAAATAAAATATTGGTTAGAATCTTTAGAACTAGGACTCCAAAATTCTTTTGTAGTCTTTCACTTTTGTACTGAAGAAGAAAAAAAATAAAAAGAAAAAAATTGGACCAACTGTCAGGACACACTGGCCCAGTAAACAATACTTGGAATCATGTGGAAATAAGCTTCAGTTTTTAAAAATATGCTGTACTTGAATAAAAACATGTGCTGCTCTGGCACAAACCGATAAGCCATGTAGTAACCTGTTCAACTATGGTTACTTCTTACTTGCTTCTATATCTAAACCCATTTTAAGAATGTTTTACTTTACAAACCATACTTATATAGCCTATTTTTATCTTCTAGAATATTTGCGCCATAATTAATCGTGACAGATCAGACTAAAAAGATTCTTTCTCCCTCCTTCTAGACAGCGGGTCTGTTTTCAATTATTCCTCCGTCTTCCTTTAAAAGGTACAGATTAGGATTACCTATCAATTTTTGGACATGCACATTTATTTTACTTTTTACTCACTTTTGACCATCAGTTATCTTAATCTTGTTACTGTGTTACATGTTTAAGCAACTGAATTTGTGTGTGGGGGGGAAACTTTATATTGGGCAGTTCTAAAAGTACATTCAGAAACTGAAGGATACAACGTTCTAACCCTACAGGGAACATAATGCACCTTACTTAGGGATTTGCACTGTTTACCAATTGTTTTTTGGATTCAATTCAAAATGTTGGTTTTGTTTTTATGGATGACCTAAAGGCCAGGATAACCTGTGACTAGGTCATACTAAGAAATGACATTTCCCACATTTTCTCCATGAGCTCAGATGTTATCAAAGGTAGGCCTGCTTAGAGTTCCCTTATGTACAGGTAGTTCTTGCCTTATGACCACAGTTGAGCTCTACATATCTGTTGCTGAGACATTTGTTAAGTGAATTTTGCCCTATTTTGCAACCTTTCTTGCCATGGTTGTTAAGTGAATCACTGTAGTTGTTAAGTTAGAAATACAGTTGTTAAGTGAATCTGGCTTCCCCATTGACTTTCCTAGTCAGAAGCCTGCAAAAGAGGATCACATGACCCTAGGACAGTACAACTGTCATAAATATGAGTCAGTTGTGCCAAGCATCAGAATTTTAATCACGTGACTAGGGGGACACTGTAATGGTCATAAGTGTGAAAAACAGTCATGTCACTTTTTTCAATCCTGTTGTAACTTCAAATGTTCACTAAATGAACTGTTGTAAATCGAGGACTACCTGTACTACATTATGTTGAGCTGTGGATGAAGGCAAACTGTCACTGTGACTGAATTTTCTCTAACATGCTGTCTTGTCAATTTGTGAAAAATGGATACCTTGCTGACGAAGCTTTTGGAGTTTATTTTAATCTTGTCTATTGCTGCTATTCTGCTATGTTGCCTTTATTTTACTTTCAGTTCTCTACCTTTTGTGAGAGTCTGTCTTCTGGGCAAGTTGCTTAAGATACAAAAAAAAGTTCATGTAACAAGGAGAGAAATTACAGTGGAGTTCATGGGAACACAATTATGTTTGAATAAATCTATAATTTGGACTAGAGTTCCCTAAATCTCTTGAATAACCTCTCTTGAAAGAGATGGGTATCATATAGGTGTAAAGAATGTACTATCCTGTGAGCACATGGGTGGCCAACTTTTTTTCCAATATGGTGCCAAATTTTGATAGTCCCCATTTCCAATTTTGTCAACAGAGTAATGAAGAAGCTATATAACCTATATATACAACGATCACTTAAATATGAGCCAGCTGTGTGCCGCAACAGACAAAAAGCTAATACAATCCTTGGTTGTATAAACAGAGGCATAGAATCAAAATCATCTGAAGTATTAGTACTGCTTTATAAAACCTTAGTAAAACCACACATGGAATACTGCATCCAGTTTTGGTCACGTTACAAAAAAGATGTTGAGACTTTGGAAAAAATGCAGAGAAGAGCAATTAAGACGATTGAAGTCCTGAAGACTAAAACATATGAAGAACGATTGCAGGAATTTGGTATGGCCAATCTAGACAAAAGAAGGACTGGGGTGACAGGATAGCAGTGTTCCAGTATTTGAGGGGCTGGCACAAAGAAGAGGGGATCAACCTTGTTGTGTAGTGGGTTCTGGAGAGCAGGAAGGACGCCAGGACGATGAGTGCAGCATAACAGCTCTTTATTAGGTGGGAGTGACTGTGCTGAGGAATAGGGGTTACCTGCACTCTTTATATACCTGGCCAGGTATGCAGCCACCCAATCGGATTGAACCTCTGTTTCCCGCCGAAACTGATTCCCGCCAAAACAGTTACAGTTCAACGCCTCCTGGTGGTGACTGTTATACAAGTGCTTTAGGTGTTCCTTTAAACCTAATACATAACAAACCTATTTTCCAAAGCACCTGAAGGCAGGAGAAGAAACAACGGATGGAAACTAATCAAGGAGAGAAGCAACCTGGAACTAAGGAGAAAGTTCCTAACAGTGAGAACAATTAACCAGTGGAACAGCTTGCCTTCAGAAATTGTGGGTGCTTCATCACGGGAGGTTGTTAAGAAGAGATTGGACAGTCACTTGTCTGAAATCGTATACTATAGGATCTCCTGCTTGAGCAGAGGGTTGGACTAGAAAGCCACCAAGGTCCCTTCCAGCTCTATTCTGACAAAATGCTATATGCACAGAGAAGTGCAATCTGTGGATCGGGTACTTCTGTACTATCTGAAAATATACTATACCTCAGATAACTATATTATGCTCAATGAATCAATAGTTTATTGTTGCTGCCTGAGAAGAAAACATTGAGCAGAAAACAAGTGTAGGCAGGGCCATTTATTTGGTCCCTCCAGAACATTTAGCCTAATTATCTGAACTAGTATTAAAATTTTTCCATTTACTCGTGAACCCTCTGAACAGTCTAAAATGCTTTTGGGAAAGAAAAAAAAACCTCCCCCTTGCTCGGAAGCAGGGTGTATGTGCTTCACGGGTAACATAAATATTACAGGAGATGCATTTATGTTCTCAAACTAATCCAGATGCTATAAAATAACTCCTCCTCAGGTCAGTGAGGGGTTTAAACAGCCTGTGGTATGTGCCAAATGTTCTGTACTAAAGTGCACACGCCCTGGAATGTTTCAAAGGGAAAGAGGAAAGAGAGATAAACGTTTCAGACTTTAGTTCCATTATAATAACAACTGATTTTTTTTCAGTTCTCCTGAAGGCCACCCACCAGGTGACCTGAGGAGAGGATAAACAGCTTAATTCACAAAGAGGTGTCTCTTAGGCAAGCAGGCCTGTGATTGATCCAGTTCAAGCTTGGGAACTTTTGCAAGTGGCTTATCCTACGAATGTGCCAGTTATGAGTATTAATAACTTCTTAACTCCATAAATCAAAGCCATGCATCCTGACATATGTCTACACCGATGCCGTTAATAATCTTATTTACCTCAGGTGCTTTTATGAGGCATTTCTGAGGTTTACATCGGAAAGAAGGAAAGATGTGTGATGTCAGGAGGACACCCTCAGGGCACTGCCTTTTACTGCAAAACTTCCCAACCGCAGCAAGAAGCAAAAAAAAAAAAAAAAAAACCCTTGCAGCTGTCCAGATTCCATAGCAAAACAAAACAAAACATTGGATCTTCTCAAGGTTGCAAGACCAGATTAGGCAATTCTGTTGTTCTGGATTATTCTGTTACCGATTAAACATACGGACATCAAGGATGATAGGAAAAACAGAATGCTTTTTGTCTGCTTAAAGAATGTATCAAATTGTTATCAAGTAACTAAGCATGTTCCACTGTAGAACAGTGGTCACTATTAGCAAATTTCTTTTAACGCTAAGCAAAATCTCTTTCCATCCAATTTCTAGTCATTGATTCTAGGCCTGCCTCTGGAATTAGAGAGATAATAATAATAATAATAATAATAATAATAATAATAATAATAATAATAATAATAATAATAATAATAATAATAATAATAATAATAATAATAATAATAATAATAATAATAATAATAATAATAATAATTTAATTTCTATACCGCCCTTCTCCCGGAGGACTCAGGGCGGTGTACAGGGCAATAAATACAGTAAAAATACAATGTACAAAAGTTAAAAAAGAATTAAATATTGTAGCCCAATTACAGTAAAAATTAATAAAATTAATATTAAAATACCCCAAACCCATCAGACCAGGTCGGCTTGTTCAAATAAATAAGTTCAAATAAATAAGATCAGCTCTGCTCTGTTTTTTGCCCAATAGTCTTTTAAAGACCAGCCCTAATGTTAGGTAAATTAAAAGCCTCAGACAGTAAACTAATGTTTCTTAACCTTGGCAACTTTAAAAGGTGTGTTGTCTGGGGAATTCTGGGAGTTGAAGTCCACACCTTTTAAAGTTGCTAAGGTTGAGAAACCCTGCAGTAGACCCTGGAGGGCAAATCTGGAGCCTTTGAGAGGTTTTCCTAGAGAGGCAAATGCCACATTCAATCCTTTCTAATGCCTCCATTCACTCTTGCTACCTTTAGATATATGAAGACCCTTATCCTGTTACCAGTCCAACTGACTTCAGTAGAAGATTTATCGAAATTTGATTTCCCCCCCCCCCACTTTCTTCAGGAAAGAAATATGGTCAATTAGTTTTGTCCCTATTTAGTTTCTCCACGCTGAGTTCTCTTGTACTTTCCAGGTCTCCTGCTCTGCTCTGCAAATGGTCATTGTCTCTAACAAGTGACATTCCAAAGTGAACTCTGTGGCTGTACCTCAACCACAAACTAAGCCAACTCATTTTGACGGAGCATCTTGGTATGATTCAAAAAGATGAGCTAAATCAGTAAAAACCATCATCAGTAAACTTGTTTGTGATCTACTAAGATATTATGGAAACTCCCTGGATGACTGGGCTGGTCAGCTTCTCAGCCTAATCAACCTCCCAAAGTTTTTTTGTGAGGAAAAAACTAGGAGACAGAACATTATGTGCACTGCTTTGACCTCCTAGTGCAGGGGTAGGCAACCTTGGCTCTTTTATGACTCATGGACCTTAACTCTTGAGACAGCTATGCTGTCTCAGGAATTCTGGGAGTTGAAGTCATGAGTCATAAAAGAGCCACGGTTACCTATCCCTGTCCTAGTGGAAAATTGTATATAAATTTAAGAAACAAAAAAAAAAAAACAATAACCATCTGTACAGTAAGGATATAATAAGAAAAGATATTGCCAGATGCTTTGCTGAAATTGAGACATAAGGTGCCAAAGGTGAGCCTAGCATCCCCACTATTTTGAGCTGGGAAATCAAAACAACAAAACAAAACTAGTATAAGGCCTCGAATATGCAAGTCTCAGTTTAAAAAAACAAAGTTCCCCCTGATGCAGACCTACCCACATGTGTCCTGGTGTCCTGTGTTTTGGACCCCACCAATACTAAACATGCCTCTTGGCCACCAAAGGCTCACCACTACTCTCCTATGCCTTTAACATTCCCAGGACCTTAAATACAGTGGAGACATTGGTGGCAGCCCCTTTGGGGCACAGAGGCACAGGGACCTGTGTTCATAGTCCTAAGTGGTATGACATCCAAAATGAATAATTAAAATGACTTTTCTGTGCATCCTGATTTGGCCCAGAGGTGTTTTAATTTTAATGGAATATAGTGATAAATCAATCAGAATAGAGCCGGAAGGGACCTTGGAGGTCTTCTAGTCCAACCCCCTGCTCAAGCAGGAGACCCTTATACCATTTCAGACAAGTGACGGTCCAGTCTCTTCTCTACAACTTCTAATGGCAAGCTGTTCCACTGGTTAATTGCCCTCACTGTTAGCACGTTTCTCCTTAGTTCCAGGTTGCTTCTCTCTTTGGTCAGTTTCCATCCGTTGCTTCTTGTCCTGCCTTCAGGTGCTTTGGTAAATAAGTTGATCCCCTCCTCTTTGTGGCAACCTCTCAAATATGGAAATACTGCTATCATGTCACCCCTAGTCCTTCTTTTTTTTTTTTTAATTCCATTTATATCCCGCCCTTCTCCGAAGACTCAGGGCGGCTTACAAGCTTAGCAGTAGCCTTCATTCTATGTATATGCCTGCTTATTAGGGCTTTCACACACCCCCAAGCGGCATTATTACAAAGTCAGCTTAATTGCCCCCAACAATCTGGGTCCTCATTTTACCTACCTCGGAAGGATGGAAGGCTGAGTCAACCTTGAGCCTGGTGGGATGCGAACCTGCACTAATTGCAGGCAGCTGGTGTTACTTAAGGAGGCGTTAGCCCACTGCTCCACCAAGGCTCTTTTCTCTAGACCAGTGTTTTTCAACCTTTTTTGGGCAAAGGCACACTTGTTTCATGAAAAAAATCACGAGGCACTCCACCATTAGAAAATGTTAAAAAATTTAACTCTGTGCCTATATTGACTATATATAAAGTAATTCTCTTGAATAGGAATCAAATAAACACAAAGAAAGTATTTTATAATTACTTTTCAATTTTTCCCACGGCACACCAGGCAGCAGTTGAAAAACACTGCTCTAGACTAGCCAAAACCAAATCCTGAAACCGTTCTTTATACCTTTTAGTCTCCGGGCTTTTTATCCTCTTAGTTGCTCTTCTTTGCACTTTTTTTTTCAAAGTCTCAACATCTGTTTTGTAAAGCCTTATTTTTTTTTATTGAAAAGTTTTATCATACATTTTATCTTTAACAAACCCCCCTACCCCTCCCCTATCCCTCCCTCCTTACCCCTCCCCCCCTCCCCCCCCCCGACTTCCCAGAGCTAAGTACAAGGTATAAAAAACAAAAAAAGAATCATAAACAACCATATGCTAACAACCGTAAACTCTAAAATCTATCACTCTCTAGCTCATATAGTATAACTACAAACACTATTAATATAAAATATATAAAAAAAGAGAAAAAAAAAGAGAAAAGAAGGGAAGACTTATTCAAATGCTACATGAAACTTTTTAGTCCCATATTTGTTCTGGATATACTCAATCCATTTTCTCCACTCCATAATATAGCGTTCTTGCGAATGATCTTTCAAATAGGCCGATATCTTTGCCATCTCTGCCAGGTCAGAAACCTTTAAAGTCCATTCTCCTATAGTCGGCAGTTCCTCCTTCTTCCAATACTGACCTATTAAGAGTCTTGCTGCCGTAATTAAATTCAACATCAACTTAGTGTCCACAACTGTAGCATCTGTAATTATTCCCAACAAAAAAAGTTGTGGACAAAACTTTATCCTCTGTTTAAAAATCTTCTGCATGCTCCACCAGACTTTTATCCAAAAAACCTTAACCTTTTTACAAGTCCACCATATGTGAAAATATGTTGCGTCTTCGTCACCGCACCTCCAACATTTAGGCTGATAATTCGGATACATACTTGCAAGCTTTTTAGGATCTAAATGCCATCTATAAAACATTTTGTAAAAATTCTCTCTTAGATTTTGAGCTTGTGTAAATTTTTCGTTCCTCACCCAAATCCTTTCCCACGTATCCATTGTAACAACTTCTTGAATATTTTGGGCCCATTTAATCATACAATCTTTAACAAGCTCTGTTTCTGAGTCAATTTCTATCAATGCAAGATATATCCGTTTGATATGTGCGGGGCCCTGATTTCTAATTTGTTTTATCAAATTTTCATCAGTCATTGTAAAACCAATTTTCTGGTCTTCTTTCCACCTGGCCCGTAGCTGAGTATATTGAAACCAATTTTGAACAACCTTCTCTTCTCGCAAGAGGCTATATGATTTCAAACTCCAGACATTTCTTTCCAAGCTCAGAATCTCCTTGTACGTAGTCACATCATGTTTGCAACCAGCATGTATATTTTCTATTGCGTGTTTTGGAATTGCCCACAGTGGTATTTTACAATCTAGCTTATGTCTATACTTCTTCCAAACTCTCAACAATGCCTGTCTTAGAATATGCACTCTAAACACATTGTCTACCTTCTTGTCATACAACAAATATGCATGCCAGCCAAACAACAAATCGTGGCCCTCAAGATTTAATAATCTCTCTTGTGTCAAATTAATCCAATCACTTATTCCTACTAATGCAGCAGCTTCATAATATAGTTTAAGATTGGGCATTTTAAGACCACCTCTCTCACGAGTATCCTGCATAATCTTAAGTTTAACTCGTGGCCTTTTCCCTGCCCAAACAAATTTATTGATACCTCGCTGCCATTCCTCCAAATTAGAATCTTTCTTAAGAATCGGTATCATTTGAAATAAAAATAGAAATTTAGGCAGGACGTTCATTTTCACTGCTGCGATCCGTCCCAACAAGGACAATTGCAATTTTTCCCAACTCTCCAATTCTTTTTGAATTTTCCCCCATAGTTTTTCATAATTATTTTTATATAACTTTGTATTAGAGGGTGACAAAAGCACCCCCAAATATTTTACCCTTTTAACAATCTCAAATCCAGTTAATCCTTCTAAGAGAGCCTTTTGCGAAACTGTCATATTTTTGGCCAGAATTTTGGTTTTCTGTATATTAACTTTAAATCCAGAAACCTTCCCGTATTGTGTTATTATCTCCATCAGGTCCACAACAGAGTTCTCTGGCTGGGTCACTGTAACAACCAGATCATCTGCGAATACTCTCAATCTATAATCCTGATCTCTAATTTGTATACCCTTAATTTTTTCCGAATTCCGTATTTTAACCAATAATATCTCTAATGTTAATACAAATAACAAGGGCGATAACGGACACTCTTGCCTTGTGCCCTTCTCAATATTACATGCTTCTGTCAGACTATTATTAACTATAATTCGGGCAGCTTGTTTTTGATATAATGCCCTAATCGGTTGTAAAAATTTTTCCCCAAAATCCATTTTGTCTAAAACTTTCATCAAAAATTGCCAATTCAATTGATCAAAAGCTTTTTCAGCATCTAGAAAGATTAGCGCCGCAGGGATCTGGTTGTTCCTTTCCAAAAACTCTAACACATCAACTATATGCCTCACATTATTTTTCATTTGCCTACCACTAATAAACCCCGTTTGGTCCCCATGAATCACCTGTTGCAGAACCCTCATCAGTCTATTAGCCAACACCTTAGCAAATATCTTGTAATCTGTATTTAAAAGCGATATCGGTCTATAATTTTTAACTTGAGTAGCATCTTGGTCTTCCTTCGGAATCAAGGAAATAAAAGCTGTTCTCCAAGACGGTGGCACCTTTCCCCCCCTCTGGATTGTCTGGAACAGTTCCTTTAACGGTTTCATCATCTCTAATTGTAAATTTTTATAATAAGCCGCAGACAAACCATCCGTACCTGGTGCTTTATCCATCTTCAATTCCTTAATTGCTGTAAAAATTTCTTCTTCTGTAATTAATTGATTAATCCCCTCTTTTTGTACTTGCGTAAGAACCGGGATGCTAGCATTCTCCAAATATATATCAATGTCTTTTTCATTAATCTTCTCCTTAGCATATAATTTAGAATAAAAATCCACAAAAGCATCCTTAATAAGGTCCTGTTGAAACACAACCCTTCCTTTATGCTCAATTTTGTCTATATTAGAAGCCCTTTGCTTTTTCCTCAATCTATAAGCTAACCATCTACCTGGTTTGTTGGCGTTGCAAAAGGTATTATGCCTGGCAAACCGCAAATTGGTTGCCACTTGGTCAGCCATTAATTTATCAAATTGTCCTCTTAACAGTTTAATAGCCTCCTTAATCTTCACATCCTCTGAATTCAAAATCAAAGCCTTTTCTTTTTCCTTTATTTCATTCTCCAGTTCTTTCCTCCTAGCTTCCACAGCACGTCTATGTTTATTATTCATATATATCAACACCCCTCTCATATAGGCCTTACTAGCATCCCAAACCATGTCCATAGAGGTGCCCTTATTCATATTAATTTCAAAAAAATCCTTCATCCGCTGTTTGCATTCTTCCACATTTCTCTGATTTCTAAACAAATTCTCATTTACGCGCCACGAGCGCCTATCTCTATTCTCCTTATCAATCTCTAGCCAAACTGGGCTGTGATCAGAAATAGTTCTTGCACAAATCTTCACCTTCTTAGTCCTTAAAAAAAATCATTAGTCAACAAAATAAAATCAATCCTAGAAAAAGATTGATGTCTGTCAGAAAAAAAAGTATAATCCTTTTCCTGCAAATGTCTCTCGCGCCAAATATCTCGCAGTTCCAAGTCATCCTTCATTTCAAAAAAGGATTTAGGCAGTCTAGCATGACTTGGGACGCGCTTAAAAGCTCCAGCCTTGTCCATCTGTACATCCAAAACACCATTCCAATCCCCCATAAAAATAAAAGATTTATAATCCAACTGGGTAAGCTTTGTATGAAGTAAACTAAAAAAGTCAGCTTGTTGTTGATTAGGAGCATATAATCCAACTAAAAGCGTCTTTTTACCTTCTAGCAGCAGCTCTATCATAACGTATCTTCCATGCTTATCTGCTTCAATTAAGTCTGCTGTTAAAGCACTTTTAACATAAACAACCACTCCATTTTTCTTATTCATTGCAGAAGCAACAAATTGCGTACCCAGCCTTGAGTTCGATAAATACTTTTGATCCACAACCCTAATATGCGTTTCTTGCAAACATATAACATCTATCTTGAATTGTTTTAAATATTGAAAAACTTTCTTCCTCTTCTGTGGTGAATTTAGTCCATTAACGTTCCAAGTTAAAAATTTAGTTGCCATGCATATCATCCCAAAGCTCTTGGAGCACTGCTTTGATAGGACTATCTTTTTTAGGCCGTGCTCCTCCCACTGCTTGGCTGTAAGTACGTTGTGGAAGTTCCATAGACTTCTGCTGATCTTGTTCTTTTGTTTTTTTTTTATCGTTTTAAAGCAGCACGCGTCACCCTCTGCTCTCTAGGATCATCCAAAGAAGTTGTAGCTTGATCTCCTCCAGCACCGTTCTCCTCTGTCTGTCCATCTTCAGCCTCTTGATGTTCTCCTTCTCCAGATCCCTTTGCAGCTTCCAGAAGTGATAATGGGGTTGCTTTTAAAACGTTATTGTAAAAATCACGCGCCTGCATCACAGTAGCCAGACGGTACCTTTTACCTTCATGCATCACCATCAACCCAACTGGAATCTCCCATCTGAACCTTATATCTCGTTGCTTGAGCTCTTGCACAAGAAATGTAAAATCCTTCCTCCTCCTTAAAATCTTTGGAGGGATTTCTTTTAGAACCAAAACTTCTTGATCAGCAATCACAACTTTAGAATCATAGGCAGCTTGTATAACTTCATCTCTAATTTCCCTCTTTGCAAAATAAACCACCACATCTCTAGGCAGCTTTCTCTGTCTAGCAATCCATGAATTCACACGAAACACTTTATCCATGCCTCCCTTTATTTCAGATGCTGGCTGATTCAATACCACTTCCAGAGCCTCAGAAATCAGCTGCTTTAAATCTTCCTTAATATTCTCTTTTAAGCCTCTGATTCTAACAGCAAACTGCATCTGGTAATATTGAGCAAGACTCAATTCTCTGTCCATTTTGTCTCTTAAATCTTCATTCTCCAATACTTTTGCTTCTAATATGGCATTCTTTTGAGTCAAATCTTCCACTTTTTCATCCAGATCTTCCACACATTCAGCCACTTTATGCACTGAAGACAAAATGTCTACCTTCATCACACTGAACTTCTGTTCCATCCTCTCTTCCATTCTCTCCTCCAATTTCTCCAATTTCTCCTCCATCTGTGCAAATTTATCACCCATTGATTCCAAAATTACCTGGGCATGTTTTTCAAGAGCATCTTGTAAATCCTTCGGTGTCAATACATCAGGAAGATGCAACGCCTGCAATGATGATTGTTGCACCGGAGAAGATCCAGCACTCCGAAGAGTTTTTGGGGGAGGTTTAGCCGCCATCTTTTACTTTCACTTGTGACGCACTTTCACTTTAAGTTTAAAAAGTCCATCAAGCTCGAGAGTAAAATATAATAATCCTCTTCACCTTTTCCTCTTGTACCGCTCTGCCTGCTCCTTTTATTCCATAGTCCTTCCTTCAGGCAGGGGTGGTCGCAAACGCCTGGCTCTGCTCCAAGAAATCCGGAGCAGAGACGCTGACCAGCTGGGAGCGACCCAGGCTACGGGGGAGTTCGATCCTTCAGCCGCCCAAGCTACAAGCTCAGGCGGCCCCGGAGAACTCGACCCCTACCTGGGGCCTCACCCCCTCCTCTTCTCCCGAGGAGGGGGCTTCAAATTCACCCGAACAGCTGATCGGCGCTGTTTCGGGTGAAAATTACTCAGCTGAGCCGCGGGCAGCCCATTTTTGTAATAAGGCAAATGTTTGTCCTTTTCTGAAATATGATGAGGATAAGATTGATGCATTATAGATGAAGTGATATGGTACCAAGCTACCAACTCTATTCCTCTTATATTTCTAATTGGGATTTGAGACTTGTTTGGCATCTTACCTGGGATCAATAAATAGGACAATCATTCATCCTTTCCTCCTGGCTATGGCTAATACTAATCATCTTGGAGAACCACATAATTGACTTTAGTTGTGTTCAACCTGAATGTGAGGTTGGGTGGTTTTTCATTTCTTTCAGGAAAGGTATTGTAATTGTTGCCATGTGAATTGCAATTAGAATCTCAGCAGCAGTGCTATGTTTTAGGATGGTTGCAGTTGAGATTCTGTACTACATGAGATTTCAGTTAAAATCTAAGTTCCCCTTCCTTTGGTTATCCTAGTTCCCTCTTTTATATCTTTTCCTCCCACATACTGGATCCTGATTTTTAAAAACAAATCAAACAAGAGTGCTGAACCATAAATTAATCCCTCAGGATAAAGTCTGATCTCCAGCAACACTTTCTCACCGAGACAAATCTTGTAAAAATAGAAAGAAAGAAAAAACAAAAACCCAAGGAAGACATTTAATACTATAAAAAGTTACTTGTATTTAATATCTCTAATATTGTAGAGTTGAATAAAAGTTAAACAGAAAGCCTAACTTCTTTTTCTATTTTTCAGTTTGTATTTTATATCTGCTGAACTGTTTAGGCTTAAAGCAATTTTCACAGCGAAGTACAATTTTAATTTAACACCATTCTCCTCTGATAAGCAAAACTGCTTTTCTAAACCGTGCTAAAGTGTGCCATCTTGTGGTCAAATAAAAATTGCTATAATATTTTCATTCTGTAGAGCGAAGTCCTTTCTTGCATTTTGAGAAATCCAACTGAACAATGTCAATAAATCTACGTGTAGGGCCAGGCAATGAATTGTATGTTATGGTAGGCAATATTAAAGAGTTCTAAATCTTTGTAATTCCTTTGAGTACGGAAAAATGCAAATAATGTTGCACTAGTGGCTTCTTTAAACAAACTGCATTTTAACATGGGGAAGAAAAAAAACCTGCAATTTTTCAAAGCCTAGTTTGGGGAGATAGAATGGATCATCTCCAGATTCTGTATATCATGATCTATTAGGACAACTTGGCATGTATTACTAAATGACCGAACAGCCATAAAAGAACTTCATGTTAGTATAGAACAGTACATGCCTATGTTTAAATGCTCAGAGGCCCCCATTTAATTCAAAGAATCTTGCTGTAAGCATATATCAGCCTGCAGCTTAATGCTTTTGGGTTGGATTCCAAGTCAGATCTGAAAAAGCAAATTGCTGTCACAATTATTTCTTACCTCTGTTAATGAGAGCTTTAACTATTTTCAAAGTCTATTCAAAACACAGCTGCAAACATTGATTTTTGTCTTATCTATCCATGCCACCCAGGACTGGAGTCTTTCAGCATATAATTTAAATCCTATTCCATCAGTTCCAATCTTTGTCTTTCATCTCCTCGATTCATCAAATTTCTTCTGTTATGTTTCCCTTCTCTCTTTTAACTTTCTTCCTTTTTTTGTAAAAAAAAAGTGTGCCGATTATTTAGGAATTTCCCCCCCTCCTTTTAACCCATACCAGGCTTCAAAGCAACTAATAAAGAATGAAACATTAAAACCAGCAAAGAGCATTTATAAAAATAGCAGACATGAAAAGGGTTTGGAGCTATTTTATTCTTGGCATCTATTAACAATTTCTCTCTTCCTTGAAGCTCCTGATAAATTCACCCCATTAAACAAACATAGATGTGTGGCAGCTTTCTTTTTCCAGTGGTTGTTTGCAGACATCTTTACCCATGGTTAACTTAAAGATGATTATTCAGTAAAACTAATTTTCTCAGCTTCTATGTCACCATAGAACCATAACCTAACTGTTGTGTAGCCAGTTCTTTGCAGGCAATAAGCGAGATGGAAGGTTGCACACAGGAACATGCTTTATTTAGGCAAACAGGAACAGAACTGAAACAGAGGCTGCTGCACAGCTACTTATACAGTTGGCCACTAGGCGGAGGCCAATAGATTTAAAGAAACCCATTCCCGCCCCAAATCATCCAATGATCTTCTTGGAGACAAGAAGTCTGGCTTAGTCAGTGACCGTTACACAGACACACCATTGAGCAACCTTAAGCAGCATTCAAACAGACACGTGAATCAGTTCAAGTACAAATCCCAATAAAGGTAAAGGTAAAGGTAAAAGTTCCCCCGCACATGCGTGCTAGTCATTTCCAACTCTAGGGGCCGGTGCTCATCTCCGTTTCAAAGCCGAAGAGCCAGCGCTTGTCCGAGGACATCTCCGTGGTCATGTGGCCGGCATGACTAGACGCCAAAGGCGCACAGAACGCTGTTACCTTCCCACCGTAGTGGTCCCTATTTTTCTACTTGCATTTTACGTGCTTTTGAACTGCTAGGTTGGCAGAAGCTGGGACGAGTAACAGGCGCTCACTCTGTTACGTGGCACTTGGGATTCGACCCGCCAAACTGCCGACCTTCTGATTGACAAGCTCAGCATCCTAACCCACTGAGCCACCGCATCCCTTACAAATCCCAATACATTACACTAACTACATGAGACATTAAACCAAAATATGGAGGGCTAGTTTGTGATTCAATATATTGTCAGTCCACAAAGTGTTGGGTCATGCTTTGGCTGAGGAGCCTGGTTGAAAAATGGCCTGGACAAACATAGGACCTCATTTTCCATATCCTTTGATACAGGTAGTCTTCAACTTACAACCATTCATTTAGTGACTGTTCGAAGTTACAAGAGCACTTTAAAAAGTGACTTATGACCGTATTTCACATTTACAACAATTGTGGCATCGCCATGGTCACATGATCAAAATTTGGGTGCTTGGCAACTGGCATGTACTTATGCAATGTCCTGGCGTCATGTGACCTTCTGACAAACAGAGTCAATGGGGAAGCCCAATTTACTTAACAATCGTGTTACTAACTTAACAACTGCAGTGTTTCACTTAACAACTGTGGCAAGAAAGGTTGTAAAATGGGGCAAAACTCACTTAACAACTGTCTCGCTTAACAATGGAAATTTGGGGCTCAACGTGGTCGTAAGTCTAGGACAGGGGTAAGCAACCTTGGCTCTTTTATGACTTGTGGATTTCAACTCCCAGAATTCCTGAGCCAGGTATGCTCAGGAATTCTGGGAGTTGAAGTCCACGAGCCATAAAAGAGCCAAGGTTGCCTATCCCTGGTCTAGGACTACCTGGATTGAGGTTTGAACATCAGAGTCTATATTAAGTAAGCTCTTCTGCAATCATTTTACTTTTTTGTTTCTTAGAACAGTAATTCCTACTGAGAAGGTGTTAGGTGCACTGAGGAGTAATTAAACAGAGACTGGGTGGTGGTGGCTAGGAGGAAAACCTTCTTGTTGAACAAGCTTTGCATTTATCAGATCTTGCTGCACCTCTGTAAGTAGGGACTATTAAATTACTGATAATTGCCAACTCTTTTTCCTTGAAGGTCACACAGCTTGGCAGCTACTACTACTTTTTAAAAGCAGCCTTTTTTAATTAAAAAAAATTCCACCTAACTTTTGACAGCCTCTGCCTTCCAGAAAATCAGTGTTGCCGATGAATCATGGATCAATGGCCTGTTAGGAACTTAACAATACTGTACTCCTTGCTGGAGCACAGCCAAGAAGGACCAGAGCAAAGGGACAAACTGGTCAGCCACCTCCAAGTAGTGAGCTCCCATTCACAGGTGAAAGAGGCCTATTTTAAATCCAGCTGAGGGGTCCTTGGTGCTCTCTGAACTTGGTTGTTTTTCTTGCAGACGTTTCATTACCCTAATTAGGTAACATCTTCAGTGCCAGCTCAACCAAGCTCAGAGAATACCTCTCATTTCAACCATGAACTACAAATATTCTCCTTTATTGGTTAAATGCAGCTTGCAGATCTATCTCTTTTAAGCAGTTACTAAATGTTCCATACAAATATGAAAAGGAAAAGAATTAATTTAAAAACCAATACAAACCAGCTAGAAGTAGATCTTCCTGTCAGTTCACACTGTATTAATTAAGCAAGTGTCACTGTGGTTCCCATGGGAGAAAATCAGAAAGAAATATAGAAGGCAAATTTCCACTGTCTCTGTATTATAAAGCTGGGAACTTTGGCATTTTCAGAAGAGTGCCCAAAGCAAGCACAAGCACAAATTACGAGCTTGGGGTAGTTGGATTCCTGCCTTGTCTCAAACCCAAATCAAGGTCTTTTCTTGAAAGACAATAACTAGGAGAAAAGGAACAACTGTTGTAATATGAACTTTCTTGAAGAGAATGTTTATGAGACCATCCCAAAAGACAATGATCTTGAATTACGGGCCATATTTCAATGCAGAATTGTCCTTCAGTTCCCACGATTTTTGAATGAGGCACATTACTTGGATCCATTCATAAATGTTGGGTTTTGTTTTAATAATAATGTACTGCTTGCCTCCTGCACTTGATGACTGATGCTTCCTGCCTCTGCTCTTTTTCAATCAGCCTTTACCAAGCATGATTCAAAACTGTGACACTTTCATCTAAACAGCTTGAGCATTCCTCCTGCGTGTATCTGGAACTTCTCCAGAATCGAAGCTCTATGGCAGGACTTCCAGTCATGATGAAGAGATTCTTCTGGAACCATCCAACCACCACAATGCTGGCAAAACAGTAATAAAAACAAGGTTTACATTGCCTCAACATTGTGTGAATCACTTGCAAGTATATGCCCCAGGTTTTCGTGCTTCCCACTATTGGCGAGCTGGTGTCATCTTCTATTTCAGTGCCTCAACCGTCTTTTAGACAAGTGGAATTAGTGGCACAGTGGTTAGAATGCAGTATTGCAGGCAAACTCTGCCAACTGCCAGCAGTTCGATTCTGACCGGCTTAAGGTTGACTCAGCCTTCCATCCTTCCAAGATTGGTAAAATGAAGACCCAGATTGCTGGGGGCAATAATTCTGTAAACCACTTAGAGAATACTGTAAAGCACTACGGAGTGGTATGTAAGGCTATGTGCTATTGCCATTACTTTAGTGTTGGAGATATCTCCACCTACCAAATTGTTTCTTTCATGACGTAGTATAGAAGAAGCATCTCCTAATGTCCTACTTTCTGTCTTTATTCTTCCACTGCTATGTATTTAAAAGGGTTAAAGTTAGAATAACCACAGGGCCCCTCAGGATTATTTCCAGTGGTTCTGGAAAATTCCGTGCCTTTTGACAGATACGGATTGATTGTATTAAAACCTCACCTTTTTAATCTTTTGCTTTGCAGTTCACCTCTCTTTCCTTGGTTTTGTCCTGTCTTGCCAAGTAACTGATTTTAAGGTTTATGTTTAATAAATAAACATTAAACTATATTTTCTGCTAGCTGAGCTAAATAGCATGTATGCTTGCTCTGACTGGATGTATGAATTGACTGGGAGCATGCTGGATGTAAAATAAGCTGGAAACTGCACACAGAGATTTTCCTTCACTTAGATCTCTGCAGTGGCAGAGAATTTTTTTTCCCCATTTGTTCAGGCCCTTTAGACCTTTTTCAAGTTTTAGACTTTTTCCTTTTCATTCTGCTGAGTTCCTTTGTTAGAGGATTATTATTATTTAAAAGAATGTGTGGATTCTTTATGTTTTAAAGTCCTTGAAGTTAAGATATTTCTGTTCACATTCAAAGATGGTGTTTAAGACATTTAATAAACTGTATTTATTTACTCATATTTCATATTTTCTGACCACCCATCTCCCTTGGAGAGGGGCTATGGGTGGTGAGAGGGGCCTGTTCTGTACAATAAATACCGTACATTTTTTTTAATTAATGATATTTTTATAGAGAGTTTATTACTTGTGCTTTAATATAGTTTATTGTCTCTAATACATTGGGCTGTATCATGGCTACTTAGTTAACACACATCATGCCATAGTTTGTTACCGGAGCTACAAATGGCTGAGTTTGCACAACCTACAAAGCCTTAAGTGGTTGGGTTATGCAATATGTTAAGGCAAAATCCATCAAACCACAGTATGTCTTTGCCCAATATGGATGAACTCAGAAGTACACGTCAGTCTGTAAACCCTACCACCTTTTTTTTCCTACTCAGATATAGAAAAAACTTGTCACCTGTGCTCAGGTGCCTGAATATAATTCTGTTACATTATGAGGCTTTGTGAGGCAGTCTGGATGAGTTATCTAAGTTCAAGACGGTCTTCCTGCTCTCCAGAATATTAGAAGCCGCTTTAATCAGCTCCCAATATTGGTCATTTTTGTTATAAGGGGAAGGAGCAGAAGGGAGGGGAGGAAATGAATGCTTTGGAACCAATACTTTAGGGAGGAGGGAATTCATTTATTTAAAACTGAAGTCATAGGAAACACTCCCACCCTCTGATGAGTCTAATAAGAAGAAAGAAAAACACCAGAAACGAATGGTGTACGGCTTGAACGCCTCCATCCGTACTGTATGTATTATTCCATTGCTACAACCAGCCAGCCACCTACAAACAGCCTAACTTATCTGAGTGGCTGGTGGCAACCATAGCAACTATTAGTTTAGGTACCAGATCAGTTTTTGTTCTCTGATTTCATGACTGTCTAATGGTTTTAAGGCAGTGCCCATTTCTCATTTAGGATGTGTGTGCTTGGCCTTGCTAAAGGCAGGAAAAAAATGGCATCCAGCAGTCGCAGATCTGATCAGGCATCAAACTTCAGTTTCTGAGGTCTGGAGCCATAATAAAATGGCAACAGGTAGACAAAATTTGAATATTTAAAAAATGTTTTATATTCTCATTCTCTCTCTCTCTCTCTCTGTGTGTGTGTGTGTGTGTCTCTCTGTGTGTGTGTGTATATGTATATGTATGTATGTCCATAACCCCCGGTCCGTGGACCAGTACCGGTCCGTGGCATGCCAGCAACCGGTCCGCACAAACATGCCAAGCCCCATCTGCAAGATGCAGGCAGTACACAAAACCACACACCCCCCTCTGGTCCGCGGAAAAATCTCTCTGAACGTAACCAGTCCCTGGTGCCTAAAAGGTTGGGGAACCTCTGCTCTAGAGCAAGAACTGTATGAAATATTTCTATATTGTTGAATGTTTATTGGTTGTGAAAAATATTTGTACAGATGGCTGCATGAGCATTCTGGTTCTATTTCCCTCCTCTCTGTTAGTAAATAAACCACAAATGGTGGAAGGCCAAGATTGCTAACTGAATTGTTCCTGATTTATTCAGTAGTTGCACTAGAAGGAGGACCAGAATGGAAGCAAATATTTGGCAAATGAATTTTTCCTGGTTTACACAACCACTTCTTCTTTGCCTCCCTGCTATCATTCTGTGCAAATCCAATCATTCATGAGAACATACTGGACAAGGCTTCCTGTACTTAAACAAATCCTGACTTTTGTGCATGTGTGTGTGTGTATGTGTATGAGTGTGTGTGTGCTTTTGGGTCACTGTTGACTCCTAGCAACTGCCTGGACAAGTCTCTGAAATTTCCTTGGCAAGGTTTTTCAGAAGTGGTTTGCCATTGCCTCCTTCCTAGGGCTGAGAGATAGTAACTGGCCCAAGATCACCCAGCTGGCTCACGCCTAAGGCAAGACTAGAACTCACCATGTGAGTATCTAGCCTGCTGCCTTTATCATTATACCAACTAGCTCTCATCCTGATTTAAATTATTGTTTCAAATTATTTAAAGAATTAAAAAAAACTTCAAATCTCTTTATAATCTGGAGGGGCTACCTGTACTTTATACCGAGATTGGACTTACTACATTGATGAAGTTATTTTAGATGCTCTCTCAGCCATGAAGAGAAGATGCTAATACAGGAAGATGAAACTGTTTTTGTTTTTACATTCCTGGAAAAGCCACCAGGGAACAAGATATGGGGACTTTTTCATTCAAACAGAATAAAATGAAGAGAAGGGCGAGGGGGGACATGATAGCAGTGTTCCAATATCTCAGGGGTTGCCACAAAGAAGAGGGAGTCAATCTATTCTCCAAAGCACCTGAAAGCAGGACAAGAAGCAACAGATGGAAACTAACCAAGGAGAGAAGCAACCTAGAACTAAGGAGAAACTTCCTGACAGTTAGAACAACTAACCAGTGGAACAACCTGCCTCCAGAAGCTGTGAATGCTCCAACACTGGAAGTTTTTAAGAAGAGACTGGAGAGCCATTTGTCTGAAATGGTATAGGGTTTCCTGCCTGAGCAGGGGGTTGGACTAGATGACCTCCAAGGTCCCTTCCAACATCATCATCATCACCATCATCATCACTATTATTGTTGTTATTATTATTTATTATTATTATTATTATTATTATTATTATTATTATTATTATTATTATTATTATTATTATTCCAAGGATTTCTTATGCATAAGGGAATATGTCCTCAGCTATCACTGCAGACCCAAGATGAAAGGCTGTCCTAGAGTGCCCCACTGCTCATCAGTTCCAAGAGCACTTCCCCATATCAGCCAGAAGCATTGCTGTAGACCAGGGGTAGGCAACCTTGGCTCTGTTATGGCTTGTGGACTTCAACTGGCTGGCTCAGGAATTCTGGGAGTTGAAGTCCACGAGTCATAAAAGAGCCAAGGTTGCCTACCCCTGCTGTAGACCAAGGGTGTCCAATCTTTTCAACTTTAAGACCTGTGGACTTCTGGGAGTTGAAGTCCACAGGTTTTAAAGTTGGCAAGGCTGGACGGCCCTGACGTAGATGGAGGTTTGAATCTTCTTTTGCTCCTCCCAGACCCTGCTTTGAAGTACCAATTCACAAAGCAGAGGAAGTAGAGCCTGCAGGGAATGGCATCTCTGTGCAATTTCAGGAGGATGGTGGCAGAGAACACAAATAGCATTCAAACACAAATAGGATCCCATTCAAAGACTTGTCAAGTTTATACATTGGAGGTAATGATGGATCTGACTTAGCATGGTTTGTGCTTCCACCTAGTGCAGGGGAGTCAAATTGCTGGCCCGCAGGCTAGATGCGTCATGCCGAAACCGCGCCCATCCCACTGCCAGCACTGGAAAAAAGTCACGATATGTCACGACACGTCACATGATGTTGCGAGTTTGACACCCCTGACTAGTGTAAAGTACCATAGGACTTAGTATTATGTGTAAACTGGGCCACTGCAATCTAGTTAACAAAGCCATGGTTAAGCACAATATATGAACTGAGCCTTTCAGAGCTCTATTCTTTTGTGGCTCAGTCTTTGGAACAGGAGTCTCCAAACATGGCAACTTTAAGACTTGTGGACTGGTACTGCTAGGTGAGGAATTCTGGGAGTTGAAGTCCACAAGTCTTAAAGTTGCCAAGTTTGGAGACACCTAACTTAGACTAAGAGGGAGTGATTGGAGTGACTTGTTTTAGAACATGGAGCTCAGAAACAGGAGATGGTCCTGTTCCGAGAAAGGATTAATGTGTGTTTGGTCACTTTTTGTATTTCTGTAAAACCTTCCCTCCACAATAAATGTTTCTTGATGATTTAGCAGCAAATAGTTGCCCATTCCTGGATCAGGCATTGCAAAGTTATGCTGAAGCTTCTCTTGGAGCATCAGATTAGGAATGTATCCTAAAATGAACTTTAAATGTATTTTTATAAGATGGTGAAAGCTAGCCAGTGCTGGAATTCTCTGCAAGAGACTCATGTAAGAAATAATGAACTGTGAAGTGGTACTTTGTCTTCTGACTCAGCATTGCTTTGGAGTTTGGAAGCGTCATTTTTGGATGAAAAATAGGATTCAGTTCCTGACCATCTGTGGCTGTTTAATATTCCATGTTGTTTTTGAGCAGTGAGAGATAGCTTAGCAAAATGCCAGTATGGTTAATTATTAGCTTTCTGCCTACTTAAAACTTGCAGACCCTTTAACACAAGCTGAATTACCTTGAGTTGTAATGCCCCATGCAGGGTGAATTATTAAAGTAGCCATTGTTGTTTAAAGGGAAATTGGTTTAAAGAAAAGTTACTTCTAGATGGATAGCCCTAACACTTCCAGCTAAAAAAGATACTAACTGGACTTTTTGTGATTTTTTCCCCTAAAGCAATTTGGTAAATGGTTCATCTATTTATTTATTATTAGATTATATTACATGTGCTTTGAACTTAACACTAAGTGAAAATTGGCTGCATTAATATAAGAGGTAATCCAAGGTTTAGGATTGGTTCTGCAGCACAATCCCTAACTGGTTTGGGGATTTGCAGACCAGTGCCACATGTGTGCGGGAGGGACTTTTTTCCCTTCAAATACAAAGCTGTACACAGTCCCAAAATATACTACAAAATTAATCCCTATCTAGCCCATTTGGCAAATATGGTTGCTCTCCATTTTTTCCACAGAATGATGATTTGTGTAGCTGTATTGAAGCACTATTATCTCATATTAATTTATTAGCCTGTGTAAACTTAGGGGACATGCTGGCTGGGGAATTCTGGGAGTTGAAGTCTGCGCATCTTCAACCCACCAAGGTTGAGAAACACAGAGCTAGGAGCCAAATTTCCTCCCCCCTCCTTCCCGCCCCAAGTAACATGCAGTTTAAACAGAAACAACAGTATCCAGCTTTCAGCCCATTTGTCTCATGATGTAAACCAGCTTCTACATTTCAATTTGTTTTGTGAGATTTGTGGCACTATTCCTTTTATTTTATTTTATTTTAATTCTTTTTAGCTATATTTCTGCATGCCCTTTATGTAAAGCCTTTCTAAAACCTTGTGAAATGTCCATTCAAGATAACGACTGAAATGTTAACCCTTACGTGAGAATTTCTTTTTAAAAATTGGCAAAATACATACCCTACGTCAGTAACATTGCATTTTTCAGTTTGTGGTATTAATTTACTAAAAAGTTATAATGTGAGGGGAAAAGAGCATCCCAATGTTGTGAGGCATGTTGCTCTTGACAGTGGGAAAATTTCTGCATGTCCAGAGAGGACAAAGTGGTAATATTTGTTGCCGTGCAAAGTCTGCCCTTTTATTGTGTTGTGACATCATACACAAGTATGGGACATACTTGTATACACCAGGAACAGACTTGGCATCGTGATTTCTTGATTTCGATAAAATCTTGGCTCGTTGCTAATTCCCTTGGGGAGAGGCCAGATGGGACCCAGCAGGCAGCCTTATCACACTGTGTTGACAGAGTTAATCTCCTGACATTAATTGATCCCCACTTCCTCAATTCTAGTGGGTAACTCTTGGTTATGCGCTTATTAGGCAGGTTACTTTTGTTATGACAGTAATGAATGCTCCACAGAGACATCTAAGAGGTCAAATTGAACACAGATCACTCTAGGGAGCCTCATTCCATGTGGTTGCTCAGACCTGATGCCACATAATCAAATCAGGTGTTTTACTCAATTGAAACCATTCAGCTTAATCTAGTATATTCAGTATGTTTAATCAGAAGAACTGGGCTTATTTCGAAGTACTCACAATATCTGCTTTTACAAACTTGTATCTGGGGAAGGCCTGTGTGCATGTATGTACGTATGTATTTATATATGTATTTGAAGGATCAAATCTGTGTTTGCTACCTGAAAAGTTCCAAAATAAATAATCTGTTTTATATGATCACATAATACTAAAAGTTAATAGTAACTGAGTAGGGAATGTGACCTGGAAAATATACGGTAACATTGGGTTTCATTATTTGATTTACAAATGTTCTTTCAGTCCTTGGCTGTAAACTTAATAAATAAAGGAGTCACAAAACAAACTGCCATAACTCTGATTATTCCCTTTTATGGTGGGAGTTTTAATTGTTGATTTACTATTGAAAATCTCCTGAAAATCCTAGGCAGATCTAGTGTAAATGGAATAGTTAAATAATAAACAAACACAGATACAGACACCTCCCTTTTACCCAGTATCAAAAGAACCTTTGTAGTAGCTAGTCAGCTGGAATTTACCTTTAAAAAAAGAGAATTATGGTACTAGCAAAAGGAACACAAACTGTTCTGTCCAAACTTTTGTCTGCATACCTTAGGGGTGAAAACCAATCAGAAGGAGTGGAGAAACTCTTTCCTACAAGACACTCCTTCACTGCACCTTGATTTCCTGGAGAACAATATAACTTAACTCTAAACTAACCAACATGACATGTAGAGTACGGTTAAGGCATGTTAGTGTAAAGCAAATCATGCAAGCAAACTATGGTTAACAATAATTTCACCTATGGGCTTGTCTCAGGTAATGCAATAAGCACGGTCATGAAATTATTTTTGACATATATGAGGTTGCCTGACTTTACTCTGATTCTAAATGGCAGACATTATTAAAACCATTTTAAAAAAGAACAGGCATCCAGGAAAAAAAACAACCCACAAGATGTGAAAAGACCCACACACAGAGCCTGCATCTTCTTTAGCCGGGGGTGGGGGGGAAGAGCCAGGTTTTACAAGTTCTTTGGCATAAGATCAGGGTGGGGGCCAAGTACATTTCGGGATGACGTTGATCCAGAGATCACGCACTCAACAGAAAAGATCTGTTTCCTGGGTCCCATCAGATGATGATCATTTTAACCAATGGCATCTTCGCTATTGACAAAGTACCAAATGGCTCTATATCACTGGTGTCAAACTTGCCCCATCACGTGACGTGTCACGACATATCGCAACTTTTTTTGCATTGCTGGAGCTGGGTTGGGCGTGGCCTCTGTATGATGCAACCGGCCCGCAGGTCAGCAGTTTGACACCCCTGCTGTATATTATCTGCCTGTTGTACCTTGTCTAGGCAAGGGAGCGCAACACAACAAGCACATTTTATTTTAAGTTTCTCAAGAAAGCTTACGGGGCTGTTTTAGAGTCTAAAGATATTCTGGGAAATAAGGCTGGTACTTGATTTGGTTTGTCAGGTTCCCATTTAAAAAAAAATGTAAAAAGGGAAGAAGGAAGGGAAGAAAACCTTCTAAGTACCAAGAGCAACATGAACCAGGTCTTGGAACCCCTACACAACACATCAGGACTCTTAAGATTATTGAATTAATATTAGATGCTACATTGTACTTGTCTATGTATGGTGTCCTTTTGCCTTTGTTAAATATGCTGATGCAGCCAGGCTACATATCTGAGAGATATTTATTGTAATTAAAATAACAACTCATCAAGTTAGCTGCACAAAGACTCAGAGGTTGGCTTTTTCAGCAGAGTTCTTGGCTCACGATACTAAGATTATTCTGCTGTGCTGACTTTTGGCATTAAGTAGTTCTTCTCCTGGTGCCTTATTATGAGCTCAGCTTCCCTGTGATTTAGCAATGTTACTTTCAATGGTCTCGATCTCCTGTGTACCATTCAGGAAGAGATGCTTTACACAATGGTCCCTATGAAAAGAAATGACTACATTCCCTCACACACACACACACACACACCTCAAGAACTCTAAAAAGCTCACCCTAAAATATAACTACAAAAGGTTCTGGCAGTCCTGAACATTGTCCTATGTTAAGAATTGTTTTATTCCTCATTGTAATTTAAACAGGACGTACAAATGGGGCCCTGAACACTTTCTCATACCTGAAGATGCTTCTCTTGTGATGTCTTGACATCTTTAACCACTGATACAAGAAGGAATCTTGGCTGAGAGTCAGAGGTGAGGAGCATTCCTTTTCCTACAAAAATAATTCCTTATATGGGAGAGAGTAGACTTAAGCCGCAAGTGTAGTTCAAAATTAGTGGCCCTCTAGAGATGACGAAGGGTTGTACTTTAATCATATTTAGTTTAATCTCTCAAATCCTCTCCTGAACTAAATTCTTGCACAGGATTCTTACCGGTAGTTGTTAATGCTTGTTAATACTTGCACCTTGTTAGTACAATTGGTACCTGTAGAAGTAACAGAAGAATTCCAAAGCGGTAGGTAAAAAGTTTCCATTTTTAAAAGTTCTCTGCCTTTAAAAAACACATTCTCACAAGTAAAAAATTAGCACAAGAAGGAGAGAGCTGAACTAGAACAGTTCTTCCCAGAAGAAGCTTATCTGGATCTTTTAATTCCTTAGATAGAATAGCTATTCCCAGTGCTTTTTTTGTAAAAGAAAAAGGTGCCGGAACTCACACGTCATACAACCCACCTTGCCTAACCTACAAGGTTCCATCCAAAAAAGGTGCCGGAACTCCGTTCTGAGCGTTCTATGAGAAAAAAAGCCCTGGCTATTCCCTTTACCATCTTTTGCAATAAGTCAGCATGGATAACCTTCCTTAGTTTTGTGGTCCTGGGCTTATCTATGGCTGAAATATCTGAGCCATTTCAGGTTTTCTTCTTGGAACAGAGTCAATTTGAAATGTTCCAAAGCCTGTTTTATTCTGAATTGGAAGCAAAATATATTTCCTGTTTTGTCAGCACGCCTAAAAATGATTGTTGCTAAAATACAAGTCCTTTTTTCCAGGCAATTTAGAGGATTCATAAATCATCAACATATTCTTATGCTAAGGATTTACTTCTTTTATCTGTTGAGGTTTAGACTCCCAAAAACAACAGTGCTGCATGGAAGAAAAATAAAAAGACACGCACACTGAACATAGTGGTTCTAAAACTTGCGTTCCTCATTAACTATCCAGAAGCCCAACAGGGCTTCCAATGAAATGAACAGATGCTGCCTGACAGTCACACTCAGTGAATCTTGAGCAATATTAGGACAGGAGTAAATTAATTCACTTTTCACGATATGACTAAATTGGATGTTCTTTGCTGGCATGGATCAGAAGCAAATATGGCAATTAATTTGCCTTCAGCTGTGCTCCTTGCCAACAGGGCATTAATAACGTGTTTTAAAATGAACTTTGGAACCTAAATGGTTTTGCTGTTTGAAGAGAAGATCAAGTGCAATGTTCAGATGCTAGATGGCAGAAGCAATAGCCAAGGGAAGTATTTTCCCTAGCCAAATTGGAGGAGATCTGAGGGGGAAGTAAGCCAAAAGAATCAGTGATGAACAAACATCCCATGTTTAGCTTGCTAGATGGGGAAAATGCAGAATATATACAGGAACAAACAAGGTGAGGACAACTGCATCCTTGTATGGTCTCATCCTTTTTCCCCCGTTTCTTTTTGGGAATATGTTTGACTCTGTATAACTGATGTGGGATTTTAATGCTGCCAGTATTCCTGTGCAATCTGCTCCTGGCCAGGTGAAATGTAAGCATGCAACTTCCTTCCTGCCCAGAGAAGTCAAACTAATCTTTCAAAATGGCCCTGAAAAACACTTCTTTCCTATTACAGCTCTCCACCTCCATTTGTAGTAGCAAGCATTTGGGTGGGAGTGTTGTCATACTGAGCTTTTTCTTCAGCTGCACAAATCGTGACTCAGATGGTTCTAGGCAAAAAGTACTGTGCACAAAAATGACTATCCCCAAATTTAATGCAATATGAGTCGGAACTACTCGTGAATGTTCACACGGCATGAACGTATTTTCAATTAAAGACAGTTACCAAGAACACAATAAGTTAGTTTGTACTGTATAATTGAATGTATCTTTGAGAGATTATTTCCCAGCCTTACTTTCCAAGAATGTTAGATGAAATCTCACATTAGTCTCCAGTCTAACTGTCATGCTGTTGGACTTTTATGCCAATACATCTGAATGGGGAAGGCTTTACTAGACAATAACTGGACTCACACACCTCTCTAAGCAACATTATCAGTGGTGGGATTAAAATATGTGAACAACCGGTTCTCTGTGTGGATGCTGCTTCCAGAAGTCCATTCTGGGCCTGGGTAACAAAAAAATTACCTACCGGTTCTGCTGAAGTGGTACGAACCGGCTGAATCCCACCACTGAACATTACTGCTTGCTTGGCCTTAGCTTAGCATATTGTGTGAATCCAACCACATGTCTGCAAATCACACTTTGTTTCAACCATATTTCCTATGTGAGATCAGCCATTGTGGCTTTTTCAATAAACTACAGACCCTATTAGGCTAAAAAAAAAATACAGTGCGGTTGTTAAAAGCATTCAGCTCTTTACTGAAATACTGGCCACCATACAGAAAGGATGGCCAAGCAGATGGCTTCCAGACTCCCGTGTGGTAGTAGGGTTTCCAAATACAAGCATATAACCATGCACACATGTTGCACAAAGCTTTCATCAGCATTTTGGTTGAATGCAGCCAACTGTGGCTTAAGCAAACCATAGGCTGGCACTGGATTCAGTTACAGTTCGCTGCTGAGATTGGAGGAAATAAGCTCCGATGCAGCAGAAACAAATGCCTGTCCCTTAGTTTTCCTTAGTTTTCTTGCCTTAGTTATCTCTACTCTCTAAAAGAAGGTATGGAATACGACTAGCAAATATATTTATATTTACTTCAACACTGAAGCAATAACATTCGCAGAAATGATTATTTTGGCGGGGGGGGGGGGAGAAAGAGGCAGGTATTTTGTGGTAGAAAAAAGAATGACACAGTTTAGCCAGTGTGTCAGTGCACTTCTGAAATACAGCACTTTCTTCAGTTTCAGGTACATTTTAATTTTGAATACCACGTTTTAGCAACCGTTTGACCATTTCCCCCAAACTGGGCTTGACCAGACAGTAATTAAAAATTCACACTCCACATTTCTCGTTCAAGTTTGACTTCTTTTTGGTAACACTGATTTTTTCTCCAGTGACTGATATGAATAATTTCTAAGTGTGTGATTACTCACTGTTGCACGCATTTGGGAATCTTGTCAGTCATATGATCATCTCCCAGGCTTATTTTCACCATGCATCGTGAGATAAGTACTTCCTTTTAACTTCAACATCCCCCATTTGCAAAACAGAAAGGTGTCATAACTGATAAGGTAGTCCTGAAAATAAAGGAGATCAGTAAATAATTCACATTGTTTCATTATCTCTGAATTAACAAAAGATCCACCCAGTAGCAATGGGCAAGCTGCCAAATAGCCACATTTTATCCTGAGGTTTCAAGGTAGATGAGCTTAGTTTTTTTTTCTGTATCTGCATACCCATTATCTCATCTTTTTTAATGCAGACAACAACAGTAACACCTTCTTGCTGGAAGAAAAGAGTTGATTAAGCATTTGTAAAGTGGATTATCTTCAAAGAATATTGGCAAGGCTGTGGGATCCCAGAGTTGTAATTTTGCATCACTTTTGTCATTGATTTTCCAAATGCTACAAAGGACTGCTGCCAAGAAACAGATGCCCTCTTACAATTCACATCAAAATCTAAATGAGTTACATTCCAGGGATATGCATATCACAAAAGTGCTCTGTGGCCAAGGGTTCCTTCAATCCAAGCTTAAATCTCTCTCTGCAAAGTAACATAAAGAGGCTGTTTGAAAAAGCCTTTCATCAATTATGTAATCCTTTCTTGATGATTACTAACCCTCCCCCCTACCAAAAGAACCTCCCCCAAACACCAAGTTTCCCATTTTAATAATAACTTTTCTTTGTCAAAGAAAGGATCATGCCACTTTTGTCAAAGGATCATGCCTGCTCCAGAAAACCAGAACAAAAACACAAAAAGTGAATTTGCAGTTTGGGCTAGGTTACAAGGGAAGCAGAAATAAGCATTGGTAAAGAAAATGTCTCCAGCTCAGAGAAGTCCTTTTTTCTCTTAAGCTTCCTTGAATTCATTTGTTTGCTTTCCCATCCTTCTCTTTCCTCAGAAATCTCCAAGGCTGACATGAGAAGAAATAGGTACAAAATAGCAGCCTACAGGTTACACATTACTGTACTGCTCTTAATTCTCCCATCCCTTTGTTACAACCCTTCCTTCCTTCCTTCCTTCCTTCCTTCCTTCCTTCCTCCCTCCCTCCCTCCCTCCCTCGCAAAATGTTCTGATGGATGTCTGATGGTCTTTGTACAAAATGTTGAAACACAAGCAACATATTAAATGCAATGTATTAACATGGCAGCAAATCACACTGTTCAGCTTTGGTCACAGGCTATTTTGGATGCTACAGAAAATATGAAGGAGAGATAATTTCAGATGTCAGCAAATATGCTTGGCAAGCCTACTGGGCATCTTGCAGTTTTTGGCAATTTATAAGACAGAAAACAGAAAGTATGGTCATGATTGAACAAGAACACATATTGTCTGTCTGTCTAGCTATCTTTCATCATCTATCTATCTATCATCTATCTATCTATCTATCTATCTATCTATCTATCTATCTATCTATCTATCTATCTATCTATCATCTATCGTCTATTTATTTCTTATTATGTTTCCACTAAGTCAGCTATCACAGAATGGAAGTCTACAATAGAAGGTACTGATGGTTAGTGGTATCGATCTCAATGAATCTGGTCCAATGTCTTAAAAAAATTAAGAGTCTAATGGTCAATTTATCCCAAATAATTGTATCTACCAGGAAAAAGTTGACTTTGTTTTTGCCCATAATATTCTAGTACAAACTTGCATAAATGATTATTCTTTAGGGAAAAAAAATAATTACAATGTTTTAAATATTCTATTTCCAGCTGAACAGATTCTCACATGTCCATTAGATCACCTTCCTTTTTATTCTTTCCAACCCAATGCAATGCTGGTGGGGGTGGGGTACAATGTAAATTTCTCAGGAATCCATCTGGTGCCACAGGATAACTCTTCAAAAACTAAAAAGAATTGGACCATATTTTGTGTGGGAAGTGAAGAGAGCAAAAAAAACACGTTCAGGTGCAAAACTGGATGGGAATTGTCTTGGTGCTTGGGGAAAAAAGCATTCCAGAAAAAACCCCTCAAGGCATCCCTATGGAAAAGGCTGCTGTGTAATAGCTGGGAATATTGCTGACTATTCCATTCTAAGCCCCTCTCTCTTTTGGTCACATGACCCAGAGTGCAATTCTGAATGCATGCACATAAGGAGAAAGAGAAACACATACACAATTCTATACATCATTACACAGAAGAGGGGGGGGGGAGAAATCCAGATACTACCTAGGGTCATTGCTAATAAAGGCACTAGAAAAATATATATCCAGAAGCAATATACTGAATGTGTTTGCTACCTTGTTTATGC
Organism: Vipera berus; assembly: GCF_964194415.1. NCBI lineage: Eukaryota > Metazoa > Chordata > Lepidosauria > Squamata > Viperidae > Vipera > Vipera berus. The sequence goes on along the minus strand of NC_138202.1, from coordinate 150,595,221 downwards.
TGTTAGGATCTATAGGCCCAGCCATGTCTTTTCACAGAAGTTGTATGGATAATGATCAATTTCAGTCTAAAAAGATCAATACAATTTAGTGGAACGTTGGCATCAGATCCCATTAAAATACTAAAAGCAGGTGGTGAGAGTGGCACTGCAGGTATTCTCCACCATGAAGATTATAGGAACAAGATCATAAGTCCTGTAGTTTTCTTGGCAAGTTTTCTTGGATGGCCATTACTTGCTTCATAGGGTTGAGAGAGAGGGACTGGTCCAAAGGCCTCCAGCTGGCTTTGTGCCTTAGGTATAATGAATTTGTGGTCTTTTGGTTCCTTGCCTAATGCCTTAACCACCTCACTAAACTGGTTCTCAAGGTTATTTTTCAGTTAAAAGATAATACCTCATGGGATAAGTCCAGAAAACTGAACAAAATAAAATCAAAGCAGAGATTTTGGAGAATACCTTGCCAGACATTGCACTAGTAGAACATAGTTTCTTTTCAAAACCCAGTGTGAGATTTTGCTTGTCCCTTTGTTTTTACCATGGAACCACACTAATATTTACCCCTTCCTCCCCCAGTTTGGTATCCTATTATCTCAGGGGACAACTGTCTTCTGGAACTTTTAGCTCTACGTGTAGGGTTTTTATTAAAGACTTTTTCCCCATTCCCTTCTTTCGTAGAACTTTGTATATTTCATTCATAAAATCCAATCTTTCATTCCAATCTTATGATATATATGCTCCTTCTATTGTAGTCGAAGGAAGCGATCCTTCATACCATGAATAATTGAGAGGAGAAAGAGTCTGTATGTTTTACCATCTTTAGCAGAAATAGTATTCTTCGGGAATTATTTTTGCTTTGAAAAGAACTATTATTGGCAAATCAGCTGCACCATTGCCTCTGAAGCGAATCAGGAATAATTTACTATTAGGACAGTTTCTAAGAGACCAATCCAAGTGCTCTTTAGAGGCAGAATTCTTACTGAGTTCAGGAGAGTTAAAATAAGTCAGGAGTGCTAAAGTAAAGCAAGAATTATTAACTGGAGGCTATTCAATTTCATGGGAGGATGCCAATTTTGAAAAAGCAAACAGGTGATCCTGTGAAGAACTTGTAACCTGGGTACAAAAATGGAGACTTGGGTATAACACTATTGTACAGTGAATGCATTGCAGTTCATGCTTTTGGAACTGTTCAGAAATATACCTCAACGTGGTAAAGTCTCCTGTTTTGCACATAGAAGAACCAAGAATCAGAAGGATGAATTTATTAGAAATGATTTAGTTGAAAGTAATGTTCCATAATAAACTGAATTATCATAGGATCTTCCCACCCATGTGGTTATTATACTTATTTTAAGTAGATGAACTAGTTAAGTATGTAACAAGTTTCCCCCTCTCCCCATATCCAATCTAGAGAATGGATAAAGGTATTACTCAAACTAGTATATTCCAGCTCTGGCAACTTTACGTAGTGTGGATTTCAACTCCCAGAATTCCCTAGTGCACATGGGCATTGCTGAGAATTAAGCTGGATTTGCTTAATGACCATGATTCACTTAGCAAAAAAGGTTATAAAATTGGGCACAACTCACTTAACAGCCACCTTGCTTAGCAATGGAAATTCTGGTCCCAATTGTGGTCGTAAGGTTGAGAACTAGCTATAAAACAGATTTATTAAAAGAAAAAATATATAGGTCTGAGGAAATAAACAGAAAAACAGTGCAACTATTGTGTAAGATTATAGGCAGAAAAAAATAAAGAGAATCGAGTGATACACAATAATTGATGGGAATAATACAGTATATAGAACATGGGTGTCAAACTCGCCGTATCGCAACTTTTTTGGCATTGCCGGAGCTCGGGTGGGTGCGGCTTCTGCATGATGCAACTGGCCTGCCGGCTGGCATTTTGACACCCGATATAGAAGGATAGGTAACAGAATAGTCCATGATATAACAGGAAAAATTAATGTTGTGTTTTCATTTTTATTTTCTTATGTTTTACTTATATGTTGTATGTGCATGACCTGTCTGCCTTTACATCATAGTTGAACCAATGACAATATCCTGGGAATTTATACTGGTGTGACTATGGTGGCACTATAAAACAGGACATATAATAAAATTAAGAGGAAATTCTGTAGTGAAGTATTTAATGTGACAAAAAAATACACCCGATTTCAGAGTTACAATAATAAAAGACATTTACAGTATTTAGAAAGGGAAGAAAATTGATAGACACTAAAATTGCTTAATCCCCCGAGGACTAAATGAAGACATTTAATATGCCAATTTGATTCCTGGATGTTTTTCCTCTACTCCATTCCTCTACTCTCTTTAAGTAGGTATTTACCACAAGAAAATGGTTTATCTGTACTTTTCCCCAGGCTTATTATTTTGTTCAGCCAGATATATTAAATTCATTTTCCCTTGAAAAACAGAACACTTTTTCATTAACCAAAAGCAATCATTAACTTTAAAACAGCTGTTCTTTTTCAAGGCAAGTTTGCTAAGTAAGATAAAGTATTGCCTAATATAAACCTTTTTTTCCCTCTTGCTTTATTCTTAATTAGAAAAAGAGCAAAACTATTGAACTGTCGTAGAAATTGTGGCTTTGGGTTGTTTTATGAGAATAAAAATATAATACCAAGAAATGAAGCAAAATATATTTTTGAAACGTCAGTTTAACCAGCTTAAGTTTTTTCATCCTTTTAAAGGTGGACTTCCCCCCCCCCCCCTTTGTAGAAATACTGGTGTGAATCAGCTTTAGGTTTTTCTACAAGTAGAACACTCATCCTAAAATGGGTCTCTTATATTTTCTGACCATGTTATTACGTAAAAATGTTTTCCCGGGGATGAAATTGCATCAACCATTAATCTTGTTTGCTTTTCCCAAAATGTGTTTGGAGCTCTACACGAGATTATTTCCTACCGGTACTAGCATTTGAGAGTCTCTCCCCCCTCACCTCCCGCCATTTTCTGTTTGGAGTGCTTGTACTCTTTTTTCTTCTGTTCCAACAAACGTGAATTAGTAGGTTGTACGTTCACACTTTCGCAGGCCAGGCCCGAGTCCTAGGATATGCTTTCTTGGGAGTGAGATAAGTCTCGCTACCGAATAGGAGCAGGTTGTGACTGGAAACAGACGAGAAAGCCTGGATATTCCAGATCTCTTTTAATGCAAAGGGTGCGCAAGCCAGTCACAGGAGCCGCAGACTCCGTGGAAAAAAAAACCAGCCCGCGAGACCCCCGCCCCCTCCTCTCCGTCAAAACAGAAGGCCAGCCACCCCAGCCCGCGAGCCCACGCGTGTGGGCGGGTCGCGTCGCGCAAGGGAAGGTGCTGTGCCCCTTCGGCCCTGCAGGGGGCGAGGCGAGGCGGCTTTTTTGGCGGCGCCTGGATTTGCGCCGGGAGGAAATGATGTGCCTGCCGCCTGGCTCATTCCAGCTCCTGAAGCCCATTGGCAGAACAGGGAGCAGCCACTTCCTTCTCTCTCACTGCAGCTGGATTCCCGACTGAGTAGCCCCGCCTCCGCCGCCTCCTCCTCCTCCTCCTCCCGCCGGAGTCTGCCTTGTCTCGGCTCGCCCGGCTGCTTTCTGGAACTTTGCGCTCGTCTCGCCTTCCCTTTTGCCAACTTTTTTTTCCCCGTCACCCCGCTCGACGGGAAGTTCTTCTCTCCCGCCTGCGAAGGTCGCCGCCGCCGCCGCCGCCGCGGGGAGCGCAGATCCCGCCGGAGGTGGGAGGCGGCCGCTGGGGAGATGCGGTCGGGGAGTGATTAGAGCGCGGGACTCCGGGTCTGGCCGTCGTCGCCGCCGCCGCCGTTGCCAGCGCTGCAGCAACTTGCGGCTTGGAGCGGTGGTCGGCGCCGCTGCGGCAAATCGGTGGAGGAGAAATTCTTGCGGCGGCTGCTGCTGCTGCTGCTGCTGCTCCTCCTCTAACTGCGCCTGAAGCTCCCGCGCTTGCCCGTTCGGCTGCTTTTTGCCTTTGTCTGTAACAGATCGAGAGGTGAGTGGATCTTCCTGTCTGGGAGAGAAGTCGCCTTCTTGGCCGCCATCTCCCCACCTCCCGCCGACCCCCCCTCTCCCCCAAAAAATGTTGGGCAGCTTTTCTCTCTCCTCCGGGTCTAAAAGAGGGGCTTCCCCCCTCCCCCCTTCCTCTTCGGGACACAGCCTGCCTTTCCAAACCGGGGGGGGCCCGAGCGATTGCTATTTTTGCGGTTTAACCTTGGGTCTTAAATTTGTCTCCTCCCCGCCCACCTTTCTTTTTTTTATATAAATCTTTTTCAAAAAGAAGAAGAAGAAAGCACAAAGCGATTAGAAAGGGGTGTGTGTGTGTGTGTGTGTGAATCTGTGTGCGTTACTCAAAAATCAGCTCTCAGACATGGGCGTTTCGGACGTGCCTTCACAGTTCTCCGAGCCAAAGGGGCAAAAAAAAAAAAAAAGAAAAAGCTCTTAAGCTAATGTTGCATCTGTATGACCTGCTTCCAGCGGTGGCTTTGGAAAACTTAGGAGATGAAGAGATGGAAGCGGCTGGGGGGGACTGTGGGGGGGGAGAGACATCTTTTAATCGCTTCAAGGGAGGCCGCCTCTCCTGGAAGGTGGTGGTGGGGAGAGGTTGTGTAGAGAGGAAAGAGAATCTGTATAAACTTTCCTTGGCTCCCTCCTCTGGCTGGCTGCAGTCTTCAGGAGCATCAAAGGAAGGAATGCCCACAGGGCAGCTGTGGTTACAGATGTTACTCATTACCCTGCCAAGTATAAGCCCGCCCCTCGGTGCTGTAACTCTTGTGAGGAAAAGGGGTTTGTTTTGGAAAGTCAGCAGTACTAAATGCAAAGATGATGGATAGTTTGCTTGGAAGGAAGGAAGCTGTCCTTACGCAACACCTTTCTGGCTTGGTTTGTGATGTTCCTGTGCCTATAAGGTATCAGGGAAAGGGAGAAAAGTTGGGGCTGTTGTTTGTTTGTCTGGATACTCATTTCTCTATGTCTGGATATGCAATTGTCATTAAAAAAAAAAGAAATTTGGAATGTGACAAGCACATTTGGCTTCCCCTCTTATGAGGCTGGCCAATTTTTCAAATGGCAGTGCTTATGAAGGACATTAATCCGTTCTCTGAATTTCGTTTTTGATGAGATAGCCTTTCCTTTTTGCTGATGTCTTCAAGCTACAAACACATGTTTTTCAGCTTATTAAAGAAACAGTTATGCCAGCATGATGTTTGGCAGAATCCTTTTCTAGCATTCCTTCGTTTAAACTGAGTTCTGGAATACTTTTGATCTCAAGAGAAATAATTGTGCAAGCCTGTTCCAGATATTGTCATGGGGTTCTGAAGGCTTCACAGTAGTGGGATTCACACATCACATAGTGCAATGATGTAGAATGCTTAGGTTTGGTTTAGTGGGTGATATGTATTCTTCCAGGGGTGTGTGTGTGTGCAGTGGCTCAGTAGTTATAGACGCTGAGTTTTTCAACTGGAAAGCTGCCAGACAGGGTTCAAGACCTGAATGCAGCATGTCCGAGTTCCCATTATTTGCCCCAGCTCTTGCCCACCTAGCAGTTTGAAAACATGTAAATGCGAGCAGATTAATAGGTACCACTTTGGTGGGAAGGTAACAGCGTTCTGTGCACCTCAATGTATAGTCATGCTGGCCACATGACCACAAAAAGCTCTTCTCATACAACGCTGAGTCCTTCGACTAAGAAATGGAAATGAGCACTGTCTCTTAAGAGTCAGATATGATTGGTCAGGGGAAAAACTTTACCTTTATATATCCATTCATTTTGGTTATAAACATTGCTTATATAACCATTGCTTATGGGCCATGGCCTATTCTGAATGGTCCGTGTGAGAGCCTGGCCGAGTGCGCGCATGCAGCAACTTGCACGAGCAGCGGACTGGCAGGCACTTGTGTGTGTTCCTGCTGCTCTCACAAGTTGAGCTGTGTGTGTGCACGCTGGCGCTGATCTGCCACTTGCACAGCCCAATTCCCCTCTTCCCCCCTATCCAGTCCGGGCCGCAAAGGTTGGAGACTGGTGCAGTAGACCATGGTTAAATACTATCTCTGAGTCAATGCATCATTTTTCATAGTAGCTAACAGTTTTGTGTAATGGTTAAGACAGCAGACTTGAAACCCATAAATCCTGAGTTCTAGATCTGCCTTAGGCACAAAGCCAGCTATCTCTAATAGGAAGGAGGCCATGGCAAACCACTTCTGAAATCTTGCCAAGGAAATTGCAGAGACTTGTCTAGGCAGTCACTAGGAGTCAATACTGATCTGAAGACACAACACCACTCACCACCAACAACACATCAATTACTATGCATTGGCAATGGCAACTAGCATTTTCAGAAGAACATAAAATTATGTGTGTGTCTGTGCGTGCGTGTGTATTTTTGAGAGTGTATTAATATTTACATATTATTCCAAATGTTCCAGTCACCTGGAATGAAAAATCTCTCCCCCTTCTAGTAGTCTATGTATTTGCATAGTAAACAGTGACTAGTATGTTGTGGTATGTGTTCTTGGAAGCAACAATTTCTTTTTGTCAAAAGCACTTCATGCGGACTTACAACAACTGTCTTTAAAACTGCAAAGATATGTACTTCATTATGGCATTTCTGCTCTACCTTTGTTCTTTGATTTTTAGAAGGGCTCACTAATTTTCTTTTTGCAAGTCTGTACATTTTAAAGAGCAATGATCATCTCTAATAGTAATGAAGGAGAACTTGACATAGTTCATTTATACGCTTTTCAACTAGTTAATCTTAAGTAACACTTAACCTGTTGCCCCATCAAATAAACATGGAAATGAGCATGGATTTTAGCATAACTGAGAGAAGCAACTAGCAGTCCTTCTTCCCTGTAAGTTATTTGGATTGTGATGCTCTAAATTTGAAACCAGTTTTATTTTTCTGCAGATTTAAGTACAGAACTGAATAAGCTCTAGTAAACATTAACCACCTCTGTGCATGTATGCTTATAAATAAATCTGGTTCTGAATTGGAAGTTATGTTTTCATATAACTTGTCTATTTCAAGTTTTTGTTAAGCTTTATATTAGTGGTCTCACACTGACCTGCTTTCTTGAAGTTGTGGAAATGTTGAAAGGCTGGATTGCACAACCATAGGTCTTGGTTTGTGCAAGTTCCAGCTGAACACAGTGGGGTGTAGGAATTTAGGGAAGAAATTGGTTTGCTATGAATTAGGACTAGCCTCATATTTGCGAAGTCTCTTTGGAAAGAAGTCTAGCTCTCCTATATTGCTGTAGACTAACATATTGAGAAGGCACCATTTTGGGTGAAGTCATTTGAGAGGAACATCCTAAGACACATAGAATTCAAATCTACATATGTAGAATGATCTAATACCAACAACCATACTCTTCCAAAACAGTGTATTCTGACCATTCTAAGGTTATGAATTCCCTTCAGTTCTGAATGTTTCTTTTATCTTTTCCATTTCTCTTGTTCTAGTTTAAAAATGAGGGGAACGTTTTGTTGACATAAAAACTGTGAGAGTGTGTGTAGATGGAAGATATATAAAGTGCTTCTTAGCACAGTTTTGTGTATGGTGGGAGCATCATTAGTAGTTTATGGACAAAAAGATTGATAGCGTACCAAGGATATGTCTGGTCTTCTACCCTTAGTGGTTTACAAAAAGTTTGCCTAGAGCTGCTGCAGAGTTTGCTAAACTCTTTAATCTATAGCGGTCAGTTGCTACTGAATCTAATTTGAGCCTTTTACTTTGTAGGTTGATGGGTTTTATTTTATATATTTATTTTTGTAATGTGTTAGAACTGATAGCTCAGAAAAGTTCTGAGTTTTTTGACTGAGGGTTGAAGATCAGCATGACAACAGGAAATATGCATGGAGATGTATATCATTTGTATGCTGCGGTTTTTCATTTGGGTTACACTTACATAAAAGAGCTGAGGAAAATCACCTAGTACTAATAAGATGCATTGTGTGAATTAAGGATTCAAATTCCAAAACAGCAAGTTCCAAGCACCAAACAAAACAAAACAACCATTGTTGGAATTGTTGTGTCCTGAGTTCTGATCAAATTGGGATGTATTGTTCTATATTGCCTGGAGTGTCCCTATAGCTTGCCTTAGCTTCTTCTGTTCTAAAAATTCCTCCAAGCTATGCAGAGCACATTAGCCAATAAAATAGCAGAGCTAAGTTTTCTTCCTCCTGCTGCTACGTTTAAATCTGGTTGAGTGGAGAAAGATTAGTAATGTGAGGGTGAGTTAACTCTTACGCAGGAGGTAGGTAAATTTTCAAAGTCTTTGGAAGAGGGAAATTAGAATTCATAGCTTATATATACACACCTTTCTAGCCTTTGTGTGTTCTCTGTATGTTGTATCTTTTTCAGGTATATTGTTATGCAGAAAGTGTTTTACACAAAGTATATCTGTGCTGGTGAGCTTTCAGACATTTGGGGTGTGTTGCTTTGTCTGAAGTTGTCTATATTTGCTGAATGCAGAAATTTTACAGTGTGTGCATTAGGAAGAAGGTTATGGCCATGGCAGAGTGTTTTTGTTACTTTAGATTGTGTTAGGTCTGTGCTGAAGTGATTCTCTTACTTTCTTTTTGCTGGGCTTATTTCTGTGATTATTTGTGCAGACAGGCTGTAAAAAAAAGTATACCCAACTTGTTTACTCTAGGAATGTTTAAATATTTACAGTCCTTAAAAACATCCTTTTACTCAATGTAGTTATAGTTTGAGCAGTAGACAGTAGTCAGCATGGGCTGCTATTTCACTTACTTTTATGACCTGATGATGAAAAATAAGAGGCTTGTTTTATGTTGCCATTGTTCCCTGTGGCAGAGCACTTTGAATGTTTCAGATTTTGTTCTGTGGGATCACAAAACACTTCAAAATATTTCACTGGAACCTTCAAACTCCCTTGTTAAAAGTTTGTACTAATACTTTTTCCCCCCCTGTTTTATATGCCCAGGCATGTCAAACTGCCAGCCCGCAGGCTGGATGTGTCTCACCAAAACCGTGCCCACCCCATTGGCAGCAATGGGGAGAAAGTCTGCTTTGGCCTCTTCGTTCTATATCACCAGCAGTAGCTTATTGGAAGGATTTCTTTGCACTTATCATGTAGTAATTGTTTTTGCTGAATCTGCATTCTAAGAATGTATTCTAGAGCACTTAGTGCTTTCACTATATTTGAAAAGTTCAAAGGTTTGCTCTTATTTCATACTTAAGCTGTCATATGCTTTCCAATTTGTGCCATGAGAACTTGTATTTCTTTATAGTTCGAGTTATAGAGCAGTTGCAGAGGGGCTGGCCTTTGTGTTTGTACCGGTGTTTTTTTTACTCACGTTCAGCCCTTTTAAAAACATGTATGGAGTATCTCTGAGGTTTATCTCTAATCCAATTAATGTGTACCAAAGTAGATTGGATTCAGGTTGCTTTATAATTTTGAAATTCGTACTTTTCACAGGGTATTCTAATTTCAGAGATTGGTTTTGCCTATTGTATGTGGTTTCTGATTTGAGTCTGTCTGCTCAACAGTAGGGTGATGAGAGAATATTTGTTATATTTTACCTCTCCTTTTTAATATACACACACATACGCAGAGAGAAAGAGGGGAGGAGGGTAACTATTTGGCAGAGCTGAAAGTTTGATGTACAAGCAGTTAGTGGGCACCACAAATTATGATTGTAAATCAGCTTGTGAACATGTGATTCCCACTGTCTCTATACCTGACTATTATGTGGCCAGATCATCTAAATATTGTATGTGTGGGATGAGTATTTCACTTGCCATCTATAAATTGGCGTATGTTAATATTTAGAGTTATAGTTGGTCAAATTATATACAGCTCTCTAGGATTTTTTTTTGGAGTAGAACATTTAACTTTATGAATTTGGAAAATGAGAGTTTTTAAAAAATGAAAAGGCTTTGACTCATTTACTTCTGAAGGTATTTTTTAGACAGTTATTGTGCATACATTGAAAACATATGGTGAGTTTTATATGTGGATGGACTTGATGTGCATGACACTGAGTTGTCAGAATGTAGCTCCTTCAGGCTTTTAAGATGATGACAACTCATTTAGGTAATCTTGTAAATACACCCTTGATTATGGCATGAGAGTTCATTATGACAAGCTGTTTCTTGCATGAAATGGAGAGGGGCTATATCTGAAGCCCTTACATGAAAATTCTTACAAATTTAAGTACTTTACCAATGAAACACAGTTATATTTAAGCTAAACTGGGTTGTTGAAATTTAAGGGACAAGAGAGGCCTATATTTGAAAAATGAGCTCACTAAAGGTATGTTTATGTCTTCAAATTGTCATCTTTGTAATGATGATGATGATGATGGAAGGGGCCTTGGAGGTCATCTAGTCTCTGTCTCTGACTACCTATGTTTTGACTTATCTTGATCTGCTGCTGCTTCTATTGTTATTAATGCCAGTCTTGTCACAGCTTTCCCATTCTTCCACAAGTGTGGAAATATGAATATAGTTCTGTGGAACATGAAACAACAAGAACATTTTCTTAGGGTATGGCTGTTTATAGGAAAGCTTTATATCATCCCTGATAATTACTTAAGTAGCTTCAAGGAGACACACCTAGACTTGGTTCATACTATATGTTAATACATAAGGTAGTTTGTTTGATTTTCACTTAGTATGTTGTGTGAATTCAGCCAATCATAAACTATTTTTTGCTATGTGAACCATAGTTTTGAATTACCTTGGAAATTGATGTAAAAGTGTAGACAGATTCTTTAATCAATTAGGCATAGTAAATAACATTTTTTATACAAAACAAAAAACAAAACTACTTGTCCATATTTGCTAGGACTATTTAGCACAATAGAAATCTTGTCAGAAAACTGAAATTAAAACAAGTTTCATTGTTTTAGTTAAATATTGCTTGGCAGTGTTTGGTTTGAAAAGAAATATGTTTGCCACAGTCTTACATCATGCTAACTCATGATTTGTTAAACCAGCTCTGATTCATTTCTGATTTGTTTTTCAGACTGAGAAGATAGTCATACTTTATTTAGCTAGTTCCTAGTTTCTTTTTCCTAGTTGGTCTTACCTTGCATCTCTGGTTTGGTTTGAACACAAAATCAAATTACAAGTAAGTCAAGAAACTGCAAGTAAGCCGTGAGGTGTTATTCATATATCATGTGAAGTCACACTTGCAATCAGTGTGCCACTAAAACTATATGATTTCTAACTGGTTTCATACCCTGAAACAGACCACGGCTTATTTATTACGCCCCCCCTTGTGCACATACTGAGTTTTGTATCTACATTAATTTGTACAGAAATCTATTTCATGGGGTCATACCTTTCTGATCAGATGGATGATTGATATTTCTGGATATGATGGGTATATGAAAAAGGTGAAGGTGATACTGGTTGTGCCAGTGGCTGACTCAATCTTTGTCAAGAAAATGGCAAAGTTATAACAGGAACTGGTTGTTGTGTGGCATCATCATTTCCAGTCATTTTCTCAATTCCCAAGAGTTCCTACAGGCGTTCTGGGAACTGCTTTAAGCAAGAACCTCTCTGAAGAAAGTAATGCCAGGTCTCAGCTTTCAGTGCTGTTTCATACTGAGAGGCTTATAAAGGTCTGACTCATACCTGAGACAAATACTGAGGCCTCACTTTTATTTGCTCTTTCACTCTTTGAATTAAATGCTTCCAGTAGGAATACTGCATGTTGCCTTGCTTCAGGATTGCAGGTCCTGCTTCAGAAAAGAAAACTTGCTGCATTTCTGGAATCTGTGGCTTGCTTTGGACTCCCGCTCTTGTCTCTTAGGATGGAAATCTGTAGAATCTAAAAAAGCAACTTCCAGGAGTTTATTTTGCCTTTTCTTTTGATATGAAATTACCCAGTCTGTAGAGCATTTTCAGTATTTGCTTGAAAAAACAAATGGATATTTTTTTTAAAAAAAATGCCTAAAAGTATATAGTATCGGATGAAATACCTAAGCAATATGAGGGAAACCCTTAAAGTTTATACCAAAATGAGGAAACATCCAAAGCAAAAGGACTGATTTTTTTCCATATAGTTTAACTATTGTTTAGAAACTAATAATGTGTGATCTAATTTCTCCGAGATGCCATTACCCCTAGGATTATTTTCAGTATTAAAAATTCTGTTACCATTAACAGTTCTTTCAGCCATGCAACATTTTCAAAATTAATTTTTTAATGTTCATCTGACTGTGGTATACTGATTTGTAATTCAGATGGTGCCAACTCAATTTAGTTAGATGAGCATCCAGCTGTTGTACTTAAGTCTCCTTGCCTGGCATCCTAAAGCCGTGGTGAACTTTAGAGAGTAGGGTTTTTTTCTCCTAAAGAACTATACACTTACAACTTCATGACCTACATGGGTGGCCTGATGGTTCCACACCCTGTGCCTGAAGTATTTTGATATTTAATTTTATCCAGATATCAATTATGGTTGGCTGTCTTAGATCCATTATCCATTTTTCAGTTGCCATGTGATTGCAGTTGCTGTTACACAGATTAACACATATAGTTGAGGCTGTATGTACTTCACTTCAAAAATCATGACCAAGTGAATAAAATTCTTCCCTGAGAATTCACAGGTATGGTCTGTCAGTTATTCAAAGTCAATCAGTTTGCTCATTTCCCTGTTTTTTAACCATTCTATAGTATTACATTCATTTTGGTTCTGGTTAGTGATAGGGAGAATAGTGAGCTAGGCAAGTCACTGATTTGCTTTTTTATATCTAAGATCTCAGGAGGTGTTCCTTGCATAAATATTATGTTCATTCAAACAAGAGTAGTCTCTAATATTAATAATATATTCTCATAGGGTATGTGTAGCCTAACCTGAACGCCATCTAGCTCTCCTAGGTGAATTTGACTGGGTTGAGAATGTAGGTTGGAAAAGCTTGATTTGGTCGACACAATATACTAATTCTAACCATGGCTAGTGGATAAACTACAAATATGTGTGGGTTCACCCAACACACTTAAGTTGTAAGCCATGGCTTACCAGCTATAGTGGTTGACCTTAGATAAAATGCTGAGCCCAAACCCATCATGTTATGCAGTATTTGGCTGTGTTCTTTTGGGATGATGAAGTTTCTAATCCAATCTAGTACATTTGAAAAGTGCCAATTTGTGAAACTGTAGCTGGACAAGAAGATGAGTGACACTTGGGTATATTTGGTTGCCACATGACAACAAAAGTAGAAAAACTACTTATCTTTTGATGTGAGCAGTTTAAATTGAAGAGATAAGTAAGCATCAGTGATAATGCTTTATTGTTCCTCTTATCTGTTTGTAGAGGTGCATTGTTCTCTATTTTAAACTTCTACCTCTAATTGGAGACTAATATATTTGTTTATTACTCCAACTTGTCTTGTTTGCTTAGCTGGTTCTGGGGTATTGGATTTGAAAACCAGTCTGTCTGAATGCAGCTAATTAGCAGGATTTGGAAGGAAGAATCTTTTCTACAGGGCAAGGCAGGAATCTGGCTTGTCTTAGGAAATGGAACTCATTTGGCATAATAAGTGAAGGCACCAGGCTAAAAAACAGGTGACTGAGTTCTAGTCCTGCCTTAGACATGAAAGCCCTGCTGGGTAACTTTGAGCCAGACACTCTTTCTCAGCCCAATTCACCTCACAAGATGGTTGTTGTGGGGAAAAGAGGAAGGCGAAGGAATATTAGGTATGCTCACTGCCTTGAGGTATTTATAAAAATAATAAAGGGATTGAAAAAAAAACTGTAAAAATATAGCTAGAATTATGTCAAAAAATTGATGGTTTTGCTGTTTTTAAAAATTCAAAAGATAACTCCAGCTGAGGTGCTCTTCCATTCAAATGAGAAAAAACTCAGCTTTTTTCCTATCAACATAGTTAGAAAAGGAAAAAAATTCATCTAAGAACAGTAAAATGACTTTTTTCCCCTATAACTCCCCCCCCCCCCAAAGCTAGGCTGAGTTTTAATCAACTGCATGAATTATCAAATCCCTTTTCTATTAATTTAAAGAGTTACGTGCAGCCATGTTAATGGGGATTAGTTTATAGAAAACGTAATCAAATAATTATACTTTTGCAAATGCTTTTCCGGCTTTTATGGTAACCTGATGAAAAGTGTTTAGATATGGCAACCTGATGATCTAAAATGAAATGAGACTAATTATCTGACTTGTTGGTGTTTGTTTTGTGGCAAGATGGATACTGACTTATATCATGTAATATTAACATTGCACTGTTTTTAAACATTAATTGTTTAAAAACAATTTTATAGGTCATATCATATGCAGCCTTGAAATAGCTTGAAATTTCAACTTAAATGCAAACCATCTGTCACATAAGATGTTAAAAATAGGTCACCTGGACAGTCTTTTTCTGTAATGTGTAATCAAGATTTTGTCACATTTAATTTTAGTTATCTATAATTCTCCTACTTACCAAAGAGTGAGAATTTTTAAAAGTAGCTATGGGTTTGTTTTAAATATTTATTTCCTGGACAGTAGCAAGTCAAAAAACATTTTTTAATTTCTGTGCAAAATGGAGTCAATTTTAGAATTCTTAGGGTAGAATAGATTTTTAAAATTTTTAATTTTGTTCATGTTTGTTTCCTTTTTACTTCCTCTCAGATTTGATACATATTTTTAAAAAAAGATATTTGAGTTACTCAGAAAGTAGCTCCAAAGTGTTTTACAGTGAAATCTAAAGGAATCCTCCTCAGAAACCATGTTTTGAAAAGGTACAGCACAGTAGTTAAATATATCCTCTGCAGTGCTGCATTTTGTGTTGCAAATGTAACTACAGTACTGAATTTTGTGTTTTGAACCAATACAAAATATTGGATCCCACTTTGATATGGAGAGGGTCCTTTTCTCTTAGTCATAGCTTTAGGTCTGATATCTGCTATCTATGGCAGAACTGTGCAGAGCAGTATAGAAACTACAAGCAGACTAAAAGTGTGCTGAGGCATCCTTTTTTTTTGCAAATACAAACATGTTGTGGTATTGATGTTCTTAATTTTGCTTCCATGGAGCTGAATTGGTGGTGAGAACAGGCCCGAAGGCCTTGTCTGAGTTATAGTAATAAGAATGAGTCATGAGATCAAGTTTCAACTCAGCTTTCTAGATCTCTGTGGAGGCTGCTGAGCAGCTAAAATGTGTAGAGCCATATAGAGCCTCTAAAGAGATTTGCTAAACTTTTTTTGTGCTGTGCATGCACTTTCTTCCCACTTCAGTCTGTTGCAGCAGTCAATTGTATAATGTCTGGAACCCTTGGCTCTTTTATAGTATGTTTATTCAGTTTAATCCTCTGAGCAGATTTAGAATCTAAGCGTATGCTATTAAAAGTGAATGGCAGGCACCTCAGAATTGATTGAAAAGGCTAAAGTGAGGTGGGAGGAAAGGGTTGCCTGTAAGATGTACATATACCATCTACCTCTTTTTGTTTTCCTTTAAAAAATTGCCTCGTGCAGAAGAAATAGTGATTCTTGTTGACTTTTAAAATTATTTCTGCAACCAAATAATTTGCAATATAGAAAACATTCTGGTATTAAATTTGAACATTTGACCTGAAGTCTGATCTACTTGATGTGATCTATTTGACTTTTAAAATAAAAACAAATATAGACATAAATTATTTGTGCTCTTTGTAGAAAACTGTGAAGGTAATGTTGGGAAAGGTCATGAAAAATTCATAATCCTTGTTTGGACCTTAGTATTGTTTGGCACTCTTCTGAAGTGTCAGACCTTGAAGGGGTATTTGGCAGGGCAGATCCTCCTGCAAGAAAACTGTTGGGTTGATAGCTCTGAATACTGGTCCTTTTTCCTGAGTGCTATTCTTGTTATCGTGTTTGCAAGTATTGAACCCAACATGTGCCTGGAAAGTGTGCAACATTTTGGCTATTTATGAAATAAACCACCTCACTGGATCGAACCTTTGCACGTAAAAGAGAATGTCTTTTATATTACAGTTGTCCTGAACAGCTCACTTCCTTGTTACTTTTAGATTTACAACTAGATTGGCAACTCTGAGGAAGGGGAAGGGTTAGTTAAAATGGTTCAAAATGGGGTTGTTTTGTTCTGGATATAATGGAGAGAGAACAAGAGGGGGGGAAAAGGCAAGAATATAAGTGGATTGGGGGGGCAGGAGGGAGGGGAAGTTGTAGAACACATGTAGGAGAGTAATTGGGTATACTTTTCTGGGACACTGACGGCAGCTAAGGAGGAGTTTTTAGTACCATCAATCAAGTCATCCTTCTGAATCATAGAGACGCTATTTTTCCAATCTGATCATACCAACAACAGGGGACTGTTTTTGAGCACTTAGGACAGTCATTGGCCTGCAGTGTCTAGTACTGTCATATCTCACAAATCAAGGACAACACATGGAGTTACTTCTGGGTAGCTTCTTTATTATTGTTTGCCTACAGACAGAATCTTGCCAGACTAAAACAGCTATCTGCATAATATAGACATTTTAGTTAACTCTAGAACTATATTCTGTGAACTACTAGGGGGAGTTGTCTTTGCCTCTTCTAGCCTACCACACATTCCAAACTCTGCTGCCTCTTTGCCCTCTGAGATGCAGTTTCTCCCTCCTAGGGCTCCAGACCGCATTCTGCCACAAGTAGGATACTTCTGTATTGTTCAACATCTCCATAAAACTGTGGAGAGGTCCTTTGAAGCTTTGCAGTAAAATGCCATCATTATGGTGATTACACCCAGTTCTGCAACTCTTTGTCATTAAATTCCAAGGAAACAATAAGAGTCCTCAAATGTTGCTTAAATTCCATAATGAGTTGGATGAAGGAGGACATTCCTTAATTAAATCCAAACAATATGGAGATGGTGTCGGTAAACAGGATATTAAACCCCAGGGAATTGAGGTTCAACAGCTGGTTGCAGTCTTGTGAAAGTGCAGGTCCACAGTAAGGGAATGCTGCCTCATCTTCTGGATTTGCAAATGATGTGAGCAATGGGTTTGCATAATTAAGTACCAGTTGAAGCCATTCATGAAGGCAATTGGATTTTGGTAACAATTGATCAGTACCTAGTTACATCCTGAAAAATACCTTATGTGTGTCTAAAAAGTGCGATTAGTGCATGATGTGGGAAAGGGGCTTTCTTGTCAAGAAAAGGTGTGCAGAGATCACATTGTGCTTGTAGCGGCAGATTTCTACTACAGAGCAGTTGGTACTACAGATACTCCTTGACTTACAACTATTCTTTAAGTGACTGTTCAAAGTTACAACGGCACTGAAAAAGGGACTTACGACTGTTTCTCATACGACCGTTGCAGCATCTTCATGGTCATGTCATCTCACTTAGCAACAGAGATTTTGGGCTCAATTGTGGTTGTAAGTTGAGGACTACCTCTAGGTGATAATTGACACAAACTTAAAGAATTCTTGGAATTGAAGCTCTAAAGGACTCAGTCTAACAGTCTGAGAGAGTTCATGTGTTTTCTGTTTAGATCTGCAGAAGTGGTGCTTTTGAAGATGCCATAATTGCTCACGGCTCATTTTTGTAGTATAGCTGTCTTCTATATAGATACACTGTTCAGAAAATCTGCAAAGAGGCATCTGTTCCACCAGATTCTTAACTGTTAATTTATTTTAGTGTTCATTTTAATTGTTGCTTTTAATTTTTTCTATATACCGTTTGCTGTCCTGCTGCTAGCTGCTGCTAGCTGCCTTTTAAAACTTATTTTTGTTTCTGTTAGTGAATGTAGAAAACAAAGAAAAAATAAAAGTTATCGACAAGAAGGAAAAGAAAAATTCATACATTCATAAATGATAGGAGCCAGTTTTGTCAAATGGTTAAGACACCAGACTGGAACCTGTGAAACTTTGAGTTCTAGTTCCTCCTGGTTGACTTTGGACTAGTAGTCTGTTCTCTCTCAGCTGAACCCACCTCATAGAGTTGTTGTTGTGGGGAAACTAGGAAGAGGAGGAAGTAGTATTTGGTATGCTCACCCCCTTGTTTATAAAAATAAAGGCAGAATGAAAACGTACGTGTGTGTTTGTGTGTGTAGATAGATAAATAGATTGATTCATATTCTACATAAGCATTTCAGTGAATACGGGTATTTCATCCAGCGCTAATCCATGTTGATAAGCGATTCATTCATAAATTGCCAATAACGTTAGATAATTGAAGCCATATATTTCCAATGTTGAAGGGTAAGTTTTTTAGCTATAAAGATGGCATGGAGAATTCATTAATTTTGTTTTGAATTTGTTTTTTGAGTTTTGCTTTTAAAACATGGTTGGCTATCTTGAGTACCTCTTATAAAGGTAGAGTTTAAACAGAATAAGTAAAATAAATACTCCTTTGCTTGCATAAGGCTCAGATTTAGAGATTGATTTCTCAGGTTTTTCTTTATTTACATATCATCCTAAACGAGATGATAATGTTCAAAACGCTGACCTCTACAGAGTTCTATAATGAGTTATAGTTAAAGAATATTTAAATTGTGCGCTAGTTCTCTGAACAGCATTTGTGTATAACTGCATGGGTAGGATTTTAGAGGAGGGTTATTTTGAAAGAAATCTGTCAGCCCAGAGAATAGGTCTAAATGATTTTAATTTGGACCAGATGAACTACATTTGTGAAAATTATAGGATTGTTAAATAGGATTTTAACGGGGCTATTATGTCAAATGCTAATCCCCATCCCAGGGAACTTTTTACACAGCCCTGTAAAGAAAGGATTTTGTGAGTTAGTTTCATGAGTTACCTGAATCTTGTTTGTCAGTATGTACTTTCTGTTCCCTTAAATATCTACTGTATATTGCAGTGCAGTTGATTTTCAGATCATTAGTTCATAAGGTAGTCCTAAATTTATAAACATTCATTTAGTGCAGACATGTCAAGGTTGTGACGTCACGTGATGTTGCGCAACATATCGGAGCTTTTTTGCCATTGCCGGCAATGGGGTGGGCGTGGTTTTCCGATGATGCGTCTGGCCCGCATTGAGACCCCTGATTTAGTGACTATTTGAAGTTACAATGGCAGTTTAAAAAGTGACTTACAACACTTTCACATTTACAACTGTTGCAGGATCCCCATGGTCATGTGATCAAAATCCAGACATTTGGCAACTGGCCTGTATTTAGCACGGTTGGAGTGTCCCTGGCTCATGTAATCATCTGTTGCAACCTTCTGACAAGTGAAGTCAATGGAGAAACCAGGTTCATTTAACAATCACGTTACAAACTTAACAACTTCAGTGATTCACTTACCAGCTGTAGCAAGAAAGGACGTAAAGTGGGGCAAAGCTCACTTAACAACTGTCTTAGCAACAGAAATTTTGAGTTCAATTGTGCTCGTAAACTGAGGACTACCTGTATAACGATTAAGTAAATTAAAACTGCAATTTTATACCATTTGCCTGGGAACATATTCCATTGGACTTGGTGGGTCTATTTCTGAGTTGACATATTTAGGATTACATTGAAAGCTTATTATACCATTATATTAGCAAGGATAAGTACTAGCTTTGAGTGAGCAAGGGTCAGATGCCTACTCAGCCAGAAAACTCACAGAACAACTGTGGCCCAGCAATGTCCTTTAAGCTACTTTACTCATTGACTGATTTTTACAGGCAGAGTTTTACTGTATTAAAACCATGGTTTTGCTTAACCCTGATGCTGAATAAGTAACAGTATCTGAAGTCATGGAATATATTTAACTATCAACCATAGTTTAGACCTGAGAGGGATTGGGTTGAAACAATATTCCAATACCAAAGAAACCACATCATGGTTTAGCGTACATATGTTCTTCCTGTTGGAAGAAAGGTGGTGACACAAATGGGGAGAAACAGGCAACATTTTAAGGCTAAGGCAGATTCATGCAGGAACTGTACAGCAGTCCTTGATTTACAACAGTTCATTTAGTGACTGTTCAAAGTTACAGTGGCACTGGAAAAAGTGACCTATGGTGATTTTTCACACTTAGGGTTGTTGCAGTGTCTCCCATGGCCACATGATCAAAATTTGGACATTTGGCAACTAAACTCATATTTATGATGATTGCAGAGTCTCTGGGTCATGTGGTCACCTTGTGCAGCCTTCTTAAAAGCAAAGTCAAAGGGGAAGCCATATTCTCTTAACAAATGTGTTACTAACTTGATAACTGCAGTGATTCACTTCACACCTGTGGCAAGAAAGGTAGTAAATGGGGCAAAATTCACTTAAACGTTTTGCTCAACAACAGAAAATATGGGCTCAATTGTGATCGCAAGTCGAGGACTATCTGTTTACAGAATGAAGATTGCTTATCTGACTTACATTTATTGCTTCATGTGCACTTCTTTGACTCTTCCAAAATGGCTTCCATCTAAGGTGGGACAATAGAAGTCAGCCTCTAATGACAGATTCAAATTATGTAGCCTATCATTGAGGACACCACACAATGCTCTAAACATTGCAAATCAGGCTGCAGGTTTTCCCACTGAAGAATGGATCACAACATATATCCTGTTCTATCTAAACTTGCTTCAACTTGAAATGCTTGTTGATTTGTCCTGGTATGGCTGAGTGACCATGGAGGAATTCTCAGGTGGATCTTAAGGAAGGGTTTTAACTTTTGTTTTTGAAAAGGAAAGAAGATGAGCTGCTTCATATCTCAGGCTCAAGTAGCTTTTCCTTTAAGGAGGGAGTTCCTCTAAGTTTTAGTATTTGTAGTAAAGATGGTGGCTTGCCTTCCTTGTAAGTCATATGGCATGGGATACAGCATGCCTAGAATTGGTGGGTTTGTCTTGATGCCATGGTTCTGATTGACCTCAATTCAGTTTTATGCTGTAAGCTGCTCAGAATCACTTCAAAATGAGACAAGCGGTGAATAAATTTAATAAATACTTACTTGCATGCATGCACGCGCGCACACACACACATATACCTACCTACCTACCTACCTACCTACCTACATACATACATACATAGAAGTGTGCCTGCTCTGGCTGCTCTTTCCTGCAAAACAGGATTGGTGTTAAAATACAGCCATGATTTCTAGCTGCACGCATAGCTTCTCTGTTCTGTATTGATTTTACAGAGGCCCTGAGGTTTGATTTTGATAGAAATGACACCGGAGACAGCTGTCTGTTAAGGAGGGTCATGCATACTAGCTACATTGATGAGAAAGATGCCTGGCGCCAGGGTACACATTAATAATAATATTTCAGTAAAGAGCTCTTTAATTTCCTTTTATTAAACTCCCTGACATGCTAGTCAGCGTTCAAAGGCTTTTAACTCCTCCCTCTCAAACAGTTCTGTCTGTAATGTTGGTGTTGAGAAGACGGAAGTATTATATTTATCTCTCTTCTTTGTTTGGAAGGGAGGACAAAAAAGACAGCATATTCTGAGAATTTTATCAAGAGCTAAAAAGGAAATAAGAATTTCATTAAAAATCTAGCTGGCCAGCAGGAAACATGTTTATCTAATCATTTGTTTATGTAGAAAAGAATAAAAGTTTTGTTCCCTCTAAGCAAATGCAATACTTTTTTTGCAATACCCTTTCCCTCTGGAGGATAGCTATAATTCCAGATGTTGTTTGGATTCAAGATAGTGAGTAGAGGAAAAAAAAATCTTAATGATAATAACAGAGTCAGACTGGCTGGTTCTGTTTTGTCAGGGAAATAGAGAGATAAAAACTCCATTAATGGTGTGTGCTTTGCTTAAGTAACTAATAAAACAATGCCTTCTTCACTGGAAATACGTCCAGAGATTGGCAGCGATCAGTGCCAAGAGCATAAGGCGACAGCTGGACAGACTAATGTGTATGTGAGGGAGAAGTGATGGGTGAGAAGAGAAGGTTGTTAATGATGTAAGAATTTTGCAAGTTCTTCTCCAGCACAGCCTTTTCCTTTCCCATTGGTTAATTAGTTATTAGTGATATATCTATCACTATACACAGCTAGTCCTTGATTTATGACCAAAATTGGGTCCAGAATTTCTATTGCTAAGCAAGGTAGTTGTTCTGTGAGTCACCCCCATTTTATAACCATTTTTCCACGGTTGTTAAGCAAATCACTAAAATTCAGTGAAATCACACGGCCATTAAGCAAATCCACCTTCTCCCATTGATTTTGTTTGTCAGAAGCCGATTGGGAAGATCACAATGGTGAATATATGACCCGGGGACACTGCAACAGTCACAAACGCAAGCACCCAAATTTTGATCCCATGACAAGGGTGATGCCGCGATGGTCATAAGTGTGAAGACAGATGTAAGTCAATTTTTTTCTGTGGTGTTGCAACATCGAACAGTCGCTAAACGAATGGGTTGTAAGTCTACTGTACTGTATGTGCACTCAGCCTTCCATCCTTCCGAGGTCGGTAAAATTGGGAACCAGATTGTTGGGGGCAGTAGGCTGACTCTGTAAACCACTTAGAGAGGGCTGTAAAACACTGTGAAGCGGTATATAAGTCTAAATGCTGTTGCACATCAGAGTCAGTGTGTTGTAGTGGTTAAGGTACAGGGAGTCCTCGACTTACAATCACAATTGAGCCCAAAATTTCTGTTGCTGAGCAAGGCAGTTATTAAGGGGAGTTCGGCCCCATTTTACAACCTTTCTTGCCGCAGTTGTTAAGTGAATCATTGCAATTGTTAAGTTAGTCACATTGAGGCAGGCTATAAAGAAAGATACAAAGAATACATCAAAATGCTGCAT
The DNA here is from genome assembly GCF_964194415.1 of Vipera berus. Lineage (NCBI taxonomy): Eukaryota > Metazoa > Chordata > Lepidosauria > Squamata > Viperidae > Vipera > Vipera berus. Next base: position 150,572,575 of record NC_138202.1, on the reverse strand, counting down.
GTCATAAATGTGAGGTAGGACACAAAAGTGAGGCATGAAGAAAAATGCGTGTATTAGAAGAAGAACAAGGAAAGGGAAAATGTCAAACCACAAGTTCACCTGTGGGTCACATCTAATAAGCTAGCACACAGTTCAGTTGCAGCTAACCACATACATGGTACAGGAAACCTAGATGCTAGCAAAGAGACAAGGTTGCAAAACAATTTAGCAATGCAAAGAGGGGTAGAAATGAGCTAGAAGGGGGCCTGTAATTCATGTAACCAATCAGAGCTCATAAGTTACATTTCCGTGTTTTGCTACTTTTGGAGACTATATATGTACTTGCCTTTCCATGACAAGGTGTTCAGACATTGCCTTTGCTTTTTGCTCTGAACCTTTTGCGCAAAATAAACCAAACTTCTTTTGATTCCGAGGTCTGAGTCTCTTGATTCTGCAACAACATGGTTTTTAAGTGAATCTGGAGTCCCCATTGACTGTGTTTGTCAGAAGGTCGCACAAGGCAATCACATGACCCAATTGCCAAGAATCTGAATTTTGATCCCATGGCCATGGGAATGCTGCAATGGCCATATATGTGAAAAATGGTCATAAGTCATTTTTTTCAGTGCTGTTTGTCACTTTGAATGGTCACTAACTGAACTGTTGTAAGTCAAGGACTACTCGTACTGGATAAGGAATGGGAAGATCCAGGTTCTCACCTGCTTAGGCACAAAATCAAGCTTTGGTCACTTTGGGTCAGTCAGACTTTCTGAGGTCTAGACTCAGAAGTTGGAAACACCTTTCTGCCAATTTGGATTGGACTAGCACAGACATGTCAAACTTGTGATGTCATGTGACATTGCGCAATGTATCGGGACATTTTTGCCATTGCTGGCAATGGGGTGGGCGCGGCTTCCAGATGACATGTCCGGCCCATGGGCCGCCAGTTTGACACCCCTGGACTAGCATATTAAGTAACAGTTCATAACATTCAGTGAAGAATTGTCATTCTACAACGGATTGATTTCAGGATCAGGATGATGATGGTAGTAGTAGTAGTGTTATTAGTAGTACCATTAGTAAGAGGCGCCTTGGTTGCAATCCCCAAACAACTGGAACACTACTTCAACACTATTGGCATTGACAAAATCACCATCGGTCAATTGCAAAAGGCAGCTTTACCGGGAACAGCTTACATTCCGTGACGATGCCTCTCTAACACCATCACACATCCACATCTGCCTATCCCGGGTTCTTGGGAAAGACTTGTTAGGTGAACAAAAATGCCAAATCCAGTCTGAACATCTGACTGACTGCATGATACATGCAAACAAAAGTTGTATAAAAACAAACACACTGTATAAATAGTAATCCGTCATAGAATAAGCTTCCTAACTACAGGTAGTCCTTGACTTACAACAGTTAATTTAGTGACAGTTCAAAGTTATAAAGGCACTGAAAAAAATAACTTCTAACCAGTTTTCGCACTTACAACAGTTGCAGCATCCCCACATGGTTACGGGATCAAAATTCAAACACTTGGCAAATTGACTCATATTTATGACGGTTACAGTGTCTGGGATCACGTGATCCCCTTTTGCGACCTTCTGACAAGCAAAGTCAATGGGGAAGCCAGATTCACTTAACAACAGTTAGACAAACAGTGATTCACTTAACAACCGTGGCAAGAAAGGTAAAATGGGGCAGAACTCATTTAAAAAATGTTTCGCTTAGCAACAGAAATTTTAAGTTCAATTGTGGTCATAAGTCGAGGACTACCTGTAGTTCTTTTTGAATATAATTCTATTTGTAAAAAAAAGAACTAAAAAATAAAACCTCTTTCCTGCTGAATTTGACTTCTGATGATTTCATAGATACAGCTGTGCAGTTTTGTTGACATCAGTATAAATTAAATGTCTATACAGGACAAATGGCTTTGCCATTGCCTGTTTCTGGAATATTTTTGGACTTTGTCCTACAGCATTGATACTGTATGGCTGTTTTTCATCCCAGTGCTAACTGAATCCAATTCTGCTTAGTTTTTTGAGGGTCATCCACCAAAATAATCATCTTAGATATGTCAGTATGGCTCTGTACATAGATTTATGAACTTCCATTAAATGATCTTGGAAGAGTTGCTAAGCCACAGTGGGTTAGGCTTGGAACAACATCTAAACCTAGACCATTAAGGGACTCTGCCAAGATTAATCACAGTTTATCCCCATTCTTGTGGTGCATTTAACTGAACCATTACATGGCAGGTGGCCCAAATAGGGAAAGGGGAGTTAGCCTATTTCTTAGTTTCCCTTCTCTCCAGACCTAGAGATGGGTGTCGGTATAAAATGGTGTGTGTGTGTGTGTGTGTGTGTGTGTGTGTTTCTATTTCAGTATTGCTTCTATTCATTGTTTTCCTGCACCACATGCTCAATTAGTGTCAAAAGAGCCTTGGTGGAGCAGTGGGCTAATGCCTCCTTAAGTAACACCAGCTGCCTGCAATTAGTGCAGGTTCGAGTCCCACCAGGCTCAAGGTTGACTCAGCCTTCCATCCTTCCGAGGTAGGTAAAATGAGGACCCAGATTGTTGGGGGCAATAAGCTGACTTTGTAAAAATGCCGCTGGGGGTGCGCGCGAAAGCCCTAATAAGCAGGCATATACATAGAATGAAGGCTATTGCTAAGCACATTGATTTGTGCTTCTTAGATTGTAAGCCGCCCTGAGTCTTCGGAGAAGGGCGGGATATAAATGGGATTAAAAAAAACAAAACTCTACTTAGAACCCCTCAATTTCGGGGACGAGTAGACAAAGTGATACCGACCATTGGTTTTATATCGTTGTTTGGTGGACACCGAAAGTAAGCTAGCTTACTTATATCTCTCGCTTGCTTTGTAAAGTAATTGTGAGAAAACATTGTGGAGGAAGAGCCGTGTATATTATCTTGAACTCCATATTGCAAACGTACTCCTCAGGTTACATCATAAATTGGGAATGGGATTGCTGTTGCTAAGTGAAGCAGTTTTAAAGCAGGGTGGGCAGTAGCGAGTACTGCTGGGAGTTGGAGAGACTGTGGGAGAAAAAGTGGGAATGACTTATTGGAGCGACCTGTGACCTTCCCTCCTGGCTTTCGCACTGCTTTTGCTTGTGGGAAACGGGCAGGGAAGGTTGCAAATGGGGGATATGATGCCCGTAGCTCCTTGCAATATCATAATCATGAGCTGAGCATCTAGATCAGGGGTGTCAAACTCAATTTCATTGGTTGCCCTCAAGGGGCCGGGTGGGTATGGCCAGGGTGGGCGTGTCCTACTGAGTGGGTGTGGCTAGAGTGCGTATGGCCTACTGGGTGGGCATGGCCAGCTCTACATCGTTCGCATCAAGGGTGCCTATGGGGGCCTGGGCAGGAGTGGGACAGATCTGAGGGTCTCTGGCAGAAGGAGGGTCTCTGGGCCAGGGCCAAGGCAGTGGGGGCCGTTCCCTCACTGTTTCCAGGATGGCTTCGCGGTCCACATGAAACCACTTCGTGGGCCGGATCCGGCCCCCGGGCCTTGTGTTTGACATGTCTGATCTAGATTGCAATTGCATCTCCTGTGGGGGGATGCTGTGACGCTTTGAGGACTGGTCATAAGTCCAGAACCTTGGATGATGAGGGAATGGACATAAGCTGGGAACGACCTCTACACGTAAGAAAACGTGATGAACTGTATTTTCTTTTTGGGGGAGCTGTTTATTAATATTCAGTGGAAAATTCTCAACGAGGCATGGAGATGCTGGCAGGTTTTGTCAGTACAGAATAGGTAGGCCTGCTCGAATTATAACCACAGTTGAGGGCAGAATTTGCATCATAGGTCGTGCGGCTGTAAGTCAAGTCGGACTCAAAATTACAACACTGTCTATGGTAGTCATTAAAAGAATCACCATTGTCACTGAGCAAATCATGCAGTTCCCAAATTCAGTTTCCCAAATGGGTGTTTTTTGCTTGGAAATCAGCAAAAATGGTTGTACATTGTGATCAGGTCACAACAGGATTGTGAAACCGATTGCAAATCCAAGCTGGTTGCCAAGCCCTCAAATTGTGGTCATGTGACCATAAGGGTGATGTGACGGTTTTAAATGGGAGCACAGGTGATAAATCACTTTTTCCAAGGCCATCATAATGCGCTGTTGTTGACTGCCAGTAGTCAGAACGTGAGAATAAGCATTCTGTAGGGAAATGGTTTTTTTTTTAAAAAAAATAATTGAGTAGCCTGTTTATTTTCTTTTGGGGACAGTATTGCATAGGTTTTTTTTTTTAGAAAAGTGGTAAATCAGGCATTTTTTAAAAAAAACCAGAAAAAAACTGCCTCTGTTTTCTTCCTTTTGTCTGGGAAATAAGAATTCTGAAGTAATTTTGAGATGCAAGAAGAAATCAGAACTGGCCATGAACTTTCTGTATTTTGAACGCTGGTTCAAGGTTGCTTCCTTGCAAAGTTACAAGACATTTCCTTCATAATGGAGGAAAAACATATTTTTATTGGTTTTTCCAAAAGCTTCTATGGTTCTAAGATAAAGAGAAATGAAAAGCACACATTGATTTCTGGAATGACGTCATGTTTTACTCAAGTGATAAGTTTTTTATGCCTTTCTAAAGAAGAATTTCTGCTGCCGCCAATTTTAGGTTGTATCTGTTGAAGTACTCTGCTTGTGTAGCATTAAAATTTTCTATTTAGAAATGGAATTTATTTTATTTTCATAATCATATGCTTTGTTCCATAGTCAAAAACCAAAGAATTCAATCAAATCTCAATAAAAATAATTGTAATAAAAACATAGAGGAGAGTAGCTGCTTTTTGTTTTGTTTCTAGATCTAATCAAGTCTAAAAGGACAACTAAAACTAAAACATTTATTTACTTAAAATTTAAGTAATTAGGACTTGCTGTTGTTCAATTTTTTTTAAAGCCCACCTTGAATAGAGCTAGCAATTTCATGGAAATATCCATGTAGAGGTACTTATTGATTTATAACTCCTTGCAATCTGACAACTCATAGTAGCTCATACAATATAAGGAAAAAATTAAAGCATCTATTGTGGTATTTATGTGGTTGCTAAGAGTTGTCAGCACATAATCAATGGCACATTTATAATTACACTGTAATCAGAAAATTGATCAATACCAAGAGATTAAGATCAAAACATATTTTGATCTTTAAATATATTTATATCAAACATCAATATAGATATAAAATATGGGCAATACACGGCATCAATGGAAGCCTTTCCAAAATATCTCAGGTGACATATTCAGTTGAATGTGAATTTTTTTTAAATTCAATTAAATATGTCAACTGAGATATTTTGGAGAGACTTCTAATGATATTCTGTATTGCCCATGTTTTATATCTGTAAAGGTAAAGGTTCCCCCGCACATGCGTGCTAGTCGTTTCCGACTCTAGGGGCCGGTGCTCATCTCCGTTTCAAAGCCGAAGAGCCAGCGCTTGTCCGAGGACATCTCTGTGGTCATGTGGCCGGCATGACTAGACGCCAAAGGTGCACGGAGTGCTGTTACCTTCCCACCGTAGTGGTCCCTATTTTTCTACTTGCATTTTTACGTGCTTTCGAATTGCTAGGTTGGCAGAAGCTGGGACAAGTAACAGGCGCTCTGTTACGCGGCACTCGGGATTCGACCCGCCAAACTGCCGACCTTCTGATCGAAAAGCTCAGCGTCCTAACCCACTGAGCCACCGCGTTCCTATTTTATATCTGTACTGATACTTTATTTGCAATTTATCTGTCATTCTTAATTGAGTATCTTCAATTTCCTAGAGGCTATTAAAGAGGGACCAGTCTATTCTCCATCAGTGAAATATTCCAAAGCAGTCAAACCATTACGAGGAACAACTCCTCTTTTCTTTGGCTCTCCTCACCTCCTAAAAACAAGGGAACTAGAATGTGTTTCTCCTTGAGCAGTCTCCTAAGATGTGCTGATTCACATTAGAAGTCTCTTGGAAACAACCTAGAAATGGTTTGCAATTGCAATCCCCCCCCCCCCCGTGATATCGTTTCAATTAACCTTGCCTATAATTCAGTGGTCTTCAGTTTAAGTTCTGGCTATGTTAAGCTTTTTGACACCAACCAAGGATGTAAAAGACTTGGTAAGGATCTCCCCCACTTCCTTAATCAAGCTGCACTTTTAAAATGCTTTGAACTTCATTAGCAGCAAGAGTTTTATCAGTGATGTAGTGAAATCAATTGGACTGAAGCCGTTTGTGGGGGTTTGTTTGTCTGTGATTCTAATTATCTTTTTTAAAGCTCTAGATCGGCATCTTAAGCCCAGCAGAGGCTTTAAAAAACTTCCACGGTTAATCTTTTCAACAGCAGTGAAAGAAACAAGGCAATAATCGGTCTGTTAAAAAAATGGGGGGTTCTCTAAATTTTGGCAATACAAACTTGGGTGAGCTTCCTTGATTGCAAAAATGAAATTGGGCCATATGGAGCCCTGTGGATTGCTAATCCTTTCTCTAAAATATGAGTTCAAAAAAGAGCAGCTTGGGAACCACATGTCACCTACTTTATCTGCATCTGCGACTTTCAGAATGAACAAAACCAGAAATTTATGCTGGGTTTTGTGGAGGAGAGGTTGTTGCTAGGGTTGGTGTTTTTTTTCCCCTTTGCAGTTTGTGAAGCAGAATGGGGGCAGGTGGGCCTTAAACCTTGCAGGTTCACTTTGGGTTCTGGTCCTACCCATTTTTGATGTACAGTGAATGACAAGCATCCAAATGTAATGGGACAGGTCTGATAAAGGTAATTTTCAGCCTGATCTCTCTTTGGAGAAGAGAAAATTCTGCAGTCTAAGCTTAATTGCAGAACAAATTCTCTGTCATCCAGTTTTCCGCTTAATCTCTGCTGCAAAGGGCACCCGTGGAAGATCCTGTGATGATAATCATAAACAGGCTTGTACACAGGTATCGCTTTGTGTAAAGGAATTCTGGTGAGGACTGTGGCTTTTCTCACCTTCAGAAATTACCCTCAGTCAAATAAAGCAGCACAAGAGACATATGTAGCTTATGTATGGTACCCTTTATTTAAAACACAGCTCTTCTTTGATTAGTCACTCTTTTATTTGTGAAAGGAAACAATTTGTTCTCAGTGGCAATATTGATCAGGTTACACTGTTTTTGCCTTTGCTCCAGAAAAACAGAAGTTTTACTTCATGGCAAGAAGTAATATCCTGCAAGAGAAATTGCCCCCCAAACTGGGCAGAAGGAATCTTCATAAATTGTGATGTGCAGACCTTCAATCATATTTTGCTGAAATGGGTTACACAGCCCGCAGTTCAGTCCTGGGATTTATTCTTAGGTAAGTATATGTAGAATGGAAACGTCATTAAGTAAACAATACAGTGCGTCAGTCCCATTTTTTTTAAAAAAAAACCTGCTTGCTACAGGATATTTACGTGGAAGCCTTACATCAGGTGTGTATTTCATTGCATCCATAATCTTTTGGAAAGATACCCTTTAGAATAGGATGAAGCTTAGAGGACATGGTAAAGAAGAGTTAAAAGGATCAAGGGAAAATCTATTCAAATTAGATAATAAAAAGTTGGGCGTATCCCATTGTTTTCAGTTTTGCATTTCAAGTTTTTTTTTTAAATTATTAACATTTTATCGGGTGCATCAGTATAATACGATGCACAGAATTATTTTTGGCATATCTTTTTCTTTCTCCTTCCTTTCCCCTTCCCTTTCCTCTTTCCTTTCCTTTCCGTTAAGTTTTTTCTTATTATTATTCCTGGCCCTGCCTCGATAAGTCCCTACAGTTTTCCTGGCAAGTTTTTTTAAGATGTGGTTTACCATTGCCTGCTTCCCAGAGCTGAGAGAGAATGACTGGCCCAAGGACACCCAACTGGCTTTGTGCTTAAGACTGGTCTAGAATTCAATCTCTTGAGTTCTAGTCTGAAGCCTTAAGCACCACAGCAAACTGGCTCTCACCATTTCTTAGGGTAAAAGTAAAATATATTAAGATTCATGTATCAGCCCTTGAGATACGTTATACTCCAGATTTCACGGGCTAAGGCAAAAGAAAAAGTATATCTGAAAGATATAAAATCAAAAATGGTTGCTCAAAGTGAGGTGGAATGCACTTGACATTTTCTACGATAAGTCAGTTAACCAGTGAAATTAAATAAATTATCCTTTGAACATTATGAGAAATTCAGGATACCATTACATTCAATCCAAGTCAGTGTTGAGTTGAATGGCCTTCTGAATCTAATCTATAAATATTTTTTTTATTTACCTTTTAATGTATAGCAAAATAACAAAGAGGCTTTGTAGTGTAATTGTACCCATCTGTACTTTGCCTCTTATATCCCTGTGTTACTGCTTGATTATTTGGTGTTTGGGCTATACCTGGTATATGAATGTTTGTTTATATTTTTATTTCCATATTACTATTATAAAGAATAATTGACCACAGTTTAGGATTTAATATGTCTTTCTTCTCTTCATTTCGGGAAATGTAACTAATACACAGCAGACGAAGTGGGCAAACCTGACCTTTTATTTCAACTTCAGCCATGGAATTCTAATGTTCTTTTTTGCTGGGCCTCTTTTTTTTCTTTTTCCTGAACATGCAATTAAAGTTGACCTTTAGGTCACCCCTATCAACATCATGAGACTGATTAGAGCCCTGTGACAATTTCAGGAGCAGTGCTCCAGAAGCCCTCTGCATAGGGTCTTTAGTTGGAGTTAAACCTGCAAGTGTCTATGGTTTCTCATCTGTTACAGGGGTGGGGTACATTTTATGGCTTACTGGATAAATAGGAACCTGACCAAGCATGTTGAAGTTTCTGTGTTGGCAGCAAGAAAAGCCACAGCCTGCTCTTGGTATGCAGCTTCCCAGCGCATTTGCACAGATGCCCCTCTCTGTTTGCATATACTCATATTCCTATATAACAGTTAGCTGTGGTTCTCCTCTCTCTTTAACAGTGGGAGGAAAGAGGAGTGCCTGAGGGTTACTACCTCAAAGTATTCTAGAATCTTGAAACGGCTTTACTTGATTTCTCCAGTTGAAGAAGATTCGAATGAACTCTTTTTTGAAGAGCACCATTTCATGATGATCCAAGCACCTCGAAAACACTGAACTTTAAAGTTTAAGTTAACTTTTAAGGGCAAATGACGCCCTGGGAAACTATTATCTCAAGTCACTGGTGTGGCAGTATCTCCGGTGAATTGCTTTTTGGTGGGGAAGCAAGAATGAGATGAAATGTATCCCTTGGGACAATCCCGAAAAAATAAAAGAAATTAACTTTTTTTGAAACCTAGATTTGATCACTGATTGATTGTATGCCGTTAAATTGTTGTCAATTCCTAGCAACAACCTAACCCCGTGGTGGCAAACCTATGGCACGGGTGCCACAGGTGGCACGCAGAGCTTGCTCTGTGGGCACGCGCACCATCGTCCCAGTCCTAGGCCTTCAGCTGGGTTTTATAAAACCTTTTCGCTTGAGGCCTCCGTTCAGTCAGTCAATTTCAACTTCTTGCGGGGGAAAAAAATCTCGCAAAGTTGGAATTGATTTTGAACTTTTTAGTCCTACCCAGTCTGCCGTTACCACCACAGCCACACCCACCCAACGGGCCATGCCCACCCAACGGGCCACGCCCACCTGGCACCCGACGATACATAAGTGGGTTTTGGGTTGCAGTTTGGGCACTCAGTCTCTAAATGGTTCCCCATCACTGACCTAACCTAACCTGATCTTTCAGGTCCTCCTATGGTTCATTTAGTGTTACTGTAACTGAGTCTAGTTACCTTGCTACTGGTCATCATCTTCCTCTTCTCCAGACACATTGCACAATGTGTCCAAAGTAGAATAATGTGAGCTTGCTCATTTGTACCTGGTATGAGACCTCTGGGTTGATTTTTCAATGATCTATTTGTTTTGTTGGCTGGCCACAGTATTTACAAAAATTTATTGAATATACAGTTGAAAACACAGTAAACACAGTGGACATGATACAACTTCCCTGGCTTAAACCATACTATTAGTATTACCTTGTGAAAAGAAAAAGAAAAAGATCTCTTTACAATATAACAAAATATACGTATAGAATCTGTGAACTCTTTAGTAAATGTTCTTTTGATCGTGTACATTATATTTAAATAACTTTCAATTCTATCTTATAGAGAATACTGGTGTAAAGATTTCTAAGCTATCGACTTATCAATCAACATTTGTCCCAGCCTTCCTCCTTAACTCTAGCCATTTATACATTTCATTCCAAATTTCGTAATAGTCTGTTTCAGTTTTGTTCTTAAGCTCTAATGTTAACCTATCCATTTCGGCGCAGGATAGGATTTTATTTATCACTTCTTCTTCGGTAGGGGTTTCTTTTCCCTTCCATTTTTGTGCAGTACTAAGTATAAAGATCCTTTACTGAATTTATCCTTAGTAATCCCTAATTAAAAAGTCTCTGGTTTTAATTCGTTTTTTTGTGATAATATCTCTTCCAGCCATTTTTTTATCTGATGCCAAAATTCTTGGGCTTTTGGGCACTCCCACCGCATGTGATAGTAGTCTTGGGGGGGGGGGGAGATGCCATCTGTAAAACATCTTATATAGATTTTCTTTATAGGTGGTGGCTAACGTTAGCCTCCTGTTCCTATCCCATAATAATTGCCAATTATCTAGATCGATACTATAGCCAAAATTTTTGCCCCAAATTAGCATTGTGTCTTTTACTTGTTCTTCTAGCATGTCTTGCTCTAATAAATATTGATATATCTTTTTTATCGTTTTATCTTCTGTTCCTAATAGAATTTTATCTAATTCTGTGCGTTCTAATTTTATCCCGGGTTCTTTATCTTTTCTCTATTGTGATTGTATTTGCAGATATGCCCACCATTCTAGCTCTATGCCACCTTCTAATAATTTTTCCCTTGTTTTCAAATCTCCGCTTTCATCTAAGATGTCTTTATATGTACTTACCTTTCGTAAATTCATAAATTTTGGGTGCATAAATATCTCCAATGTCGATATCCAATTGGGAATTTTTTATGTAATTAATTTTTTTAACTTTAGTCCACACATCTAATAGTGACCGTCTTATATTTGAAAGCTTTTGATGGAGTGTCAAAGGACTCCTTATATTACAGGAACGGTCAGTACTTCAGATTCTTATCACTTTAGATTGATTCTAGTTTTTTTAAATCTTTTTATTAAAGGTAATCCTAATGCAGGGATTTGTTTAATGCAGGGGGACATAAAAGATGGGCTGAGCGTTACTTTTACGCTAGAGTAACCTCACTTTGAAAAATCTTCCCTGTCCTTATATATAGAAGGAAAGTTAAAAACATAGATGAAATTTTGGAACTATTACACCGGCTTCTTTGCTTGGGTTCAACCTGTGCAAAAATGTGCTTCATTGCATACAGATCAGAATGAGAAATTGATATTTTTGCAAATATAATACCTCTGTATAGAACTGGTTGGGCTTTTAGAGGACTTTGATCCCAACTTCACCTCTGACTACTTTTATTTCCTAGTAGTACCTGAGTCCTTCGGGAGAAGGGCGGTATAAAAATTTAAAAAAAAAAAAATAATAATAATAATAATAATAATAATAATAATAATAATAATAATAATAATAATAATAATAATAATAATAATATCCAGCTTGGTATCCGGTATCAGCGCACTTTTCACTTTTACTTGGCCCTCTTGCTTCCCCATCGTTCTTAGAATGATGGTCCTTCATATACAACATTCTCACCCACGTTTTCATTTGTCAGGATTCAAACCAAAAAAGTTAATTGTACATAAGGAGCCCCCAATCCACAATTGCTGTAGCCACAATCTTGTAGCCATTATGTACCCTAGCTGTAGTCCAGCTCAGTGCTGCCATGTGGACACATTGCAAGCTTACAACAAAGCAGTCACTTTTCTTCTGGGAAAATGAGATACCGTATATACTTGAGTATAAGCCGAATTTTTCAGCCCACTTTTCGGGCTGAAAAACCCCACTTCGGCTTATACTCCAGTCAACAAAAAAAAAAAGAACTGTCCCTTCGTTCGGAACAGGCTGCTGAGAGAAGGGAGCGGCAGAGCCTTGCAGAGCTGGCGGCAGTCCAGCGTTGTTTCTCCCCCTCGTGCGTGCGTGTGTGTGTCAGACCCACGGGAATGGCTGGTAGGGAAGCGGCATTCCGGCATTCCCCCCCTTCCTGTGTGTCGAGCCCACGGGGCTTGACACACAGAGAAACGCAAATGCCGGACTGCCGCCACCTTTACTAGCCATTCCTGCGGGTCTGACACACACACACACACACACGCACGAGGGGGAGAAACAACGCTGGACTGCCGCCACCTCTGCCAGCCCTGCAAGCCTCTGCCGCCCCGGCGTTGGTGGTCGAGCTCTTCGGAGCCGGCAGAGAATCTCCCGCAGGAGGAGGTCGCGGCTTTCTCTCTTGCTTCGGACTGCAAGGATTTAAACTCCAGGAACAAATCCCGATGGAAGTTTTTTTAAAAAAAATACTCCTCCGGGTCGGACAGGGGACCGAGGCTGAGGTCTAGGGGTAGTGGAGGGGGGGGGCTCGCGGACATAGATGGGCTCAAGTGGAAGCCAAGCAGCCCTCCCGAATCTGGGCTTCTGGACGGAGCAGCCGGTGGTGCGTTTCAAAAAGCAGAAAAGTTGGATTTTGAACATTTCAGAGGCCGTGGGTCAAGCAGGCTACGCTTCCCCGGGCGCTGCAACGGCACCCGTTTTCCCCGGCGAGTTTTCCCTACCTGGCCCCTGCAGAATCGCGGCGGCGCCCCTGGAGAAGCCTACCCCGAGGCTGCGGCCGATTTTTCCTTCTCCAGGCCTCTGCCGCCCGTTTCTGTCTGACACACACACACACACACGCACGCACGAGGGGGAGAAACAACGCTCTGGGCGGCAGAGGCCTGGAGAAGGAAAAATCAGATTACCCCTTCCACACGTAAAACTTCCAGTTTAATTACAAAGGAAGAAGAGAGAAACTTAGATCAACAGCTCACCTTCATTTCCTCTAGGTTGCAAGGGGAAAAATAAAAATCAAAGATCCTTGGAAGTAATGGTTGGAAAAGTTTGCAAGTCTTTGGGAAAGTTCAAGAAGTGAAAGGAATACCCTCCTCTTGAAAGACCAGATAAGGCAGACAGGGAGATGAAGAGTTCAACCGAGTTTCCTCTTTTGTTCAGGCATCTGCACCCGCTGCTTTTAAACTCGCCGGGCGCTGCAACGGCACCCGTTTTCCCCGGCGAGTTTTCCCTACCTGGCCCCTGCAGAATCGCGGCGGCGCCCCCGGAGAAGCCTACCCCGAGGCTGCGGCCGATTTTTCCTTCTCCAGGACTCTGCCGCCCAGAGCGTTGTTTCTCCCCCTCGTGCGTGCGTGGGATGAGGCGAGAAACCAACAGCCTGCGTCCGTCTCTCTTTATGTATATTTCTGTATATATCTTATCTCGGGATCTAGACCTTTCGAAGGAGAAGGGGCGGCTGGAGTTCATGAGTTGCTGTGGGACCCAAGGGTTGGGGGAAGAGAGATGGGAGGGAAAAGGGGAGAAACCTGCCACTGGCTAGTTCTTTGTCTGATCGGGGAGCCTGAACAAAAGAGGAAACTCGGTTGAACTCTTCATCTCCCTGTCTGCCTTATCTGGCTTTTTGAAACGCACCACCGGCTGCTCCGTCCAGAAGCCCAGATTCGGGAGGGCTGCTTGGCTTCCACTTGAGCCCATCTATGTCCGCGAGCCCCCCCCCCCACTACCCCTAGACCTCCGCCGCCGGCGGAGGCTGGATCCGCGCTCCGCAGCAGCAGGGCGCGGATCCAGCCGGCGGCAGAGGCTTGTGGAGCACGGATCCAGCCTCCGCCGGCATGCAGGCAAATCCTGCTAAAGGGCTTTTCCCCCCCACTGGATCCGCGCTCCGCAAGCCTCTGCCGGCGGCAGGGCGCGGATCCAGCCGGCGGCAGAGGCTTGTGGAGCACGGATCCAGCCTCCGCCGGCATGCAGGCAAATCCTGCTAAAGGGCTTTTCCCCCCCACTGGATCCGCGCTCCGCAAGCCTCTGCCGGCGGCAGGGCGCGGATCCAGCCGGCGGCAGAGGCTTGCGGAGCGCGGATCCAGCCGCCGGCGACAGAGGCCTGCCTGCTTCTTTCCGCTGCGGAACGAAGCAGCCTGCCTGCTTCTTTCCACTGCGGAATGAAGCAGCCTGCCTGCTGCCTGCTTCTTTCCGCTGCGGAAAGAAGCAGGCAGGCAGGGCGCGGAGGTCCGGAGACCTGCCGACGTTTGGGGAGGTGCGCGCGCACCTCCCCAAACCTCCCCAAACTTCGGCAGGTCTCCGGACGGCGACGGCTTGGGAGAGGTGCGCGCGATCCTGGAAGCACCGAAGCCTCGGCCGCGCGCAAGTCCTCGGTAAGCTCCGGGCGGTCACTTGCTTCGCGTCTCCTGAGGGAAGGGGGGGCGACTGGAGCGGGCGTGTTTCCTCGCCTGCTGGGCGCCGCGATTTGCCCGGGGAACGCGCGGGCCCCGAATGGCAGCGTGGAGCGAGGAAGCGGACAGCCAGGGCTTCCCCGAGAGCCGCGGCCACACAGGGTATTCCTGTGTATTCAGGCTTGCAAAATGGCGGATCGAGCCTCTGCTGGCGGCAGAGGCTTGCAGAGCGCGGATCCAGCCTCCGCCGGCGGCGGAGGCTTGCAGAACGGCGGATCGGCTTATACTCGAGTCAACAACTTTTCCCAGTTTTTGGGGGTGAAATTGGGGGTCTCGGCTTATACTCGAGTCGGCTTATACTCAAGTATATACGGTAGCTAAAGAGCAAACACATATAGAGTGTCTCTGCTCCTATTCCTTGGTTTTTCATTCCCAGGTTCTTTTTCAAAACAAGGGATTTAACCTTCTGGCCTGTGCATTATCCCATACCTGGCAAGTTTACTGAATTATTTTTTTTTGCCATTGTAGTCAACAAACATCAAAAAAGAAATGCTGGTTGACCATTGTCACAAAGGTTGCTGAGTGACTGTGAGAAAAGAGACAGCTATCAAAATGCTTGTGGCTGGGTTGTGTTTGTTGTGCGGCATTCATTCAGTAAATCTCTTGTTCAGTAAATCTCTTACGCTTAGTATGCTCCAAAATGTATAGCTAATGTAATTCTGAGACAAGAGGTTGGTCAGACAAAGGTTGACATTACAGCAATAGTTATTAATCTTTAATTACTGATTTAAATGCCATTGTTTACCAGCTGAGCTGATTCCACCTCTTCTTTCAGATTAGTTTGAGCCCTCTTGGATTCAAGCAGTACATGAGAAACTTCTGTAATATGGCCTCTCGCTGGATTTCACTCAGGCTATAGTAGATTTATTAAAGAAAGATGTTTAGTCATTGAAGCCCAGAATGAAAGAGGATTCATTCCAAATTCTGTCCAAACTTGGTTTTAACCATGTAAGGTGGAAACCAGCCAACTAAATCATCTCGCTCATCATTCCAACCCAGCAAAGGTTGTTCTTCAGAGCAAGATATAATAGTACATCCTCTGTGATTGTACACAGTACATTCAGCAAATCCCCAATGAAACCTCTCCTGACATTGGCGGTTCATGTTGATGCATTGCTCCTTTTAAAGTGATATTTGAGGAAGACTCATCTTCCATTTCTTGCTACACGCACTGAATTATCCTGGGGAACCTCTGCACAGTTTTTTTTCCTCATCAGGCAAGAAACCTGCTATCCCCCTTAAGGGAGCAAAGTTCTGTATTGCTGCTGTGAAGGCACAGAAACAATTGACTCCTGCCCGTGACTAGATATCCTCATACCTGGTTCATTTATCTTTTGGTAATGTGGATGCTTCGTTGGTTTTCTCCTCTCTTTCTGCTGTAACTAGATTATATATGTTCCATTTTATTCAGTCACTGGCCAAATAAATATTTCATACTTAGCCTGTCAAGCAGGCTCATTTGTGTTGTGATCCCAGAGCAGCCTTCCCTGTATTCTAGAAAGTAGCATTCATGGTTGCTCTTTTCTAGCACTCCACTGTGCCTCAAAAGCTTGTTGTGACAGGAAAGTTACAGGAGGAGAAGGATTAAACTTGCTGTTTAATCTTGTGATGTAGCAGAAGTTACAACATTAGGGCTCCCTAGAGATTACATATAAAGTGTCATGAATTTTAAGGGAAGCTGATCGTGTGAAAGACTTTCAAGAGTAAATAATGAAATGCCCCCTTAGAGGGAGAATGTGCCTTTTACGTGGAGTGTTCCTCCTCTCTGTCCCAGGGCCTTTTGTTTTGTTTTTCCCAATAGAGACAAAAATAAGACACACCAAAAAAAAAAGAGAGAGTTTTCTTAGCAAATAAACCAAAAAAAGAACACTCTATTTTCAGGTGCCAGGGAAGAGCGAAGTAGCACACACAGGCTGCATTGCAGCATTTAGATTTCTAAATGTGTTCTTGGCTTAGTCTATCATATTTGCAGATGGCCTACTCTCTGGGGATATGCTGCAACCTTTTTAAACCGGCTTCCCTCCTCCCTTTACTATTCTTCTACAATTAGCTTGCTTGTTGTCTCCCAAGACATTATACTGTCGTTCCCTGCACAGATTTGTATTTTGTGGTGAACATATTTAATGAACAGCTGTGTATCTGAGTCACACTGCAAATTATCCACCTCCCCCCCCTTCCCTCCCCGCCTTTAGCAATAAGGTAAAACTTCTCATCTGAAGTGTAAGCAAATTCTATCAGCTTCCCCCGTGGGATAGCATTGGGGAAACTGGAAAGAAAGGGCGGAGTTGGCATGTGCATGCATCAACTCAAGGCTTCTTCAAGTTGAGCTCAACTCCTAGTGACCACGTAATATATATCTAGGTATGCTTTTTGGCCACAGCACAGTATAGGCTTGTCACTCCTTCAACTTTCCAGTGTAAGTTGTACCTAGGAACTTCTTAGTAGGGTCCTATCTAAGTTCCAACTCGCTGTGATTCTGGTCTTCTTTTTCCAACGTCAGCCAGGAATCCCTGGGTGCTGCATTTTGTGCTGTGTTGCACTCTGTGTAACTATTCTTTTCTTTTTTGACGGCGAGAAGATTGTGCTTATGATACCATAATCTTTCCTAAACACTCAGGGTGCAAAAAATTGTAACTGGTAACTTCTTGGACCGATTGTTTGTATGTGTGTAGAAATTCTACTGGCTAGAATTGCTCAGGTTTTTATTTATGGCAGCAGCCCTTCTGTAAGTGTGAATGCAACACATTGTTAACACATTTTAAGTATTCTGCTGGCTAAAATAGCATGTCCTTCATTTATGGAGAAGCTATTCCGCCAGAGTGTCTCAGGTTAAAGGATGTCGAGGGACCTGATAAGGACTGGGCTCTTGTCAGTAGAAAAGCTGCCTCACCCTTGTTACAGCCTGCCAGAATATGTAGGCTTTAAGTTTGTCTGTTGCGTTATAGCCTGCGAGCATTGGAAATCTGAGTGGCTAAGCCCTGAAATGCTCTCTTGGCCAAGAAGAAAACATCTGGGGCATATCTTCAACTGACAATTTCTTGGCTTAAATAATCCCACCCATTAGCACCCAAGCCATGAATGTCTGCATTCCATCATGTGCAAGTGCTTGGCTTAACAAATGTGTCTAAATTGTTTACACAGAGGGAGGAAGACCCAAGAAGCATCAGCTCATCTTGCCATAAAAGCAGCATGTTACGTTCTTCACACAATACAGTACTGATAATGCTAATATTTATTGCAGAAGAACTCATTTGCTCTTTTCCAAGCTGGCTACTTCTATTGCTATGTCTGTCTTCTTGTATTGGAAAGTGTAAAGAATTCTGGCCCCATAGATTTTAAGAAGCATGAGTTGTGCATGAAATTAAGGGCTCTTGTAAAAACATTAGAGAGTTATAATTAACATTATGGTACAAACTTCTGTAGAGTTAAATATGTCCTTCCAACAGTTTGGGCAAGAATCTGGAGTTAAAGGCACTCCTTTCCCATCTCTATTCCATGAATCCAGTGAAAAAAAGGGAGAAACGTCTAAATTTTTGTTTCCGCCTCTTCAGTCGGTTTTCCTGAGTATCCAGTTGCATTGTACTTTCCTATTACAGCCTTGCAAGAATTGAAGTGAAGCCTATCTGGAAATAGAATTGATTAGAAACTATCAAATTTTCCTGTGCCTTTGTTCAAGGAGGCATCTCCTTTCTCTCCTAAAACAGGAATGCATTGTTGTGACATTTCCTTTGTTGCACTAAAATAGCTTTCCCTGACCTGGTGTTGTCTTGACATGTTGGGTCACAGCTGTGACTGTCCCCAGGTAAGTAATACAATTCATCTGAAAGGCACGAGATTGAGGAATGCTCTAGCTAATGCACACACAATGTTGGCTTAAATATTGCAAGTTACCTATGCCTGTGTACATTCTTGGGGTAAGTGTCAGTTAGCTTTTTTGACTATCTATAGTTACCCATAAACTCACAAGCATGCAGGGGTCTTGAACCCATGGCAGACAAGTGATTTGTAACATGAGAACACTTGGGAAGCCTGTAAGTTTTTTCTGGGAAGAGGTTCTCTTCCGCAGACTTAGTGAATAGACCAGCAGCAGCCCCTAAAATCAAAGATACAGTTCTTATGTTTATTAAGTATTATATTTTAAATAATGATATATTAAGCATAATTCTTAAGGGGATAATTCATTCATTGTCTTGTAACAGCAATATCTTTAGGGTAATGGATTCTGTCAATATATCTCATATTTTGCAAAAAGACCATATAATTAAACAAAGTCCTGCTTCACGTTTTAGTAATCATTTTTTTAAAAAATATCTTCATTCATATGACATTGTGATTCATGTCATGCATGGAATGAAAAACAAAATATACAGAGGTTTTTTTTTAGAACAAGCATTAACTCATCACTCTTTAAAGACTGTTAAATGATGTTAATTGCTTCATTTTAAATATGCAGAATGGGCTTTTATAATAATAAGCTGTGCATTTTGATTATTCTCAGTGATAAACGATGAAGCAGATGAATTTTATGTGGACATTTTCTCTCTGGTAAGTCCATCTATGGAAGTTATTCTGTGGCCATTTGCAAAGGGCTTTTGAGAGCAGCAATTTCATACTGTTCTTGCTCATCATTGCAAAAGGTCTGATTAGCAGTGCTGTAAAAGGGAGCAAAAAGCCTAGTGGCACCTTAAAGATGACATAACCTTTTGTAGGCTAGATTTTGCATCGTCTAATGATCTGGCTATATCCAGTATAGATGTCATTAGCAATGCAAAATAAATGGACAGCTTTACAGGAAACTCAGAAAGTTCAGATCAAGGACACTTTAGTCCATAACAGTTTATATTAAAATTCATTTTGCTAGTCTCTAAAGTGTTAAAGATGTTTGGATAGCTCTAGAAACTTCACATTTGCTTGGTGTAATTATATGATCTACTAAAACGAGTAAACAGTGCCTTTTTATTTAAAAAAAATGGTGTTCTGTTTGGCAAATTAGCATGGCTTGCTTGCTGGCCTGTCTGGATTGCCTTTCTATTGTAGATAAAAGAGCAATTAATAGGCAATACAGCAATTAATAGCAATTAAATTTAATCTTGGAAATATTACCTTTGCAAAAAACAACAACAACCCTGCATACAAAAAAATACTGTACACAAATATTGAAGGAATAGTAGATTAGTAATTCTACATAAATTTAATCAAAATTGTATCTAGTAATGATGTATTGTGGAGTATGGGTGTTTGGAGAACACTGCTCTTTAACAACACGACAATGGGTATGTTTAGCTCACAAGTGCCTTCTAGTCAGGACCGAAATGCTAGGCCCAGGCCAACATCTCTTCCTGATGCAACTATTATTGTCGTTGTTATTGTTGTTATTCAATTGAGTTAAGAATTGTACTAGAATTTACAACATTAGAGGAAATATACACAGAAAAACCCCCTGTATATTAGCATTTTAGATGATGTTGTGGATGATCTATACGTTTTGCTGAGGGGAGATGATAATAATGGTGATGTTAGATCTGCGTAGATACTACTTTTTTTTCCTTCCAAAAGGACATATTGGGTATATAAAAGTTCAATAAATTGTCAGCTTATTTATTTTATCAAATGTATCTTGCTGTCCATCTCACACAAGGTGACTCTGGGTGGCATATAACAAAACCAATCCTTAAAATCAAATATAAAAACCAATTAAAACAATTAATTAATCCACATAATAAAACCAAGATTATGAGAGGTTAATAACAACAACAATAATAATAGAGTCGGAAGGGACCTTGGAGGTCTTCTAGTCCAACCCCCTGCTCAGGCAGGGAACGCTATACCATTTCAGACAAATGGTTGTCCAGTCTCTTCTTAAAAACTTCCACATGGTGCAGTTTAACGTCTACTCTGGGTTATCTTAACTGGGTAGTAATGTTCTTTCAACTGTAGGGGTTATATATGGTAATTATGCTGACAGTGGTTTAGATAATGCTGTTGACATACAGGTTAGAGTAGGGGTCCCCAACCCCCGGACCGTGGACCAGTACCGGGCCGCAGCATGCCAGCAACCGGTCTGCACAAACAAGGAAAGCCCCATTCACAGGCAGTACACAAAACCACGCCCCCTCTGGTCTGCAGAAAAACCTCTCCACGTAACCGGTCCCTAGTGCCCCCAAAGGTTGGGGACCTCTGGATTAGAGGAAAATATAACATGAAGTGGAAAATAAAATAGGACAGAGTTGCCCTGTAAGGAATAGCTTGGGAGTCATAGGCAGTCTGACAGGATTCCTTCAGTGGCCTTAGAAGCCTTCAAACCTCCAAAACATTGGAAGAACTTGCGGGGAGATTCTGGTGGAATTTTAAGGGAGAAACACTACATTCTTAACACGTTGTTCTTAACCCCAATGTATTATTCTTCCAGAGTGTCTCCTTTGCATCTATCCAGCAAATGAGACTTGCCAACCCAAGGTCTAAAGCATGTCTTGGATTCAAGCCATTTCTTCATTCCACTGCTCCCTAAGTCGTCTTCTTCCCCTCACAAGAAGGCTCAGTTTTCAGTGACCCAGAGGATTGTGTTTTCTAGGCTTTGATTATCTTTTTTTTGCTTAATAATCATCATCCTGGTTGTTTCATGTTTATCTAGGTGAAAGGCAGCAGTGAAACTTGACTTCTTGGCTAACATTCTTGGCATCTGTTGGTGGAGTTGATGTGTGTTTTCAAAATTAACAGGCTTTCTTTTAAGGTCTATTTCTGACTTGCTAGAATATACAGGCTAACAGCATATCCTACATTCTCTGAGCAAAATGGCAGCCAGCAAGAAATCTTGACATCCTTTCCAAAAGTATCTTGGCAGGACTCCAATTGCCTGAACAGTTTGTTGGCTTATGCTAGACAGTTTTGTGTAGTAGAGAGCTGGGCTCTGCTTCTTCTTAAGCATTATATATCAAGAAGTGCTTGACACTTGCCTCCCTAAGGGTATCATTTAAACCGCTTGTCTTGATCAATAGAGTAGCTTCCTGATAAGATGAATACAAAATCTGTGTTTTTGGCAGGCTAAGGCTGCAAATTGTTCTTTCCTTTTGCTTTTGTTCCTGCAAGGTCTAGCACTCAAGACCTGGTTTGTATTTTGCTGGGTGCATAAAGGCTGCCGTTAGATAGCATACATTTTGTTTTACACTGATAATCATATATGTAGCATTTCAGCAAAACATTCAAATGGCATATAATTAGCTTGAGTACATGTAGCCCAAAGCATCCATGAATTAAATTTCCTGTTGCATGCTTGGAATTTGGTAATGTGGTTTCCCCTTCCTTTTGCCCCTTCCCCATCTCTCCCTGTTTTCCCTTTCAGAGCATACAGACAGTCCTCGTCTTAGGATCACAATTGAGCCGAAAACATCTGTTGCTAAGCGAAACATTCATTTAGTGAATTTTGACCCATTTTACGACCTACCTTGTAACAGCTGTTAAGTGAAGAACTTAACAGTTGTTAAGTTAACATGCTTGTTAAGAGAATCTGGCTTCCCCATTGATTTTGCTTGTCAGAAGATCACAAAAGGTGGATCACATGACCCCCAACATAAATATGAGTCAGTTGCCAAGCATTCTGAAATTTGATCACGTGACCATGGGGGGGGAGAATGCTGCAGTGGTTGTAAGTGTGAAAACGGTCATAAGTCACTTTTTTCAGTGCTATTGTAACTTTGAATGGTTGCTAAATGAACTGCTGCAGGTTGAAGGCCACCTGTATTTAAGAAGATTCTGGGTACCTCATCCTAAAAAAGTTAACGCATTCTTTTCCCTTAAAAAAGCTATTAATGTATGTTGGAAATGTGATCTAATATTACACTTTTAAAAAAAGCCTAGAAAACTGCAACATAAAAGAATTCCAAAAAGTGTGTCTTCTTTGCCCTTCTGTCCAAAATATTCCTGATGTTTTGATGGATTCCAAAACCTCAGGATGTACTGTAATCAACATGCCTGCTTGATTCCCAGTGATGGTTAATGTAATTATGGACCAATCTGGCCAGTTTGAGCCCCAAATGGGGTGATTATACAACAAGCCCAGTTCATTGTCAAGAGATGTCCCAGTGGGCCAGTTTCCAATCAGCATGAAATTGCAAACTGTTACGTTATGGTCCGATGGGAATGTTATTGCTGACTCCGGTGGTGAGTAGATTAGACCCCTAGTGTTAAAAGGGGGCAAAAAAACAAGCCAAACCAGAACTGGCCATTTTGTCTTTTTTTAAAAAAATGAGTAGTTTTGCTAGTACTCACAGTTTTGCTAGTGTGTGATTTTCTAAAGATAAAGTTGATCTGGCAAGAAACATGCAGAACTCACACCTGTAAGATTAGTGTTAGCAACAGCCTTTCAACAATAATATCTCTGTTGGTTAAGATCCCTCCTCCTTTGATTTTGAATACTATGCTTTCGGTGTGGCTTTGGATTTTTATTTTTATTTTTTTTGTATTGGTCAAAATATCTGCCTTTGCTTTGGAGTCCAAATAGGACACACTATACCTGTCCATAGGAGTCAGTTTGGTGTAATAGTTAAGATACCAGGCTAGAAACTGTTCTAGTGCTACCTTAGGTAGGACTAAGTGGGCCAGTCACTCTCACTCAGCCCTAGGAGGAAGGCAATGGCAACCACCTCCAAAATTTTGCCAAGAAAACTGCAGAGACTTGCCAGACACACATAGTCTGTCCACATCTCTGTTTATATTAACTGCTTGTTTGAATGGCTTTGGAAAGCCCAGAGTCTCAAATTTGAGAGTGGGTATATGGGTTTCATATTTGTAAATGCATTATTTTGTAGACATTTGGCTGCTCTTAAAAGGTGGTAATTTTTGCCATCGCAGAATCTAGCCTCTTACAAACTCTCCATATTAGTCAAGCGATTATTAAATGTGGATGGGAAAGTGCTCGTGCTTGTTGAACAGTGTAGAACTATCAAATATAATTGGTGCTCCATTAGAATATGTTGTGATTTTATTTTTAAAACAAGAATCTTTTCCCTCTTTTTTTTTAGATCTACAATGATAAATGGACTTATGATTGTTCCTGTTCTTGTGGTGTTAGTTTTTCTTTCACCAAGCAAGGCTGGTAAGTATTTGGGTTTCAGATCGTATCAGCAAAATGTACTTTAACATCTCTGATGTGTTTCTACAGGTTATATTGATTCAGTGAGAAGAGCTAACTACACAGTGGAACAC
Source organism: Vipera berus (assembly GCF_964194415.1). Lineage (NCBI taxonomy): Eukaryota > Metazoa > Chordata > Lepidosauria > Squamata > Viperidae > Vipera > Vipera berus. The sequence continues at coordinate 150,548,924 of NC_138202.1, read as the reverse complement.
TCCTGTTGTATATCCTTTAGGTCCGTGGTGACGAACCTATGGCACACGTGTGCCACAGGCAGTACGCAGAGCCCTCTCTGTGGGCACGCGTGCTGTTGCCCCAGTCCTAGGCCTTCAGTCCTGTCCATGAGCAGCCTGCATCAATACCCGCGCAGGGTAAGGTTGCCGCGCCCATCCCACCTCCCCAAGTGTTTTTTTTAACTAACCTGCCTTTCAGCTGCATTCCGTTTCTCTGCTCACTTTTCAGCCTTCGCCACATGTTTGTGGGACTATTGGTTAAAAAAAAAGTTCCATCAGACTTTCTAACTTCTCGTGATATCTCAAGAAGTTAGAAAGTCTGATGGATTTTTTTTTACTGATAGTTCCACAAACACATGGCGAAGGCTGAGAAGCGAACGGAGAAACGGGATGCAACCGAAAGGCAGGTTAGTAAAAAAAAAAAACACTTTGGGGAGGCAAGGACATCTGGGCGGGGATGGGCGCGGCAACCTTACCTTGCATGGTGGTGGAAGGGTGGGACGCATGTCCTTCCCATGCCAGGCCAGCCCCTGCAGTCCCGGGGTGGCTGTGGTTGGTGGCGGTGGGCAGGGTGTTAAGGTGGCGGCTGGCAGGCTGACCAAAGCAGCAGGTGGAATGCCGGAGGCTCGGGAAGGGAAGGCGCTGAAGTGGGCGGTCGGGCCATTGGCAAGAGCAACGCGTCTGAGCGGAAAGCGGCCTCGGAACAAGTGGGGCAGGTAAAGAAAGAAATCCTCGCTCCCCCCAGAAATTGCCTTCCTTTTCTTCCCTGACATCCAGCCTTGTGCCATTTCTCCTTCACAATCTGCTGCGGCCGCGTGCAAGGAAACAAATTTTTTTGGGGGAAAAAAAGATCAATCAATTACAACTTCTCATGAAAGATCGCGAAGTTGAAATTGATTGACTGACCTTTTTTTCCCCCAAAAAACCCTTCTTTTGTTTCCTTGCACATGGTGGCAGCGGCGGATTGCGAAGGAGAAATGGCGCGGGGCTGGAAGTCAGGTAAAGAAAGAAAGGCAATTTCTGGGGGGAGCGAGGAATTCTTTCCTTACTTGCCCCACTTGTTCCGAGGCCGCTTTCAGCGCCCTCCCTTCCCGAGCCTCCGGTGCTCCACCTGCTACTTTGGTGGCTCTGAAGCTGAATGGGCAGGTGAGCGGGAAACCTGCCCCACTTGTTCCACGGCCGCTTTTGGCTGAGCTGCATTGCAGCAGCATTGGGTGCAATACGCAAGGTGGCAAAACAGCTGCGTCATGCCAAAATCGGCTGTTTGCCGCCTCCTGCCCAATGCTGCCATGAGGCCGCAGAACAAGTATACCGGTTCCTTACCTCCGCCCAGCTTGTTCTGCGGCCTCATGGCAGCCACATTGGATGCACAGTGCGAGGCGGCAAATGGCTGCGGCCAGAGGCAAACAGCCACATTGTGCCGAAACCGAGGGGCCGGCAGGCTGTGGCTGCTGATGGACACAGTTGGGCCCCATGCGCTCGCTGTGTGCAGGGGCTGATGGTGTCAGGCAGCAGCCGCCCTGGCCCCTGCCTCGCCTTGCCTTGCCCTGCGGCAATGGCACCCCTGCCCTGCCCTCTGCCATACCTTGCCTCACCCCGCAGGACAAGCCTCCTGCCCACCATCCCACCCTCCAGAGACTCCCTGGATCTCCCCCAACCGTGCCTGGCCCCCACAGGTGTCCCTCCCCACAAGCAACATCGAGGTGGCCATGCTCACCCTGGCCACGCCCACTCATTCTGCCATGACCACTGCAGCCATGCCCACCCGGCACCTGCCGATACATAAGTGGGTTTTGGGTTGCAGTTTGGACACTTGGTCTCTAAAAGGTTCGCCATCACTGCTTTAGGTTGTAGATCCCATTTTGTCTCAAGTCCCTTCTGATCTTCCCAAATTCATTATAATTTGAATTCCTGTGGTAAGCAGAACGGTGGACTGGTTGGCCTAAATGACTACTTCCAATTCTGCATCCTGGAAAAACAGAGGATTCCATCTCTGTTTCTGGATCAGTAAAAACAAAATGTGCTTGGGTCCGTGCCTTAGATTTTGTGTGATTTCCTCTCCCAACTTGCTATTGCTAAGCACATTGATTTGTGCTTTAAATTGTAAGCTGCCCTGAGTCTTCAGAGAAGGGTGGGATATAAATGGGATTAAAATAAAAATAAAACTACCAACAGATTTAGTTCTGCCAGCAAAGTTGGCCATGCTTCTGATGTCATTTTGGAACACTGTTAAGATTTAACTCTTACCAGGGCCTTCAAAAATTAAGAGTGAGGAGATTATGAAGGCTTCACCCGGGATATGGAATGGCAAATGCAGTGTTGAGTTTGTCTATAATATAAATGTAGGTCTTTGGGGATATTTCAAACCTATTTATTGTTTGGGATATTTCAAACCTATTTATTGTACCAGTGTTGTTATCTGAGGGGTCCTGGTGCTCTCTGAACTTGGTTGTTTCTTTTAGATGTTTCATAACCAGGTAATAATCATCAATGTTATTCTACTCCTTACTAGGCCCAATTATATTAGCTAGTTTGGGTAATGAAATGTCTGTAAGAAAACAACCAAGCTCAGAGCAATAGCAATAGTGCTTACACTTATATACCATTTCACAGTGCTTTACAACCCTCTCTTAAGTGGTTTACAGAGTCAGCTTATTGCTGCCAACAATCTGGGCCCTCATTTTACTGACCTCGGAAGGATGGACGACTGAGTCAACCTTGAGCCGGTGAGGCACAAATTGCCGGCAGTCACCAGACTTAGCCTGCAATACTACATTCTAACCACTGCACCATCACTGTTCAGAGAGTACCAAGGACTCCATAGATCAACTCCGACTTACGAATATTCTTCATTGGTTCTGTTGTTGTCTGCTTAGATTCTAGGGATTGAAGGAACATATAAACCCAGTGAACAAGTAAATTGTAGCTGAAAGCTCTTTATGTCCTGCTGTGTTTCTTTTCCTAAAAGAAATGGTTTGGGACAAAAAAAGTGATGGCATTCAGCCCAGAATAACTTGTCAGGTTAATTAAATAGGTTATTGGCATAAACACTATTGTGCCATCAGTTAAACATGTCACCAAGAAACAAAGCAGTGAGCAGTTTAGCTAAAGTTAATGTAGGTTTAAAATTTGTTTTTTTCCTTTCTCAAGAGTCCTTCATGTTTTGAGGGAGTTGTGTTTTGGGTATGGCCATTTCTGTGTGGGTATGAAATGAGTATGTTGTGTTTTCATTTTCCCATCCACCCTCTTTAAATGAGTGATAAGCTTTATTCCTTGAGTGCCAACTTGCTTTATTCTGAGCTGAACCTAACTGAAAGTCTTTGATAGGGGAGGAATGTCTAGTGGTACCCATTGTACAAACTTCCCTTTATCTTGCTAGATTCCTGATGTTTATAAGGTCAGGTATTACTTAACCCCAATAAGAGGAGCCTTTTTGCTTGTTAAGAGTTCTCAGCCTTTAAAGTTGTAGTAGCATAAAATTGCAAAAAATAACTTCTGGGATGATTGGACAATGAAAGATTTTTTCTATCTACACTGAAGCTATCCATTAGAAGTAACTTATAAAATAGAAATGAGTGTCTTCAGAAATGAGGCTTGTATCAGTCATACATTACATTAGAATTCTGATAGTTGTAAATGGTAATTATATATGGAGGCATATGCATGCACACTCATACATGAAGATTTATTTTAGATCCTAGATGTCTTCCCTTACTCCAGGAACCATGAAGTATTTCTCTCCCACTGTTCAGACAACTTGAACAGTATCTTCTTTTTTTTAGGACAATTAAAAAAACATTGTACAGGTAGTCCTCCACTTATAACCATGTTTAGCAAACATTCAGAGTTACAACGGTAGAAACAGAAGGATGGTGTAGCATGTTTATATAGCATCTGCTATGGGGATATTCCCAGTTTTCCAGGCTGAACCACACAGTTTTCACCATTATATTTTAATGCCTATTTAAGAGGTTAATATAGACAGTATCATACTGCTTTTAGGCAGAACTTTCTACTGTATTTTGCTCTTTCTCTTCAACATATCACTTTCAATAAATACACATCAAAAACAAGCATTTGTCAGGATAGAAAACTTAAGCAAAAAAGCTACATATTCAAATACACTGCAGTGTACTGCAAACTGTGTCACAGCATGACTGATAGAGTAATACATTTTCTAATGCCTGCTGTGTTATTTTGTATAGCATTTGTTAGTTCAGATGGTATGTTAGAACAAGTTATGTTGCTATTTAGGCCTAATTCCATAGACAAGAAGTATTTTAAAAAAGTGGAATGCCTATTAAATCCAGAGGTTTTACAGTTCCCTTCTCCCAAGACAAGTGGTTAAAGATTTGCCCAGGTGTTATTTTACAAAGGGAAAAATGTACAAGAAAAGACAAGAAAAATTAAAAATTTGTCAGCTGCAAAGCAGGTTGAAACACCCAAAGTTTTCTAAAAGGAGAAATTATTAAAACGTAAGGAATGTGAATCAATATACAGTCTGTTTGATGGTAGTTTATTCTGTTATGAAAAATACTGTAAAAATGCGACTTCCGGTGGCGACGCGACGCCGAAGACAGCCGTTTTCGGGCTGCCCGCTCCGCAGCTGTGTTTTTCCATCATAAACAGCGTCGATCAGCTGTTTAGATGGATTTGAAGCCCCCTCCTCGGGAGAAGAGGAGGGGGTGAGGCCCCAGGTAGGGGTTGAGCTCTCCGGGGCCGCTGGAGCTGAGAGCTTGGGCGGCTGAAGGATGAGCCCCCCCGAAGCCTGGGTTGCTCCGAGCTGCGCAGCGCCTCTGCTCCGGGATTTTTGGAGCAGAGCCAGGCGTTAGCAACCACCCCTGCCAAAAGGAAATACTTTTGATTATCAAGACACAGGCAGAGCGGTACAGGAGGTCAAGGTGAAGTGGACTCTTTATTTTTACTCTCTAGCTCAATGGATTTTATAGCTTTAAAGTGAAAGTGCGTAATAAGTGAAAGTGGGGGAAGATGGCGGCTAAAACTTCTAAAGCTCTTCGGAATGCGGGGTCTTCCCTGGTGCAGGAGACCTCATTGCAAGCTTTGCTTCCTCCTGCATCTCCCCCGGTATTGACGCTTAAGGATTTACAAGATGCTCTTGGAAAGCATGCACAATTGATGTCTGATATGATGGATGAAAAGTTGAAAAAGCTGGAGGAGAAAATGGAGGAGAAAATGGAGAAATTGGAGAAGAAGATGGAAGAGAAGTTGAGAGCAATGAGGGTGGACATCTTGTCTATGGTTGAATCCGTAGCTGAATGTGTGCAACAGCTGGATGTAAAAGTGGAGGATCTCAGTCAAAAGAACTCTATATTAGAAGCAAAGGTATTAGAAAATGAAAATATAAGGGATAAAATGGACGGAGAATTGAGCCTTGTTCAGTATCATCAGATGCAGTATGCTATTAGAATCAGGGGTTTAAAGGAGAATGGTAAAGAAGATTTAAAGCAGCTGATTTCTGAGGCTCTGGAAGGGGTACTGGGCCAGCCAGCATCTGAAATTGAGGGAAATATGGACAAAGTTTTTCGTGTAAATTCATGGATTGCAAGACAGAGGAAGTTACCCAGAGATGTGGTGGTCTATTTTACAAAGAGAGTAATTAGAGATGAAGTTATTCAAGCTGCTTATGATACTAAATTGGTAGTGGCTGAGCAAGAAGTTTTGGTTTTAAAAGAGATCCCTCCGAAGATCCTAAGGAGAAGGAAAGATTTTGCATTTCTAGTACAGGAACTTAAGAAACGTGATATTAAGTTTAGATGGGAGATTCCAGTTGGATTGGTGGCGACGCATGAAGGTAAAAGACATCGTTTGGTTACTGTGGCTCAGGCACGTGATTTTTATAGTAATGTGTTAAAAGCAACCCCCTTATTTTTTTTGGAAGCTGCAAAAGGATACGGTGTGGGAAAGTTTCAAGATGTTGCAGATAGACAGACAGAGGACAATGGTGTTGGAGGGGATCAAGTCACAGTCTCATCGGTTGCTGCAGGAGGCCAGAAGATGATGCGTGCCGCCCTAAGAAGAGTGAGACGAGAGCAAGAGCAAGACCAGCAGAAAGTTATGGAATCTCCAAAGCGTGCTTACAGTGAAGATCTGGGAGGGGAGCGGTCTAAAGAAGTTTTGGGGGTCATGACAGATGTGCTCCAAAAGTTTTGGGGTGTTAAGATTGCTGATTAAATTTTTAAATTAGAATGTCAATGGAGTAAAATTATTATAGAGGAGAAAGAAAGTTTTTTTTAATATTTTACACAATTTAAGATTGATGTTATTTGCTTGCTAGAAAAGTATATTAGGGTTATGGACTTAAAGTATGTGTTGAACTAAGAATGGGTATGCAAGCTCCTAATTAACAACAAGTTGTCTTAGAGACTGCCTAAACCTTCTTTTTATATTCTTTTTATTTGAACTCAAGGATGATTTGGAACGGCGAGACATTTGGCGTGATACATGCAAGAACTATTTTTGATCATAGTTTAGTTTGGTCGGAGATTATTAAGGTTAACAGAGATAGGCGCTTTTGGCGCGTAACAGAATTTGTTTGGAAATTAGAGAAAGGTGGGAGAATGCAAATAGCAGGTGAAAGTTTTTTTTTCTTTTTTTTTTGAAATTAATATGAATAAGGACTGGGATTAAGAAAATTTATTTTGAGTAAAGTTCTTTTTCTGTTTTCCTCTTTTTCTTTTTTTCTTTATTTGTAATATTAATATTGTTTGTATTCATTTTATATGAGCTAGAGGGAGATAGAATTTATAGTTTATTGTTGATAACATAGGGGTGTTTACATTTGTTTTTCGATTTTATACCCTGTATTTAGCTCTGGGAAGTCGGGGGGGGGGGAGGAGGGAATGGGGGAGAGGGATAGGGAGGGTTGGATAGGGGTGGGGGAGGGGGGGATTAAAGTCAAAATGTATTGTAAAACTTTTTAAATAAAAAAAAATACTGTAAAAATGCATGAGTGGCCACAGTGGAAACAACAATTTTTTAAAATTTCTATTTGAGGTCTTTTGAACAAAATAAATATTTTCAGAACTGCAGAATGGCAAGGGATATGGAAAATTCAGTGATAGTGTCATAAAATTATATTTATGAAGCCAATTATTTGCTTGATCAGAGAGTTTCAGATTCAAAAAAGTTGTCCCTATGAACATCCAGAAATGAGGCAGAAAGCTGACAAGGCAACTTTGCTTATTAGTTGCTTTTATATCTTTCCAAAGTTCACATTGATTTTTCTATACAGAAATAGTGAAAATGCAACAATGGTGGCAGAGCCCTGATTTACAACCCTGAAATCATAAAAGATTAGAATAACCTTTATACCCTCAGATAGTATAAGAGATTAGGGGAATTCATCAACAAATGATGTGATGTCAACATAATGTAAAATAATATTAATATAATCAAATAGACATCAATAGTCATCTTTTGTAATGCCCATCAATTCCATTGTAATAGCTGTTTACAGTTAAAAAGTGCAGGTAACACCCATGGAAAGTGTTAAAAATACTTAACCTGTGAATTGCTAAGGCAGATCTGGAGTGCCTGGGTTCTCCTGATATTGCTGAACAACAACATCCAGAAGCCACAGCAACGGGGACCAGGAGCTGTAGTTCGGCAACAGCTAGATGTAATGAATTCCCCATTCTTGTGCTTAAAAAATTGCAGGAGTCCAAAAAATGAAGGGGCTTGTATGATTTACATATATAAAGAAATTTCATATGTATGAATACGCCATGGAAATGTTCTTTTTTAAAAAAAAAAATACTTGAATATCCAGAGTCCTGGGCGCTCTCTGAGCTTGGTTGTTTTCTTGTAAACTTTTAATTACCCAACTAGGTAATATCATCAATGCTTAAAGGAGGAATGTGGTTTGCCACTGTACTCTCTTCTAGCAAACCCTACTCTGTTGTAGCATTGATGTGGATAATGAAATATCTGCACGTAAACAACCAAGCTTACGAGAGTGCTGAGGAGACAATTAAGCAGTGCTTCAGGGGGCAAAATATGTATTCTCAGCCTTGATTAGTCCTGTGCTTATTTTTTTCTGGCAGTTACTGCTTTCAGAGTCTGATAACCTGGAGGATAAATCCAGAATGTCTTATTGTTTTTTCTTTACTACTACAATGTTAATGATTACTTCCATTTACAGTATTAACATTTATGTGTCCACCTCTCTTAATAAGCAGACGTAAAAATGTGCTACGTTCTGTCAGATTCGGCAGTAAATTGCTTCATTAAAAAAATCTTTTAAAACTGCATTCTAATCAGTAATTCCATAATTATTGGCTGAGTACAAACTATGTTCATAAATATAATATACCAAACATTTTTATCAATAAGCCAACTTGTAATAACAAATTACATAAAGTAATCTGGTTTTATATCTGTGAAAGGTGCTAAATCTATCACATATTTCCCTCCCCCCCCCCACAAAACCTTCCAGAGATATTCTCCCTCCCCCTTGCTTCAACATTTCTTGAAATTTTACATCTTTGCTGAAGGGGAGGTGTTGGCATCCTGTAAACTGAGTCTTTTTAGTAGGGAGGGAAAGATTTCAATATTCATATCAAAGCCCCCTCATCAGATGCTACAGCCAGGATTTTCTGGCCCTCAAGCTATTCTGGCTATATCTTAAGTATTATCTGGTTGCATTTATTTTGAAAGTTATATGTTGAACTTGCATTTGTGTTCCTGAGGGGATGTTGGTAAACTTGGTGTGGCAGAAATAATGCCACATTTAGGCTCACCAGAACCTCAACGCTGTGAAAGAACAATAGAAGGGTTATTACGTTAGGCCTTTAAAGCAGTGATCTCCAAACCTTTTGGCTTTGCGAACCAGTGGCAGGGGGACAGGGGGATGGTTCTGCGCAAGCAGTGGGTGCACAAATGGAGCTTCGCATGTGAGGGTAAGCGTATGCTGCTTGTGCGGCCCAGGGGTTGGGAGACCCCTGCTTTAAAGGAAATGAATGAGTTTAATTTTTTTTTTAAAAAAAATTAAATTTAAATTTTAAATTTTAATTCCATTTATATCCCGCCCTTCTCCGAAGACTCAGGACGGCTGACAAGCTTAGCAGTAGCCTTCATTCTATGTATATGCCTGCTTAGTAGGGCTTTCACACACACTCCAAGCGGCATTATTACAAAGTCAGCTTAATTGCCCCCAACAATCTGGGTCCTCATTTTACCTACCTCGGAAGGATGGAAGGCTAAGTCAACCTTGAGCCTGGTGGGATGCGAACCTGCATTAATTGCAGGCAGCTGGTGTTACTTAAGGAGGCATTAGCCCACTGCTCCACCAAGGCTCTAAAAAAGGTTTCCCTTGCCAGTCGTGTTCGACTCTAGGAGGCGGTGGTCATCTCTGATTCATAGCTTAAGAGCCAGCATTGTCCAAAAATGCTTCCATGGTTTTGTGGCCGGCATGACTGTACTCTGAAGGTGGGCGGAACGCTGTTACCCTCCCACTGAAGTGGTACCTACTTATTCACTTGCAATTGTGTGCTTTCGAACTGCTAGGTAGTCAGGAGTTGGGTCAAGCAACGGAAGCTCATTCCATCATCTGGTACGTAGGTCTAGAACTGCCGACCTTCCGGTTGACAAGCCCCAACGTTTTAACTGCTTGGCCACCGTGCCCACAGGTTTAGGTTTAACAGAAGGCCATTTCTGCAGGCTCAGAAATCGTGCCACTCTTTGCTTGGCTTGTAAACTTTGCCAGACTCCAAAAGTGGGTGCAAATTGGACCTTGATGGAAGAGGGGAGGGATTTTGTCCCTTAAACTCCCAAAACCTCTGAAAAACAAAAGATTTGCTAGATAATATCTGTGCCCTAAATTTCACTGAAGTTCAAAGAGTTCTTTGGATGGGTTCTTGACTTAGAGCAGGGGTAGGCAACCTCGGCTCTTTTATGACTCGTGGACTTCAACTCCCAGAATTCCTGAGCCAGCTGGCTCAGGAATTCTGGGAGTTGAAGTCCACGAGTCATAAAAGAGCCGAGGTTGCCTACCCCTGACTTAGAGTTTGACACGGTTTTGTCCATCTTCTTCAAAGTCAAAAAAGCGATTTCTCTGGAGTGTTTCTTTAGGAATATCTTTGTTGAATAACTTAGGAATATCTTTGTTTCCTCAGGTGCAGAGAACAGTGGACAAAACAGGTAGAGTGATAATATAGGCACGCTTCTGGCAAAGCCAATCAGTTTTTTACTGATGTTGGCTGTACTCCACTCATCTTGGCTTGTAAATCTTTTCAGAATTAAGGCTGCTCTTTGGACCTTTTCCTTCCAAATTGCTTTGGGGAGTAGAAGAAAGGTGTTTTTCTGACGGGCCTGATGTGACTGATTTACAAGACAACTTCAGTAATGAAGTTGCTTGTACCTATTCTGCCCTAAATCCTTCCTTGAGGACAACAGTTTTAAATAAATCTTTAACAGTTATTTGTCTCATGTGGAACATTGTGCAGTCTAAGGTGGACTAGACCCTTGAGGCATGAACCCAAGCTTATAAATAATTAATTGGGGAAAAAATGCCTATTGGTTTGAGATAATAGTAGGGTGGCCCCAAATATTAATTTGGTTCTTGAGCATGATATTCAAAAGTGTGAGGAGGATGGTGATGATGCAACCCTTTTTTCTGGGTGATAGGAGTTTTCTGAATCCTTGTCAACTTGGTCTTTCATTAAGAAGTCATCCACGTCATCTACAAGTAGTCGACTTACAACAGTTTGTTTAATGACTGAAGTTGCAACAGCACTGAAAAAAACACCTTATGACCATTTCCCACACTTATGATTGTTGCAGCATCCCCAAGGTCATGTGACCAAAATTCAGATGCTTAGCAACCGACTCATATTTATGACGGTTGCCATGTCTTGGAGTCATGTGATATCCCTTTTGTCACCTTCTAATAAGCCACGTCAGTAGAGAAGCCAGATTCATTTAACAAACACGTTACTAACTTAACAACTACAGCGATTCACTTAACGGTGGCAGGAAAAGTTGTGAAATGGGGCAAAACTCACTTAACAACTGTCTCACTTAGCGACAGAAATTTTGGGCTCAGTTGTGGTCTTAAGCACGACCTGTAATCGTTCAATTTACAGAGCAGTAAACAAAAGCATTATATTCTTTAGCTTGATCTCATAGTAGCTTCTCTGTTGTATTCAGTTCAAAGCTTAAGTGAAGAGCTAAATCTCTGGAAAAGGCTCTAAAGATGAGAAAGATGAAAGGAAAGAGAAAAGGATGACCAGCAAGAAGGGACTCAGTTACAGTAACAATGAATATGGTGGTGGAAGATCTGAAAGACCAAGTCAGGGATAGAGAAAATCCATGTAGTCGCTAAGAGTCAACAATCGTGATGGCACATTATCAATTAGAAGACAAAGATTTTGATTGTTCCAATAGGGAAGAATATTTGTAGCTCAGGGCTAAACTGTGGAGTCCTTGGTGCTCTCTGAACTTGGTTCTTTGCTTGCAGAAGTGTTATTACCCAACTAGGTAACTTTCCTAGTTGGATAATGAAATGCCTGCAAGCAAACAACCAAGCTCAGGGAGCACCAAGGACCCCACTTTTTGTTTATTGACAAATCAGCTTTGTTTTGGAGTTGTAGCTTTAAAATACAAAGCATGGAATCGCAGTCAGGAAATAAAATATGTGCCAGAACTGAAAATCAGGGTCCATGCGATGAATTATTTTTAGATACTGCTTTATGTAATTAGCTCTGTTTTTGCTTCACAACCATATGTTCTTTTTCCTCAAGTTTAAAACTGTATAGCTTTGATTATATCTAAATACACAGGCATGTATAGATATTGATGCAGATATATAGGTTTCTATTGCTTTGACAACAAGGCATCTTCTAGAGTAAATTTCACTGTTTCCAGACATGGCTTAGCACTCATCTTATAAAAATATAATTTGGCTGATTACCATTTGGGTTTCAGTCTGTCTGTTTGTACATACACAATGAATAGGATCATTAAGTGACCAGCGGAACGTTTCTAAGGTGCAGGACCCATCCTCACACTCCTGTTCCTTGTCCGCCCTCTCCAAAGACCTGAAACCACTGCTTCATGGGACAATTTCAGTCTCCTCTCCTCTCCCTCACACAAACACAAAAGCAGGTGATTTTTCAGCAGATCCCCAGAAGGCTGGGATTCTCAAGAGTCAGCATATGTTGGTTGTCACAAAAGACCATCAAACTATTACTTGGCTGCGTTGTTTTATTTTTAGACCTACTTGGGAGGTATTTGGTTCATGTTCTGCTTCATATGCCAAGTACAATTGCCTTTCCTTGACAATGACATACGTAAATGAGTAGAGTGTCATTTAGTGCCACCTCTTGTATGTTCTGTGCCCTGTATCCTATTCCAAGTGTGCCAGGTAGATGCATTCTGTCTTCCTCCAAGGCTGTTTGCTTGATAAATTTAATTCCTTCATCCTTCATCCCAATTTTTAAGTGTAATTCAATATATCCTTTGAGAAGATATTTGTTGCATGCATGTCATGACCTCTCTTGGGTGGAGCTTGATAGTACTGTACTGTACATTATTGATAGTAACCAGAAAAGCCATAGAAAGCTGTGGAGACAAAGGGAGAAGAGTGAAGGGTTTCTGAGAATCTTTGTAGAGATTTCTCCTCCTGGTTTTTGAAATGCCAGTTTCCTTAGGCAATGACCTCCTTTAAATGATGTTCTGAACCTTCTTTATGAAAGCCTAACTATGGTGAGATGTGATGTCAGCATCATCTACAGTACGTTTTGCAAATGGATGACAAGCTAGGATTAGAATCTATGGGTGGATTCACATATATTGAACCATTCTCTGTCCAATATTGGTTTATTGAATAAGTCTTAATGCACATAAGCCTCTGTGCCTAAACCAAGAAAATTATACATTATGGCTTAGTATGAATCAAGCTTGGGTTTTGATGGTGGTTTTTAAAGTAGGTGTGTGTGTGTGTGTGTGTGTGTGTGTAGTGTATTCACACATAATATGATGGGGTCAAGTTTGACATAGGGAGGCTTAGAGTATTGTTTGAACATAGACAATTGTGACAGGATTAAACCTTAAAATGAATTTTAGACGTTAGGTCTAATATGATGCTGCATTTTGCTTTTTCATCCGGAAAATTGAAAGAATTTACACGATATTCCCATGCCTATTTATATTTTACTGTTGCTGAATTCTACACCTTTTGATGGAAAATTGAAGCGAAGGAATCTAGCAAGCATTAGATACCTCTCCTAAGTGATTTTGCTTACATGTCATATTATACCATGGAGTAATTAAGGGCAGCTTGCTGAGTAAACCTCAAGTGACCATGAGTTCAAGTCCTGCATTAGCCATGAAAGCCGGCTGGGTGACTTTGGGCCAGTCATTCTCTCTCAGCCCTATCCATCTCCCGGATTTGGGGAAAATAGGAGGAGGAAGGTTTGTTGGAAGTGCCTTGAGTTATTTGTAAAAATAATAAAGGCAGGATACAAATAAACAAATAAAAATAAGTTGGGTTTTCGCATATATTAAATTTGGAACAGTGGTTTGCTACCCTCGTTCTAAGCCAAAACCAAACAAAGCACATTCTGGCTTCACGTGGTGTCTGCTTAATTTAACCTTAAAACATAAGCCCAACAGAGTGTACACAAATGCTGAACAGTTTGCATTTTCATGGAATGCTAATGCTGTATACTTGGACCAAGAGGGAGAAATGGATCCTGCAAAACATCCACAAAATTGGAAGAGCCAAACTATTTATTTTTTGGGGGGGAGGGGGAGGGGATGAAATGATTGAGAACGTTTGCATGCATGTGGCTTAATGAAATGGTCTTTTTCTTCTTCTCTCCGCAGACAACGAGACTGACTATGAATGTGTGTGTGAAGGCATGTCATGTGTGAACGGAGTCCGCTGCAGAGGGCACAGGTGCTTCTCCTCCTTGAGCATCAATAATGGAGAAAGGGTTTATCAGAAGGGCTGCTTCAGAGTTTACGAGCAAGGGAAGATGACATGTCGAACGCCTCCATCTTCAGATCAAGCAGTGGAATGCTGTCAAGGGCATCTATGCAACATTAACATAACAGCAGAGCTGCCAGTGAAAGGTGAAACTTCTTGACTGTGTTTTTCAGGGTGCCTGAAAGAGGGACACCCTATTACTGTTTAGTTTTTCCTTGTTTGTTCATAGAAGACCCTAGATCTGCATGCTGACTCCTGCCGATAAGAAAAAAATATATTGCTGTAAATTGCTTGTGAACTCATGAGGGAGGGATCACAACCCGCAGTTGGGGAACCCTGATTTACATCTATCAGTGAATGAGGATGAGTTACAAATTTAGAACACAATCACAGGTGTCTGAGAGCAATAGACAACTGGAACATAAAAATGGTAGCTTCATCTACCATAGTTTTGAACTACATAGTTTGTCGATAAAAAAACCACACAGAACAAATGTACAGGCCACTGTTTTTATCAGCAGAAGAAAAGTTTCGCACCTTTTGAGTAGAGCAAAAGATACAAATGTCCAAGCAGGTGTTCAGCATAACTGACAAGGAATCCTTGATCTTACTAATGGATGTTTTCACAGACTCCAAGATTAATGGAATATCTGGAGAGAATGACTTTGCACTTTTTGCTTGCTTGCTTGCTTTATTTTCTCACTGATAGTACCATAACTCCTTATTGCAACAGGTTTGCCATACTGTTTGTGAATTTGAGTATCCATGTGGAATTTTTGTACACCACTTATATGCCCCCTATTGCCAAAACCCTGGGTATCCTTTTCCAGAGAGTAGCAGGAGAACAAGTACATGGTTTGATCTTCTTTCTGAGTATTCTTTTTTTTAAAATTCCATTTATATCCCGCCCTTCTCCGAAGACTCAGGGCGGCTTACAAGCTTAGCAGTAGCCTTCATTCTATGTATATGCCTGCTTGTTAGGGCTTTCACACACACACACACACACCCCAAGCGGCATTATTACAAAGTCAGCTTATTGCCCCCAACAGTCTGGGTCCTCATTTTACCTACCTGGGAAGGATGGAAGGCTGAGTCAACCTTGAGCCTGGTGGGATGCGAACCTGCACTAATTGCAGGCAGCTGGTGTTACTTAAGGAGGCATTAGCCCACTGCTCCACCAAGGCTCTATATTCTTCCGTTGCAAAGGGACACATCTGTGCTTGGGCTCACTGTCTTCTTTTTTAGTCTTGCTCTTAAGCCATCTTTCTCAAAGCCATTAACATCTAGCTTTTGCTAATTGTGTGGGGTTTTTTCTGTCTCTCTTTGTGAAGGGCATCCATCGCAAGGGGAAGCCGTGGGTTACACCATGGAAACGCTTGTCATTTTCATACTGGCTCCCGTTATGGTGCTGATCATATTTTCGGCAGCAGCACTGCTGATCATCAGAAAGATTCGGCAGCGCCATATGGAAAGGCTGAACTCAAGGGACGCAGAATATGGCACAATTGAAGGGCTCATAGCCTCAAATGTTGGTGATAGCACATTGGCAGTGAGTAATCCTTGTCTTATGATCTGTTGCTAAGCATCCCATGTTTTTCTTTCTATTCAGATTGCCCAAAATGTGGTGTGTAAAATATGGAGCACTGCCTAGTCCCCTTTCAGACTTTCTGTACAGAACAGTGCCAGAACAAACCTTAGTAAAGCAGTCAGAGATGTGTTGCTTAGGGAGATTTGGGGAAAACTGAAACACATTTAGGTGGAAGGATCATTAAGTATATCATTAAGTCTTGCTCAAGCCTAACATCAAGGGCAGTTCCAAGAGTTAAGTTGGCACTGCCCTGAATGACTTAGAAGAAAAACAGGTTCTTACTTATTAACCCAATTTTCCAAGTATATCCACTCTTCACGTAGTGAGAACCTCAGCAATCATTTGTAAATACCGTGGTAATAAAAGATTCATTTTCTGACCAGTGTGCACATAATGAACTTCACAGCATATCTCTCTCTCGTTCACTTGTTCATTTAGTGACCATTTTTCTTAACGACCTGGTCGCGAAACGAGGAGTGAGTGTGCATATAGTTAAAAGCTGCATGTGAGAAATAATGCAGCTTTCATTGATTGGGATCACACAATTCCCTAAATCTGGGTTAAGGGTATACAGCCCTGTTTTAAAATTAATAAATAAAATCGTGTGATTTAATGTGATAGCATAAATTCATATAGGATGCAGAGGCAAAGTTTCAGTTTTCCCAGCACACCAAGCCACAAACTGTCAAGTCCAATTGAGCCTAGCTATTACGTTAGCCATATCCAGCTTGCGTATGAGGATGCGGCAAGGATGCTACTGTAAAATGATGATGGTGGTGGTGTCATTAGGACCAATAGACTATGAAAACGATTTTATCCATTTCTTCTGATCCTTTTATGGTTGCCCTTGCAGCACCTACTAGAAATTAGGAAGAATCTGGATTAGCATATCATTTATTGTTGGTACAGTCTGGGTACAACCTAGAGTGCAGTTGAAAAGCGCTTAGGTTTTTGCACACTCACATTAGATATACAACCTTTTGATCCATAAACCTGTCTACTGGCTGTGGGAACGACACCTGTGACATGCCTCTTCCCTAGAAGAGGATTTTTGCTCTCTTTTTTTTATTGGCAGTGGGCAGGAATAAAAATGTTGGGAGCTCCCTGGAAAGCCTCCAGCGTGTTACTTAAAAGCATACTTCAAAGCCGGGGCCGCTTGGACACAAGAGTGGCTGAAAGCAACACTGCATGTTTGGTTATAAACTGGAAAAGAGATCTTTCTAGATTTCAATGAAATGCCTTTTCTGGATTTTGTCTTAATGCTTCTTATATTGCAAGGGGTGAGGGGTATGTGAGAAATCTCCAGATTATGTCAACCCCAACTGTAATCAGAGTGATGGGCATTTGACGCTAGCTGAACACTTTCAAGGTGCTCATCCATTGCGACTGTTATTTAAAACCTGTTGTTGTGTTTGTTTTCTGACTACTGAAAGGAATTGCGGATGAAGGAAAATGAGACGTCTGTGAAAGGGGGCGGGGGTCCTAGGTATCTTACTTCGAGATAAACAAGCTCTAATCCTCATGAAAGGCCTGCCGTAGGAAAGGTCATCACTGACATTCACCAATGACTGGAAACCTCTTATGGACTTTTGCATGAGGAAGAAAATGACTTTGCGATTTATATTTCTGATGATTAAAAAGAAAAGGTTATAGAAAGAAAACTATAATGAAAGCCTGGTTTAATGAGAAATGTATTTATAATTACTGACTGGAACATTGGAACCCATATTTCTCTCTCTCTCTCTCTCTCTCTCTCTCTCTCTCTCACACACACACACACACACACACACACACACACACAGAGAGAGAGAGAGAGAATTTCTGTGTTTTTAATTCTTTTTTTCATATTCTTTTTTTTTTTAAATTCCATTTATATCCCGCCCTTCTCCGAAGACTCAGGGCGGCTTACAAGCTTAGCACACTTAGCTTGCTATATTTTTCTTTGAATGTATTTCTTATTATCTACTTAAACTCTATTAATAAAATTATTTTTTAAAATGAAAGGGCCACAATGATATGACATCATGCCCCCCCAGGGGTCCACGGATCACAGGTTGAGAACCACTGACGTAAAGGATGGGAACTAGTTTGGAGCATAGCATTGGACCTATAACCCTAAGGGTTTGTGAACTTCATTAAAAGAATACAGAGCCTCTAACAATAATGCTTTTTACCGTAGATTTTTTTTCCTTGTAGAGGCAACGTTCCTGTTGTAGTAACTTTATGTGATCATAGTTGGCTGTTATTAGCAGCAAACAGGTAGTGTTTCCATAGTTACTGTAAGGTATCTCAGAAGTGTCCTTAAGAGGCTGCAAACTCACATCCCTGTGGGGCAGGGTATATTCTGTTTAATGAGGTCCAGGGAGCCATAATGACTGTCTAGGGAAAGAGGAACTGAATATTTGAATCCTCCCTATTCTTAGCAGATTCCTACTCCAGCATGCTTCGCTTTCCCACATCATGGTTAATCCCACGGATATCCTTCCTTCCTGAGAAGGCGGCAATGTATATGTATGGAAGAAGGGAAAGGAGTGAAAGAAAACTTACAGGCAGCACCTAGCAGGTGTAGGAGAAGCATGGCTGAAAGAAGATCTCCACAAAATCTATTGTTCTGGGAATGGAACAGTCTAGAGAATTCTGGAATGTTCCATGTGTCCCCAGTCGATCTGGCCAACAATCCATTTCAGGGGTGGTCTGACAATTTCCACAAGTTAGTCCCTTTAATGAGAAACTTTTACAGTATTTCAGGAATCCATTTTCAGAGAAAGGGTGAACATTATAAATGCTTTTGATTCCGAAGCTTTCAGAAAATGGCCAACTGACTCCATAACAGATTTCTATGTCTAGAACAGGCTTTGCACATAGTTGGTATCTCTCCACATACAACTTGTGAAGAGGAATTCCATTTGAAGAGAATAGAGAAATTTTGGAGACGGTAATGTGGCCCAAGTAGTATAGTACAAGGAAATTGCATTTGACTGAAGCAGCTGAGGAAGAGGAGTACAAGCAGCCTCCGACGTAGGTCTACAATGGGGGCCAGAATTTCCATTGTTAAGCAGGGTAGTTAAGTGAGTTGTGGCCAGTTTTATGACCTTTTTTTTGCCTGGTGGGTAAACAAATCATTGCAGTTGTTGTGTGAATCATGTTAAATGAAATCAGCTACTCCTGTTGACTTTGCTTGGTAGAAAAAGTTTGGTTGGGAAGGTCACAAAATGTAACCACATGGCCCCCGGATGTTGTACCCATCATAAATACATGCCAGTTGCCAAGCATCCAAATTTTGATCAATGCCGTTACAACTTCGAACAGTTGGTAAACCAGGGGTTTCAAACTACCAGCCCGCAGGCCTGATGTGTCATAGTGAAACCACGCCCATCCCATTGCCCGCAATAGCAAAAAAGTCATGATACGTCGCAACACGTCACGTGACGTTGCGAGTTTGACACCCCTGTGCTAAACAGTTTTCCCCGATTGAACCAAATGAGACTGGGCAAAAATTCTCCCTGGGTTTCCTTGCCGGGTCCATTTGGCAGCCAGCTGTGCAATTAAAGTTCTAAGGTTGTGTGATGGTTGCTGTTAGCTTCCTTCTGCTTTTAGCTTTATAGATTTCTACAAAATTAAGCGAATTGACTTAGTTTTTGAGTTCAAGCCCAAGGCAGCTAAAGCGAATTCTGAGAATCCCTGACTTCCATGAAATTACTTAGGCGAGGTTTGGTCTCACTCCACAAAACAAAGCCAAGTATGTAGGATGGCTATACAAACTTTATTAATTTATCATTCCTCCGAGATCTTAAGGTTGCATACATTTATATCCTCAAAACTCTCCTGAATAGAGTATGGGTGGAAAGATATTGACTGATCCAAATCACCCAGATATTTTCAGCAATGGAGAGTTGAACTACCCTTTTAGGCCAGCATACTAATTTCTCCTCTGGCTTTAGACCAAGGGTAGGCAACCTCGGCTCTTTTATGACTCATGGACTTCAACTCCCAGAATTCCTGAGTCAGCTGACTCAGGAATTCTGGGAGAGCCGAGGTTGCCTACCCCTGCTTTAGACCATCTTAATATAATATAGATTAATTTGGTCAGATACTCAGTTTGTTGAGTTGCAGTTAAGAGTTTTTAACTAGGGTTTAGGTTAATATTTGCCTCCATCAACCTTTGGCCCATTTCTCTCAAAAATTGTGAGCTTGTTTTGAGAGTTATAGTGCATAGTTGCTCCAGTTTGGGAGACTGTTCTTGTATATTCCTTGATCTGTGCCATTCTTCAATAGAGGGAAGACTTTCTCCCCCTTCCTGCTTTGCTTTCAAATAAATTGCTTTGCTGCCACCTTGTGACCATGTCAGTATGACTTAAAACAACATGGTTCATGACACAAGGTTGAGTCCATACTTTCTCTAGCCTGACCTGACCAATTTTTCAAATAAAACACCTTTTATCAAAATGCTAAACTCAAAAATGTTTTCTGAGCTATCACATCTGGTCTTCTGAGATTCGTAACAGCTTTTACGCACAGTACATTAATAGACGGCTTTAAACAAATCGAATGAAAAGAATGAAATCCAGGAATAATGTTCCTTTCAGGGCTCCCGTATGGAGATTTCTTCAGGAACAAAATCACCAGGCAAGACACAATATTCATTGAAATTCATTGCATCTCTTCTATCTGGCAGACGTCCTGAATAGAAATCTTGACAACTAGGTGGTTATGAAAGCAAGCCTTCTTTTATATGCCTTAAATGAATGGGAATGTATTATCGTACATGCTTGAGGATTTAGCAAGATTGTTCATTGGACTTTGAGATGAAGGTCTTAATTTATTTCCTAGTAAAGGATAATTGTATAAAACACATTTAGATTGGTATGAAGGCTTGTGTGCAACCTCAGAATACAAAATACAAGAAGAAGAATTATTGTCCAAAGGCATGGCAAAATACCTAGTAGCATTGTGTGTGTGTGTGTGTGTGTGTGTGTGTGTAACACACAAGTGAAAGTGAAATAGCACAGTAATTGGGAGTGGGTGGGTATTGAGTTAAATGAGAATATTTGGCAGGTTGATTTTACCCGTTGAATAAAATGGCAATCTCAACGAAACATTTGAAGGCTTTGCAAAACTTGTTTTTGAGACATTTAAAATGGAATAACATGAAGAATTTAGTAACATATCAATGCTGAAGATGCGTGGGTTTGAGGGCAGACAATTTTCGTCTGTGGTGGGTGTGAAAAAAATGGAAGCATATTGAAAGGAGGCGGTTGATATCATGAAAAGATTCACTACGTGTGCTGTCTCCATAGTGCCTAAAATTGCTTACAGGATATATCAATGATACAGCGACAAAAAAAAAAGCCAGAAATGATGTCTAAATGCCTCACTATGGTAAGAATAATAATGTCTTTTCTACCAGTCAAGTTACTTTTAACACTAACGATTTAGATGAATAGAAGGTGGACTTTACTAACCTATGGTAAATTAATTCATAGAAGAATCAAGCAATACTCTGATGTCATTTAGTTTTACTTTATATATAATATGAAATATTGTAATTTTTAAGCTGTTTCAATTTTGTAAGTTTAGGTAGGCAGGCAGACAGACAGATAGAGCTGGCTTATTGCAAAGCTGCAGCCAGACCGTAAAAAGAATTGTTGGTTGCTTCTAGCAATTTTTGAAGCACGTTTATGCAGGATATGAGCAGGCTGCAATGTTTTTACTTTTGTGGTATGTTTTTTTTTAATGATTCTCAACATATCTGTTATACTTAAGTTCACATTAAATTGTAATATGACAAAGCAACGTTGCAATATTTACATTCTGACATGAATATGCAGAGCACAACTTGTGTATGTGATGCCTACCTCTGTAGATTTATTGTTATGGAATCTCAATATGTATCTCCAAACTAATGAGATTGATCAGTGTTTTTATGATTTTTAAATTGTATTAAATAGGAAGGATTTTCAGAATTGAGTAATACTTTGCATTTGAAATCTGAATAAACAGTTGGAAAGAATTACATTTCATTATCATCTGTCTTTAGCATCCACGAAAGGCAACTGTTTGGCAAATCTCTAATACAATCTGTCTGCAATTTTCTACAATTGCACAGTAATATAGTTCGCAGTTATGGAAAATCTGGAAATAAAAAACCCTGTTCATTTAAGAAAGACCATCATTTTCTGTAAAAAAAAAGAGAGAGAGAGATTGGCAGTGGGTTCAAGATTAGTAAGCAGGAAATGAGAACTGGATACTTAAATTGGTGAAATGGTGATATGATACTGAAAAGTTTAGTTACAACTAAAAGCTAGCAAGAATGTCCATTAGATCAGTAACTCAGTAGATACTGAAAAATAATTACACCAATTTGTCATCTGAGAACTAAGGCTTCCTGAGTTCAGTAGAATTTACTTCCCAGTAAACCTGTATAAGATTGCAATGTTTATCTATATGCTGCTAAAACTTTCATCATGACCTTTAATTGGGCAAAACAGTGCATCACAGGGCACCAGTTTTT
Organism: Vipera berus; assembly: GCF_964194415.1. Lineage (NCBI taxonomy): Eukaryota > Metazoa > Chordata > Lepidosauria > Squamata > Viperidae > Vipera > Vipera berus. The sequence goes on along the minus strand of NC_138202.1, from coordinate 150,526,859 downwards.
GAATCGAGGCAGCTCCAGTGGGCCATCTTACAGAATGTGTTCAAAATCCAGGACCCTGAGGGAATGAAATTTGGTTAAATTGTGGTTGCTTCAGTATTACTGACTGCTGCCGGGATCACATGATCTTCATTTCCAGTGTTTTGTAACAATTTCCCAGCCAATCTCCCAATCACTTGCTCCCTCTCCCACTCTACAGCAGCCACTTATCTGTCTGCTTGGAAGGGAAGGAAAGGGGAAATAGAGGAACAGGGAGGAAGGAACTGCCACGCAGCCTTCCTGGCCCATGCCACACACGACTTGTGCTATCCCCCTGCACCGTCCCTGATTTGTACTGCCACTACCACCACCCTGTGCCTTCCCTGACTTATATAGAACCTTTGGCACTTCTCAAAGGACCTTTCCTGACCTGTGCCACTCTTCTGCACATCTTTCCTGACCTACACGGCAACTCTTGCTCGCCCCCATACAGCCTTCTAGGCCCGTGCCACCCCCATGGGCCTTCCCTGACCAATGCAGCACTTGTTGCACATCCCCACACTCCATTCCCAACCCGTGACATCTCCACATCCGATGTTCCTGACCTGCATGGTACTTTTCACATAACCCCAAGCACCTCCACCTCCACCATTGCACCACCACATACCATTCCTGAGTGGCATGGAAACTCTCACACTCAGGACCCCCACACACCATTCTTGACCTGTGCCATCCCCTTGTGCACTTTTCTCAACTCGCACAGCATGCCTTGCACATCTCTACAAGACTTTTCCCAACCTATAGCACCCACCTGCGTCCTCTCCCCAACCCTCCCTCAACCGTCATCAGCCACTTACCTGCCTCCTGACCTTGGGCTTTCTACTTCATGCTGACATGCCCATTGACTTTCTCCCTGCAAGCTTCCCTCAAGCAAAGTAAATTGGGAAGCTCGCAGGAATTCAAGGGAGGGAAGGAAGGAAGGAAGGAAGGAAGGAAGGAAGGAAGGAAGGAAGGAAGGAAGGAAGGAAGGAAGGAAGGAATTTCTGATGCTTTCTGCCAGCTTCTCACAAGGAAACTCAGTGAGGAATATAGAATAACAGAGCTGAAAGGACAGAGTTGGAAGGAAGCCCATTGGAAGTTGTTCCCGCTCCCACTGCTTTTTTGCCAATCACCTGTGGTCATTCTCTGTTTAGGTATGGAAATATCTCTGACAAGATGACCCGATGGATTACAGGTTATCAGGGGTACTCTATAAACAAGACTTGTCTGTCCATCCATCCTAGTACTAAATGTTCTAAACTAGTAATATTGATTCCGTGTTTGTCCAATAGGAAAAAGGTTCCCTGAAGAAATAGAGTGGCATGAATGCTTGCTTCTATTGCAGTGAATCCCCTAATAATAATGTTTGTTATTTCTACACAGGACCTGTTGGACCATTCCTGTACCTCTGGAAGTGGCTCAGGGCTGCCTTTCCTGGTACAAAGAACAGTGGCTCGGCAGATTACCCTGTTGGAGTGTGTAGGTTAGTCATCGTGTGACTTGTTCATCAAGAATAGCTCTGAGCTATGGGACTTGGACAAATGTTAAAGCAGTCATCCCAGACTCCAGATTATTTAATTCTACCTCCTTTCTTTTAGCTTAAGGAAGATTGTGCTAGATGAATATAGGTGGATCCCGTTTTCCCCCCAGAAAAAAGCAGAACATTTTTTTCTTCTATGCTTTTCCTGAATGTGAAGTGTTTGGAATTAAGTCTAAAAGGGGGAAAAGTGACAAAAAGGAATCTACTGAATATTGTTTTTCTCTGCTGTTGTGTATTTTCATTTTTGTATTTAGGATGTAATTGTTTTTATTCTATTTGTTATTGCTCGCTGCCCAGAGCCATTTTTTGAGATAGACATCTTTACAAATGGATTAAATAAAACAAATACAGACAATCCCTGGGTTAAGAACAAGATCAATTTCCAAGTGTCTCTTTACATAGAACTTGTATGTAAGTCAAGTACATTTAAAACATTAAAACAATACAATATGTGTATGTATGTATATGTATATACACACATACACACACACACACACTAACACACACACTAACACACTAAAACTATTGTCATGGATGCTAATATAGCCAAGAATTGGTACCTGTAACACACTTGAGCCTCCAGGCCCGGGTACATAACCAAGTCATCAGGGACTTAAGAACGGCCAACAGAGTTGGAGTCATCCTGATCTCTAAAAGGAGGATGTTCCTGAGGGCAGGGACTACAGCAGAGAAGGCACGTTTCCTGATCTTGGCCAACCCACTCCTTGGCTAAGGGGATCTGTAAAATGCCCATCCTGCTAGACCAAATTGGACAGGTAGCAATGACTTGGAGAAGACAGTCCCTCTTAGGTAACCATGTGCCGAGCCATGAAGGGCTTTAAAAGTGACAACTGGCACCTTGAATTGCATCCAGAAACACACCGGCAGCCAACGCAGTTCAGGTGCAGTGCAGTAGTGTTACATGTTTCAAATATCTGACAGCTTTTACTACGGTACCCATGCTTTCTGCACCAGTTGAGGCTTCCTAATGCTCTTAAAGGCAGCCCGATAAGATGTTTGGTGTGGAGAAATGGCTGACATTGCATTCTTCCTCCTTTCTTGTGTGTTCTTCCTGGTGCAATTAAGGCTATTTCTGTCACCCCAAGAACGAAAGGAGTTTCCAGTGCTTAAATCTCAGGAGCAGCCTGGATGCTATTCCAGTGGGTTTTTCATATGGCAGCTCTCATGGGATTCACTCAAGGGTCTGTTTCCTGTATTAGTAATGCTCTCACTTATTCAGTTTTTGGCGGGTTGTTATTGAATAGAACAAACAATACTAAACTCTGCCATTAGCTAGGAACGCTCATGGTTTTAAAAGGACAAGTCATTAAAGACTTTTTAAAATATTCTTCATGATTTAGCAGGTTGAATATGTATAATATCGGGAAGAAAGAATCCTTATGTGATCTTAGCTAGCTTTTTAAATATATGCACTGCACTCACCTATATCTAAAAATATTAGAAAACGACTCTAGCTCTGCATAGGCTTGGGACTTGGGTCTTTTCCTAAGATAGACAGCATCTGTTTTTAGAGACTAAATGGTTAGCCTCTATTACGTTACTATTTTTGGATAGGAAGTCTCGTCTGGGCAGTAGGAATTCCTCAGTAGGTATCACATGTCTCTTTTCCTTGAAACACATCTGTTGTTGAGGAACATGTGCCAAATATGAAGAAATGGGAGACTCCAATCTGATGTATGTTTCTGAGAAACAGAGCAGGTGGCACTGCACTGAATTAAACTTCTTTAGGTTGACCAGGGTTACTCTGTGTCAGTTCCTTATTCAAGACTCATTTGCCCCCTTTGGGGGTCGGTGGGCAGGAGGGGATAAGTATCATTCTTTTGTAATGATCTTCACCGGTGTCGTATTAGAGAAAAAAAAACCCAGTCACTGAGTCTCCAGGGATCTCCATTGGGCAAGGCAAATTATAATTCAGTGGTTTATAAGAATTATAATTCATGTTTGCTTTGCACCAGTTCAAAGTATGTTGGAATAAGAGTTGGGGAATCATGGAAGTAATTGTCCATGATTAATGTTTGGAGTTTAATCACGCATAAGCAGGAAACCCCTCAACAAGTCACCTACATCTAACTTCATTCTCAGGTTTTAGAAAAAAGAAGTTGAAGGCAGAATTGGTCAAGCTGTTTGTCAATATCATAGTGTTTTTCAAGCCTCGGCAGTTATGAGCCCAGGTAGTCCTCGACTTACAACAGTTCATTTAGTAACCGAAGTTACAACGGCATTGGGAAAAAAGTCTTATGACCATTTTTCACACTTACGACCGTTGCAGCCTTCCCCATGGTCACGTGATCAAAATTCAGATGCTTGGCAACTGACTCAGTTTCCTGGGGTCGTGTGATCCCCCTGTTGAGACCTTCTGACAAGGAAAGTCAATGGGGAAGCTAGGTTCACTTAACAACTGTGTTACTAATTTAACTCCTGCAGTGATTCACTTAACTATGTTACTAACCTAACTGCTGCAGTGATTCACTTAACAACTGTGGGAACACGTGTCACAAAATGGGGCAAAATTTGCTTAACAACTGTCTCACTTAGGAACAAAAATTGTGAGCTCGGTTGTGGTCGTAACTCGAGGACTACTTGTATTTGCTTGCTCAGTAGAGGGAAAGGGTAGCTTAGTTGAAATTAGCCATGTCAAGGCTCATCTGGAGTGGGATGAGGCTACTTCTGGAGTTAGATTAGCCCATTTTCAGGCTTGATCCTTATTCCTATAAGCCAATGGTATTCAGACTGTGAGTAGCAAGTACCCGGACTGTTGTGAGCCCACTTCAGGAGGGTTACAGGTTGACGGGCTTGCCCACACGCAAAGCAATATTACTGCCAGAATGCCTTCCCACTCTGGTTAGGTAAGCCAACTGCAAAGTTTGGGTTTTCTGTACTGCTGCTATAAAGATCCAGAATAAATAAAAAGAGAGAGAGAAAAAAAATGAAAGTGGCTGTCTCAGAATTACAATCCAGGTTTCAGACCTTTCTCATTAGGCAATCATTTATATCCAGTCAAAAGACTTTCTTTTATAAACTGGCAAAGTTTTTTCCCCCCTGATTTATTTATAATCTCTGGGTTAAAATTGAACTACTGAAAGTAACTAATGTTATTTCTGGCCCACTTCTGACTCCAATGATATCATTGGTTTTATTCATGGAATAGGGTGCATACAAGTTCGCCCCTCCTTTTTTTGGGGGGTGGGGGCGAGGGGAGGGGGGTTTAAGTCCCTGCAAAGTTGAGAATCCCTGCCGTAAGGAGATGATAGAGATTCCGACATCTCCTCAGTCCAGCAGCATAACCTTTGGAGGTTCATAAATATGGATGTTGAATATAATTTCTGGTTTGGGTGATAAGCCAAAAAACTTTTCCTTTGAATGAAGAGCTGTGGATAAAAATCTCTTTTGTTGATGCTTTCTAGGGAAAGGCCGATACGGAGAAGTCTGGCGAGGACAATGGCAAGGAGAGAACATTGCTGTCAAAATCTTTTCTTCCCGAGATGAGAAGTCCTGGTTCAGAGAAACAGAATTATACAATACTGTGTTGCTGAGGCATGAAAATATTTTAGGTAGGGAGAAGAATGGCATGGCTTGGGGGCCTGGACAGATGGGGAGACTTTTGTGAACTGAGAGCCCCAAATCTGCTGAGACTAGCCGACTCAAGTTTTTTCTCTAGTCCTTCTTGAAGAAATAGAAAAGTAAACTTAGCTGCGAGAATAAAAGAAAGCTTAGATGAGACCCAGTAATAGAGAATAATTGTTTGTTTAAGAAGCAATCTATTCATTCTTCAGCCTGATCTCCCCTGAAAGCAATTAAACCTGCTTTATTATTGCACACATTTGCATAATTCTACAAATAAAAAAAGCTGACCTGCAGTGGAAGAAAGCATTAATGCTGCAAATAAACTGGAGTGTGTTGGTCGCCATAAAAATGCCAAATAGACATATCCGACCATGCTTGCCAGGTGGCATTTGAATAAAGTTGTCGTGTTTCAAAGGCAGGCCATTTTAAGCCCAGGTTCAAGGTCTGTGTTTTATCCTTTGCAGACATTTGCTTCCCTGTAAAGGTATTTATTTGGGTGATAAGAGTAGAGTGGAGTAGAGTGTCTCCTCCTAACCATTGGAGATAAGTGAACGGATGAAAAACCAGAAATTAATCATTGGCCAGCTGGGCTGTTAAATTGATGCTGCCTCTTGGTACCATCTCAGTTCAGACCTGATCTTTCTAGACCAGGGGTAGGCAACCTCGGCTCTTTTATGACTCATGGACTTCAACTCCCAGAATTCCTGAGTCAGCATAGCTGACTCAGGAATTCTGGGAGTTGAAGTCCATGAGTCATAAAAGAGCCGAGGTTGCCTACCCCTGGTCTAGACCTTCTGCCGTTGTCTTTTGGCATGCTTTGGTAGTGATGTATCATGTGCTGGGAGCTATTTGCCTAGAGTACAGTATCTATTAAAAGTGCTTTCTGTACAGTTGTTTCCATATTTCAATATGGTGGTAGCTAAAGCTAATTTACATTTACTTCAAGAGCCACCTGGTGGTGTTGGGGGAAGCATTCAGGTGCTTTCCTGTTACCCAAGTCCTTCAGTGCATCTGGTAGATTTATCCTCCCACCTTTGTTTTTAATGTAGTGTTCTTTCTAGTGAAGGAAAGTAGTAGTGGAACTAGTGCTATAACTTCCAGCATGCCTGGCTGAGGAATTCTGGGAGTTGAAGTCCACAAGTCATAAAAGGGCCAAGTTTGAAGACCCCTGATATAAGAAGACCCTTCATCAAGCTATTTCCCCCAAGTTTTAAATCCAATTCAGTATCTTATTCCACTAGTGTACACATGTCTTCTCTCATTTCTGGGAAGTGCTTTGGCTGTGTTTCCAACTGAGCACTTACGTAAATGTAAGAGTTGGCTGAGTTGGATGGTCTGTGTGTATGTTTTGGTGCAGAGAACAGCTCCCCACACTAGTGGCAAGTTGTAGGTGCTAGAACAAAATGCTCTTGGGTTTCTGCCAGAGGAGATGAGCTCCACGTTTTAGCATTTTGTGTAGGTTAATGTATCATTCTGTAGATTCAGTTTCAGATTCAAAAAGTGTTTCAGAACTCACCGGAGGATTTGGCTGTGAATTCATTGCTTTGCAGGCCATCTTGGAAAGCAAAGCAGCTACTTCAATAAGCACTTGGTTTATACATGCTCCTGCAGATTCCAAAGAATCTTTTCCAAACTGATTCAAAATATTGCGCATCCCAATAATCATTTAATGTAGGAATTGCTGACTTGAAAAGGAGAGGAATTATATAGGTAGTCCTCGACTTACAACCACATCGGAGTCTACAATTTATGTTGCTAAGTGAGAAATTTGTTAAGTGGGTTTTGCCCCATTTTATGACTTTTCTTGCCACAGTTGCTAAGTGAATCATTGCAGTTGTTAAATTAGTAACCCAGCTGTTGAAGTGAATCTGGCTTCCCCATTGACTCTGCTTGTAGGAAGGTTGCAAAAGTTGATGGCCTGAGTCAGTTGCCAAGCATCCAAATTTTGATGACGTGGCCATGGGGAAGGCTGCAACGGTTGTAGGTGTGAAAAATGGTCATAAGTCATTTTTTCAGTGCCTTTGTAACTGAACAGTCACTAAACGAACTGTTGTAAGTCGAGGACTATCTGCACTGATGAACAGAGCAGGAAATTGCAATATTTTGAGCATTTTCATGCCTTCAGCCATAACTAGGGGAGAACACTTAATACCTTTTTTTGAAATCTGTTCAGGGAGTAATAGAATTTGCTTTTTCTGCTTAGAACAGCCTGAATTCAGTTCTCATTGGTTTTAGGGATAATGGAGAATGGTGCAGTTTGAGGAGAGTTTAGCTCAGGGTTAATTAACCTGGTGCTTTGGACTTGTTTTGGAAGTCTTTGTTTCTCATGAACGACCATATTGGCTTCATTTGATGGGAACTGAAGTCCAACTCATTAGGGGGACCCAAGGTTACCTATCCCTGGTTTGTGTCATAAGGAACATTATACGAAGAAGGAAATATCTGATAGTTTGCCTCTTCCTGTCCCTTTCAGGCTTTATTGCTTCAGACATGACATCACGGAATTCCAGCACTCAGTTGTGGCTAATCACGCATTACCATGAAATGGGCTCGCTCTACGACTACCTGCAGCTGACAACGTTGGACACTGTGAGCTGTTTACGAATAGTTTTGTCCATAGCTAGTGGCCTTGCTCATTTGCACATTGAGATATTTGGGACCCAAGGAAAACCTGCCATTGCTCATCGGGACTTGAAGAGTAAAAATATCTTAGTTAAGAAAAACGGGCAGTGTTGCATTGCAGATCTAGGTAAGTAGCTTCCTGTTTTCTTTTTCACATGGCCAGCATGAGTAGTTTATCACTGGGAGAGAGTAGCTAGGTGGCCAAACCAACTAACCAGCCAAAACCCATGGAAGATAAAAGAGGAAAGCAAGAGCAAATGCAACAATAACAGATAGGTTCATATGTAAGTCTAAATCATGAAGGTTATAATCTTTAAGCAAGATTAAAGATTATAAAGATGCTACATTCATGTAATGAATTAAGTATATATCGGAAGGATGTCATTCGTTCTTTCCTTGGTGTCACTTGATAGCAAGCTAGAAAGTTTCAGCATCCACTAGAGGGCATTTAACATCCAAAAGTTTTTGCTACTCCTGGATGTATCTTGTACTGTTTTCTGAATGTGGAATGAGACTTCTTTCTCAATCTGATGTCCTCCAGGTGTTTTGGACCTCAACCCCTTGAACTCCCTACCAGCATTTTATATGGCAATAATTAATTACTGTTGGAAGACCCCTATGCTAGCTTTTTTAAAGCCTATAACAACACAGCATGCAATGTTGAGCCAAGTTTAGGACTGTTAAAACAGACTAATAAAGCACAAACTTTTTTAAAAACAGTTTTATTGATTTTATAATTTTACATTTTAAGTATTTAAAAAGCAAGGTGGGGGCTGAGTTAATCAATAATTCAGTAACATACAAGTATGTTTAGTACAAGTCTCAAACTACTACATTAACTATTCCCTTGGTATTTAGTGTCTCATGTTAACTAATACAATTCTTATTATACTGTATCAATTAAATAAAAGTAACATTTTTACATTTATCAATAATTTTTAGCTTATACATATCCTAGTTATTTTAACATTCAGTCTTTATAGACAATCAATGTCCTAATTAGTTTTTCCCAATTTTTAGTTTCCCGTTAATATTTAAATTTAATATTTATAGTTTCCAAGTTTTAAGTAACCAAATTTCCCTTTATTGCAATTCATCACAAAATCTAATGTTCAGGATACACCTCTTATCTTTTTGACTATATTCTTTCTCACCATCTTACATCAACTAATACAGTATAACATTCTTATTTTCTATTAATTTCCAAATGTCTTAAATTTAGTAACCAAAATTTACCTTGTTTCAACATTAAATACTTCCTCTCTTTTTCTCTTAATGTCTACTATCTCATGTTTAAGCTAGTATAGTTTTCATTATAACAGCTAAGTAAAAACATGTTTATTACATTTATCAATAGATTTTTAGCTTATATATATCTTAATTACTTTTACATTCAACCTTTATAAACAAATCAATATTCAAAATTAACTGTTAATATTTATACTTCCAAGTTTTAAATGACCAAAGTTTTCTTTATTTCAGCTCATAACAAAATCTAGTATTCAAAGTACACATTGTATCTATTTGAGTATGATCTATTTTAATTCTCACTAATAAGTCAAAACCCCAATTTTCTTCAGCCTTATTTTAGTTTTCTTTCTTTGCCAACTCGCCTTCCATATCCATGCTTTTAAGTCATCAAATAGATCTCCCCCTGTTATTATATATATTATTTGAAGTAGAAAAGGCCATCTGATTGCCATTTTTTTGGAAGGACTAACAAATCGTCTCTCTATTTTTCCATCTCAGTGTAAGTTGTCTTGAAATTTTTATCTTTCTTCAATCTGTTCTTCTTGATCCTCAGATTTCTTCTGGTTTATATAGAAAGTCTTTTCCATTTTCCGTGTTGTCAGTCCCTTTTCTGGGTTTTCCATTAACTGCGTTAGTTGATAGTTGAATCTTCTATCATAGTATTTAATTGTTCCACTTCTTCTATTATATTCTGTGTAGTTGATTCTTTAGTTATAATCAAAGTTTGGGTTCGTATATCTAGGCTGACATCTTGTTCTCTTCTTATTTCCTCAGTGGCTGTAATAATAGTTTCATAAATCTGTTCCTGATCTTCATCCATGTTCTCTTAGTAGTGTGTTAGATTAAAAGCTTTACAATCTGAGAATAAAAATAGTTTTGTCACTGAATATAGAACACAGCTGGGCTTCTCACAGCTGATATCTGCCAAGGTTGCAAAAATCTTATCTATAGTCTGGACTTCAAGCCAAGTCTCTTTTTTAAAAAATAATATTTTATTAATTTTCCAATTTTACATTTAAGTATTTAAAAAGCAACGTGGTGACTGGGTTAACGTGGTTCAATAACAAAATCTTTAGTGCAAATCTCAGGTTACAACATCAGATATTTCTTCTTTTTTCCCCTTAACATTCACTGTCTCATATTCAAGCTAGTACAGTTCTAGTTATATCAACTCAATAAAAACATCATTATTACAGTTATCAATAAGTTTTTAGCTAATACATGTCTTAATTACATTCAATCTTCGTAAACAATCCATATCCTATTATTAATTTTTACCCAATTCTTAGTTTCACATCAATATTCCAATTTAACCTTTGATATTTATAATTTTCAGGCTTTGGGTAACCAAGATTTCCCTTATCTCAATTCATAAGAAAATATAATATCCAAAATACACATTTTATCTATTTAAATATAATCTTGTTCTATTTCCTACAAGTTATCTATTTCCCACCATATTAAATCAACTACTTAATAATACAATATCCCCTTTAATAAATCAAAACCATTATGAATATTATCTGGATTAATCAATAAATCAAACAGATTCATAATAGTTAATTTTATTTTCCCTTTTAGGTCTGATTTTTAAATATTAAACAGATAAAATACTTGTTTTCAACTAATTTCCAAGCATTTTAAATGTAATGACCAAAACTCCCCTTATCTCAACATCTCCCTTTAACCCTCTAATTAATAATATGAAATCCCCTCTAATAAGTCAAAAACCCAATTTTCTTCAACCTTATTCTGGCTTTCTTCCTTTGCCAATTAGGCTTCTATATCAGTACTTTTAGATCGTCAAATATCTCCCTCTATTATTACATACGTTTGAAATAAAGGAGACCATTTCATTGCCAGTTTTCTGGAAAGACTAGCCCATTTGTATTCGTTAAATTGTCTCCCTGTTATTCCAGTTCCCCATGCTTGCTCTGATTTATTTGTGTTCCATTCAATCGGTTCTTCTTTCTCAAATTTCTTCTGATTTATATAGAAAGTCATTTCCATTTTCAGTGTTGTCACTTCCTTTTCTGGATTTTCCATGAGCTGTATTTGTTGGTCAATTGAATCCTCTGTCTTAATATTTGATTGTCCCACTTCTTTTGTTATCTTCTGCATTGTTGGTTCTTTGGTTGTAGTCAAAGTTTGGATTTGTGTATCTAAGCTGGCATCTTGATCCTTTATGTTAGGTCTTATTTTATCACAATCTGAAAGAATGGTTTCATGTATTGCTTTCAACATGGAAAGAATCTTTTCCTGGTCTTCATCCATCTCTTTCACGTGTTTATAAGTAGTCTTTCTAGTAAAAGTAGTTTTGTCAAGCAGAATTTTATAGTCCAAGGTATTTCAACATTTCATATAGTGACCAATATTCCTCAAGTAAAGAGATAGGAAAGCAATTTCCCACATATAACTCTGAAAGTCAGTAAAGGTTTACATTCACAGTTCAAGTAGGCCAGTTATGCTGCCCAGCTGTTCTCTTACAGCTGAGTTTCTCACAGGTGGTGCCAAGGTCAGAAAAGTCTTATCTAAGGTCTGGGCTTTGAGCCAAGTCTCTTTTTAGGAAATAACAAATTGTAATACCAAACTTAATACCATTTAAAGTTTTTTAAGTCCAAAATTTTTCTAATCCTTTTTCCAATTTTATTTCTTTTTTGTAGATGAAACCAATAATCTCCAATAAAAATAGGAAAATTTTTGGTCCCCAAGTTTCAGGAACATATAAATCCAATTAGATTAAAATTGTTCTTAATGCTTTAATTCTCCTGGGTAGTCAGATGCCGCTATTCTTATAGGGTGGGATAGAAGCTCCCTTCCCTCTCTCCTCACAGGGGGAAAGATATTTCGAGCAGCTTTTGCAGGAAAAGAAGGTACTTAGGGTAAAGAGAAGATCAGATCTTATCCAGTTTCAGCCACGTTGCTTTCGAAGTGCTTAATGGTGAATTTGACTTTGGCTGTCTACAGCCTAATGACGGGCCGTATTGCTATGGCCGGTCTTTCCTCCACCGGTTTGGAGGGCTACCCCGGAGCAAGCGGAAGGGCTGCTACCCTCCTGCGATCAAGCGGGGCTCCCCTCCTTGCACGTCACCCCTACAGGGCAATTTTCGACCCTTTCCAGGGTCCCCCAGCGAAGGGAAATGGACATGGAAGAGGTTCCAAAGCATGCAAATGCAAGTGGATTAATAGGTACCACTTTGGTGGGAAGGTAACAGCATTCCGTGTGCCTTTGGCGTATAGCCTTGTTGGCCACATGACCACAGAAATTGTCTTCAGACAATGCTGGCTCCCTCAGGCAAGAAACAGAGACGAGCACCATACCCTAGATTTGGCCACAATTGACAGGGAAACCTTTATCTTTTTTTTTTACTTGAGCCATGTAGTAAATATTGTTCTAATTTCAAAGGGAAAATTTTTTTAAGCTTTTTATAACCACTGGATAGGAGAGAAAGCAGTGAATGGGCTCCAAGGGTTGCTTAAACTTCTTTTCATAGTGGTAACTCTGGCTGAGTACCCATAGGCTATTCAGTTGCTGCTCTATTGGTGTGATATTTCTGTTCTGGATGATAAACACTATGTTTCAGAAGTGTATGTGATACAGCAAAGTCAGCTAACATCTTCAAGATTTTTTTCCTTTGTAAAGCTATTACAGATCTAACTTAAAAGAAAGAGACACTTCACAATAACTTTTTCTTTTGTAATTATAGGTCTCTCGGTCATGCATTCTCAAAGTACCAATCAGCTGGATGTTGGGAACAACCCCCGTGTAGGTACCAAGCGCTATATGGCCCCAGAAGTCTTAGATGAAACAATTCAGGTGGATTGCTTTGACTCCTACAAAAGAGTTGATATTTGGGCATTTGGACTGGTCCTCTGGGAAGTAGCCAGGCGCATGGTTAGCAATGGTATGTAAATGTGAATTTAGTTTAATCTATATAAAGTTTAAATCCTTCATCCTGCTTTTCCATTTAAAAGCACTTTAATGTCAAGTTTGAGCAACCAGAACCACTTGTGGATAAGCCCAAAGAGATTATTTTATTGTTGATTGCCTATATTACAAGAATGTGACCAGACTTGTCTACCTTCCATTGGGAAACGGCAGATATAGACCTAAGGATTTGACCTCAGACATTTTCTCCCCTGCACAGACTCTTGTTGGAATCTCTGTTTACTCCCTCTGGCAGAGGGCCTTCAGCCAGTGGTTCCACCACATTTAGCTGACTATTAAGATAAACTATGCTGAAAATGTATATGCTGAGATACCAAATAGCCAGATTACAAAAAATCAGCCAAAGCAGGGAAAGCAAAGGGGGAATGAAAGACAAATCTTTATCTTTACACCTGAAGTAATTCTATGAAAGTCAAGGATTTCTCCTCTTGCTTTCCACCAGCATGGAAAAAGCTTCCCTTGGAACAAATAATAGGGTTTCACCAAGAGTCGCTCCAGCTGTTACAGGCCAGACAAATTCATACGGGAGCAGGAAATCGTCATTTCTAGCGCAAGACTTTTCAAACTGTGTTCCGTGGAACCCTGGGGTTCTATGAGAACTAGGGCAGGGATAGGCAACCTTGGCTCTTTTATGACTGGTGGACTTCAACTCCCAAAATTCCTGAGCCAGCATGGCTCAGCTTGGAAATCTCTCCCTTTCCCCTCAGCTTGGCTGGCTCAGGAATTCTGGGAGTTGAAGTCCACAAGTCATAAAAGAGCCGAGGTTGCCTACCCCTACTCTAGGGCAAAAATTGTTATTTAAATAACAAGGACAACAACAATATTTTTTTTAATTTACTGAGGAATTGAGGCAGATAAACGTCAAGAGACATCTAGAATGATGCCAATAAAAGGGCCTTATCAGGTGCATGTGGCTATAGAAAATAAATACATAAATTAATAAACTGCTGTTAGATCTCTCAGCCATGAACATGCAGCAACCTTCTTGGACCAGGAAGTATTGAAGATAATGGCTCTCATTTTTGTTATATCCTTGTTAGACTATTGCAATTTGCTTTGCATGGGGTTGTCCCCGGATATGACCCAGAAAACTAGCTGGTACAAAAGGCAACTGCTTGCTTGGATTGCTTACATTGTGGGAACTATATTAGTTGCTGAGCAGCTTCTGGGTCCAATTCAAGATGCCGATTACCTGTATAGCCCTATATGGCTTGGTTATTTGTTATATCTGGGATGGTGAAATTTTCCTGACCAATAAGGACCAACTAGGAGAAAATGCTATTAGTATTCATGGCCTGAGGGGAGCAATATGGAGGATGGTCTTCTTTCTTTGGAATAGCTTTCCTTCTGAGGTCAAGATGACAATTAGAAAGACTACAAAAAGATGCTCTTCTGAAGGGCCTTCGGAGAAGAACCTAATTGGGCGACAGCAGAAGTAGAGTTTTGTGGAATGTGAATTATTGGGATTTTGTTTTTGTTTTTTTAACTTTTCTGTAATTGTAAGCTATATAAAGCAAGGGTCTTCAAACTTGGCCCCTTTATGACTTGTGGACTTCAGCTCCCAGAACTCCTCAGCCAGCGAGCCTGGCTGAGGAATTATGGAAGTTGAAGTCCACAAGTCATAAAAGGGCCAAGTTTGAAGACTCTTGATTTAAAGCCTTAAAACAGGTGACAAACAAGCATAAATAAGTAAGGTGCTTGCTGCTTAGCTTTTCAGCACAGAGAAGGCTGGCCAGCTGCTGCTAGCTTCGGCAACTGTCTACTCTGTAAATAGGCAAAATCTTAGCCTGCTTGCTAGAATTTAATTTAATTTTAATTTATTAATATTTCTATACCGCCCTTCTCCCGGAGGACTCAGGGCGGTGTACAGGGCAAGAATAAAACACAGAAATTGATGCTGTTCCTGTAATCGGTTTCACAAACACTAACAAATGATGTGAGAATATTTGCTTGCTAAATTTCTAGGAAAATTCAGAGGCTGTTTCTGATTGGACATATGGTCACCAGCCATATTAAACATTTTAAGCAGTGTAGAACAGGAGACAGTCAAGAACAAGTTTATCTCTTTTGGTGGCACAAATAGAGAACTACTCAGGTTTGGCCCTTTTATGAGCTTTTCAGCTGTGCTGCAAAGAGACAGTATTAGAAACAATAGATGTCAACCAGAATGATTAGCGACACAGGGTGAGTTGGAACATCTTTTAAGTAAGAGGGAAGGATTAATAAAGCTTTTACACCTTTCTACGGTATCTAGGGAACAACGGTAAAAGGTTGAAGCTTGGATTAGAAATAATGTGGAAAATGCCGTCCGTGTCTTTTCAGTGCATTAACATTAACCTGAATTCGGTGAACTGTAAATTCAAAATAAGCGTGTGTGTGTGTGTGTGTGTGTGTGTGTGTGGTCCAATTCCATGCAGAGCAAAATTTAGCCCTGTTGGATTGCAGTCCCACCAGGAGCATCAAAATAAGAGTGGCTGATCTTAGCATCAGAAGTATAGGCCCCCTGTCTTTATTATTTATTTTGTAGGTTGAAGGATAGTTCTCTTTAAGGCATTTTCTTTTTTTTCCTGGGAAACTGAAAAGAAAGTGGATCAAGGTTCATTGGGACTGTATTAAAGCAGAGTAGCTCAGAGGTTAATATTGCCCTTCTGGCATTCTTTAGTGTTTCTGGAATTAGCTGCAGTCCCCTGGGTGGGTCCATGAAAAGTTTTACTACATTAATTGTCTTTTTTAGTTTTCTTTTTAAAATACATTGGAATAAAAGCCAGACAGCAGCTTCTTGTATTGTAATATACCTATAAAGCCCTAAATGGCGAGGGTCCGGGATATCTTAGGGAACACCTGCTGCCAGCATCAAGCTCTCTTCGTCCAGTGCGCTCCCACAGGGAGGGTCTTCTCAGGGTGCCGCCGGTTAAAGATTGCCGGCGGGTAACACCCAGGGGTAGGGCCTTCTCAGTGGGCGCGCCTGCCCTTTGGAACCAGCTGCCAGTGGAGCTGAGGACTGCCCCTGACCTCCGTTCATTCTGCCGGGACCTGAAGACCTGGCTCTTCGAGCTCTCTGGCCCAGGCTGAGAATTTTTTTAATTTTTAATTTTAACTGGGTTTTTTATTTTTTCTCAGGGTTTCATTTAATCTTTTTTAATTTGTTTTAACTTTTGTATTGATTTTCTTTTAAATACCCTGTAAACTGCCCTGAGTCCTTCGGGAAAGGGCGGTATATAAATATATATATAAATATATATATAAATAAATAAATAAATTATTCACAGAAAGAGTAGTGGAAGCTTGGAACCAACTTCCAGCAGATGTAGTGAGTCAAGTCATAATTAACTGAGTTTTAAACATGCTTGGGATAAACACACCTATCATTTGACAAAATTTAAAATTAACATAAATAAAGTAAATAAAATATTACTTTAAAAAGAAAAAAAACCTCAAAGGGAAGAATTGATGGAGGACCACTGGCTCTTTTTCTGCCATCAGTTTTCTATGTTTCTGTATTCAGCTTATAACATACAAATAGTTATTTGGTTCTATAAATGGAAATCGTGTATTGAACAGACTTTCCCAGCTGATGTCTCCAGCTGTGTATATAACAATCTATTCTACATGTACAGAAGCACTGATTGAATCTCTCTGCCAAAAGACGGCTGTGCCTCGCAAAGTCTGGAAAAGGGTTTTGATTCGAACGTTTGGAAAGGGTATTTTCCAAATTGGGCGGCGTTGTGAATATTGGACTTCCTTCATGTCCCTGATAAGGTTAGAGGAGACTGCAGTGTAGCGTGTCCTCCAGTCAGAGGCCATGCTGATAGGATATTCCTGGAAGATCAAGACTGAGGAAACTAGCAGTAATGTGCACCTGAGAAGCCTCATTTGCATTTCTCAAGGCTGTTCATCCACTTGGCCAGCTCCATTCCTTTTTATTTTATTTTTTTTATTTTATTTTAATCCCATTTATATCCCGCCCTTCTCTGAAGACTCAGGGCGGCTTACAATTTAAGCACAAACCTTCTGTTTTTTTCCTGGGTTTTAACCTTTTAGTCTAATGAAGAGACCTTGGACACTTTAAAATTTTGCAGCTGGTTTGTAAGGATTCAGCTTGCTTTTGTGGGTTTTGGATTATTTTTTCTCATGGCCAAACAATTTGTATTAGAGAGAACTAATCACTTTCGGAATTAAGCAAATCCAGATGTGTGAGTTTCGAAATACAGAAACATTATTATAAGCTGCCGGATTAAAATATGTTTTCTGTGTATTTCTATCTACTTGTTTTAAACATTCTAACGATAGACTAAAAATTTCACGGCAGGTGATTGTGTTTGTGTTCCTTGCTAGATGAATTGCCATATCTATATTTCTAAAATAAAATATCTAGTTGATCTGAACATTTCCTCTTGAAACTTGAAGCATTTATTGTCTTTTGTTTTAATAATAGTTGTACTGTGCACGATCAGTTCTTAATGGGATCAAAATGTCGAAATGGAATGTTGGATTGGAATACACTCCCAAGCTGTCCTGAATATTTCTGCAATTAAATTATATAGTTCAAAATGATTTTATTTATTTGAGGGAGGGGGGACACAAAACCACAATTCAGAGACTCTTAACACTCTCATAAGTATCTCAAAAGACTCTCAACTATAGCCATAAAGGAAACAGTACAATAAAATTTAAAACAGATAAATCATAAAAATCAAATGGCAACAGTACAAGAATTCCAACAACAATATTGATGGCAGGTCTAGCACTGATGATGTCGCCTAGTTTGGGTCATGAAACGTCTGCAAGAAAACAAGCAAGCTCAGAGAGCACCAAGGATCCCCTCATTTCAACCCTGAGCTACACATTTTCTCCTTTATTGGTATCGATGGCATCACTTCATCCTCTGTAGACTCTTCAGAACAGTTCTGTTTTCAAAGCCAGTGTGGGAGCTAGTCTGATTTCCAGAGGGTGACTTTTTCATAATGCAGGCATACTTAACTGAGAAGCCATGCCTGTGAGACTCGGTGCCTCCCCTCCCTTTGAGAAATAGAGAACCAATAGTTTCTTCCAGGTTGGATGATTCAAGCAGATGGTTCAATTGGGCCGGAGAAGGTGGTCTTGCAAGTGTCTTGGTGACAAACCATAAAGAGTTAATATAAGTTAAAACTCTCGTTTTGAATTGTACCCAAAAGGTAATCAGTGCCAGTGCTTCAGCTTGTACTAACATGCATGAACCAAGAGCAGTGGTGCTGCATTGCAGGCCATTTGCAGCTTCAAAGTCATCTTCAGAGGTTGCCCTATTTAGAGTACATTGAAGTAGTCTAAACAAGGGATGATTCGGGTGAGGTCCTCTCATTTCCAGTAGGACCCCAAAGGTGGGCAAAAATCCTCATGGCTATCATCTGCACCTGCTATCCAGCAGTAGCCATAAGTCCAAACACTTGTATTCTTGGGTTATGGCCTTTCCATCAAGAAGCAACACCAGAATTATCCAAGTGCCTTGAAGATGTATCACACAGTAGCCGCCACTATTCCAGTAAAATACCTGATTTGTTATAGGCAGTTGTGATCAACCTATTCTGGACTTCAGACTTGTTCTTTTGTGGAAGAGCACAATTAATCTTACACTGACTTCCCTCTTATGAAATTATTGTGCCACTGGCACAGCCTCTTCTGAAGAACATGCTGGCTAGTTTGGGTCTAGATAGTTAGTGCAAAATATGTAAAAGCAGGTATAAAAGAAATGCTAATTCTTTTCCTCTTTCCAAATCTGTAATAGTTTTACTGCTTTCCCATACATATAATTTGTTTTCTGTACACGTACATGTTTACAGAGTCAAAACTTTTTTCTAGTCCGCGGGGAGGCCTAGCTGATTTAATGCTTTGGTTGTATTGTGCTCTTAGGATTTCATTTCGTAATATCAGTGAGATGTCACAAAAGCTTCCAACTGAAAAAGTTTAATCTCTTTGTAATATGTGAACTTTGTATTGCTAATGAACGTGTTAAAATATATTGCTGCAATAACATATCCTTTGTGGTTTTGGTACAGGTATAGTTGAAGACTACAAGCCTCCATTTTATGATGTGGTTCCTAACGATCCTAGTTTTGAAGACATGAAAAAAGTAGTTTGTGTGGATCAGCAGAGGCCAAATATTCCCAACAGATGGTTTTCAGACCCTGTAAGTACACTTGCTGAAAAGGGGTTGATGTATTTTCTACCTGATCATCTGTTAAAGAGTTGTTAAAACCATCTGCTGTCTAGACTATAGGCCAAACTAGATGTGGCAGCAGTAATTACATTTGTTTAATTATTCATCTTTCCCATTCATAATACAGCAGGAGGTGGCCATATTTTTAGAAGAAAATAGGCATGTGGGCAAAGGAGCTGAACCTCTCACCCTTGTAAGCTATTCACCTGTAGCGCTTTTACTTTGGTCTAGAGGCTATCTGGAATACGAGGGATTTGAATGAAAGTGCAAATAACGTAGGGAAGTATTGGCTGCAGCTCTCACTTTTGGTACTTGCTGTTCTGTTTATACTGACATTGGGGGAAAAAGGTTTCATATGAAAAATCATTGTAGAAATAACTGTTCTACTCACGGTTGAGTGCTAGAAGAGAGAAACTTGCAAGCTGAATCATCTTTAAGAAAAAATTGAAAAAAGTTGTAGGCTTTCAAAAAATCTGATTATTTTTTTTACATACATTGTTGCTCCCCCAGTGTAAAATGTCATTAACAAGCTCTTGATATAATTGGCAGAGACATATAGCCTATCAACTCCAGGACTGCATAATAGTCTTACCTAAATATTTACAAATTCTAGAGTGGAAACAGAATATACCTAAGATCAGGGAGGGAGCTTTCCATTAAGTGGCCCCGCAAAGCCAAATGAAGGCATAATCCATTGGGCAGAAGACAGAGAAAATCTTGATCAGGTGAAAACCATACTGGGCTCATTTGCAATCAAAGATGAAGCTGTTATAAAAACCTTGAATGTGTCGCTCCAACCACCAGTTGTCCTGAGACTGCAGAAACAAAGGAAGTACGCTTTGCAGCAATTAAGGGCTGTTCAGTTGTATAACCTTCGGGTTTCTGTATATCTGTGTGCAACTCTTTCCCTGATTTGCGTCTTCTATTCCTAGCGTTATCTCTCTTCTCCTTCCCCATAGTATTGAGACAGATGCTTTTGGAAGCTCTTTGGAGAGGCATTTGATGCTCAGAAAAAGCTGTAGGCTCCATTATTGCTTCTTTGCTTTAAATATTGAAGAAACTTTTTTAATTAAAAAAGTTATTTTGAGTACTGTAGATAGAAAATGTGGAAGACCCAAAAAGAAACAAGCTTTAGGCCAGGAGTCTTCAAACTTGGCCCTTTTATGACTTGTGGACTTCAACTCCCAGAATTCCTCAGCCAGCAACTGGCTGAGGAATTCTGGAAGTTGAGGTCCACAAATCATAAAAGGGCCAAGTTTGAAGACCCCTGCTTTAGGCTGAACGAAAAAGGTCACTTGTAAAATTCTCAACAGGTTTGAATTATATTTCATAGGGAAAACTGGTCAGGACATTTATTTTCTTTTAAAAAGAGCAAGAGAGCGCTCTTGATTTTCCTGATTGTATCTTCCAGTTCAATATAAAATTGGGAAAAACTTTTTAATATTTATTTTCATTATCTCTTGTAGTGGGATTTGGGTGTATTAAATGAAGCACGTTGAATTGAATTGACCAAGTGTGATTAGACACACAAGGAATTAGAAACAGCCACTAACCACTGATCATTTGTGGGTGTGTTAGCTTTAGTATTGAAACTGATTACACGTTCCACTTTGGATCAGGCCATACTTTATAGAAATGATTACCGGTACTTAGCATACAAACAATAGTTTAAATCTCAAACTGTGGTTTCAGGCCACTACTGTTTTCTGTATTTTGTTTGGTCAGCAGCCGTTTTTCCAGCAGCGATGAATCAGTGTGGTTTGAGCACAGTGTGCCATCAAAATACTCTACTCTGAATATGTATTTCTGTGCTTACCTTTTCAGACATTAACTTCACTTGCTAAGCTCATGAAAGAATGCTGGTATCACAATCCATCGGCACGATTAACAGCTTTGCGTATCAAAAAGACGTTGACCAAAATTGATAATTCCTTGGACAAGCTCAAATCTGACTGTTGATAAAAGGCCACAATGCTGGCAGACACTAAGAAGGACATGCAACTTGCTGAACTCTGGGATTTGGTTCCAAGTGGCTTCAGGCATCGGCACAGTTGTACACCCAACCAGCCATTTGAGAGGAAACAGAGCCATGAGAACCTTAACTGGTGCCTGCCATGGCATTTTTTTTTTGCAGATGGCCAATCATTAAAGACTTCAGGCTGAATCTCTGGTGGCCTCTGGAAGAAGACAGAGGAGTCCTGAGACAAAATTGGGGCATTAGAACCATGGCTTTTAATTTTTTTTTAATTCAGAAAAAGAAACAAATGCTCCCAACTTTGGCACATGGAACTGGTCAATTTTAACTTTGCCTGCGTGTCTGTTCTTCGTTGCACCAAGGAATTCCTTGCATTCCTTCCTTGCACTGTTACAGTTTAATTTTAAGAAAGTGACTTGCCAAAAATAGGATTGGCTTTGTACTCCTTGATCTATGTTTTTGGATATTAGAAAATTGGTTTGGGCAACGGAACCCATAACTGACTCTTCTCCTCTTTCTCTTTTTATTTTGTTAAGCTGCATTTTACATATGTGTATTGTTTACACTAAGGATGGACACTAGGAATTGTTGATGAGGAAACATGCGGATTTTAATTTATTACTGGTGCATTTTAACAGTTTTTTTAAAAAAACTGAGAAAAGTGCATACAGTTAAAGTTTATTTTTATGTAGCTTCTATCACTTCTTACGGTCTCTTTTTCGTAATATCATATAATCTGAATTGGTTCTGTTTCTTTCCCCTGTTGAGTCATTTAGACATTTTAATCACATTTTTAAGTGTTTCACATTTTATATGTGTATGGTCTGTAACATATATTTTCAGTTCAAAATATGCAAAACATTTATATATAAATATTATATATATAAATATATATCTAAATATAAAGCCATTACTCAAATTATGTCACATCTAGTACCTTATTGGTTTAGAAGAATGGATTAGCAGAGCAAAAGAGCAAACAATAAGGTCATAAGAAAGTACGGCTTCCACCCTCCCCCAATTTATACATAATAGGTATTTAAATGTGGCAAGGAAGAAATTGCTTTAATTTGCTTTTTTCCTATTAAGTAGCTGCTTGTATAAACAAAAGAGAATATTTCCCAGTGAAATGAAAGGGGAGCATTCTATTTAGTGCCTCCTGGGCTTAAGGTGAAGGTGGTGTGTTTAAAGTGAAGCATCGGCATATATCTCTGGATGATTCCCATCCTGAACTGGCTGGGCTGTGAAAATTGGCCATCAAACATTTTGGCCCATGTGATGGAAGAGAGGGTGTCTGAGCTTTGGAATGTTGCAACCATCCCTCAGACAGGGGATGCGAACATTGGATATTCATTCTGGAGCTGTGACCTCATAATGGCATGGATTGTTGCGTGATGTATGGATAAAAAGATGATGTCTTCTGGCTGCTTTTTTTATATCAAGTTTCCCAAGTAAACAACTTTGATTCTAGTGCCTTGCCTTGTACTATAGTTACTCTTCTTTGAATCCGTCCAGGTAAAAGCTTGGAATGCTGACCTTTCGATCATTAAACCAGGACAATGCCACAGGCATGTCTGGAAAAAGGCTGAATGGATTTGGTTTAAAATGAGAATATTTTTTTTTAAATAAGACTGAACAATTGAGGCTTTCATTGTACCGTGTCCTAGCTTATATGCTTCAATAAGAGTTATTTGGGAGATGTATGTGTGGTTTGATATGAACAGAAATATTCTCAGTGAGATAATGTCTGCTTTCACTAAATGGAGACATCACCATCTTTCATATAGTAGTGGATAGGTACACCATGATTTGTTAGGATCTGTTTGCATCACCTATGCAATTCAGATTTTCTTACATTACTTTCACGGTGCAGAATTTTGCCAGGTGATCTCAAAAGTAGCATTTGAATTAATTGCAGATAGGAATTAATTCCCCACATCAAAAATTCCCTGCTTGCAGAAAAGTAGCTGAATCACTTCTTCCTCATATTTAACACCAGAAGCTACATATATGGGCCAGCGTATATGTGAGTAAGCAAAGGGTAATGCTGGAAAGGACTCATAAAATGGTGTTTGATATCCTTCTTCCTAAGCTTTCTATATTTTAATAAGCAGCTTGGTATTTTCTAAGAGAATTGCAACTTGTCCAATTGACTTTCACTTGTTAAAAAATGCTGGGTGACAAGCCAAATCAAAGAAAAAGAGATGAGAAATTACCAATTTTTAACAAACTTCATTTAATAATGATGAACTTTTTCATGAGGACTGGTTATCCATCTAATAAATACTCCTCCTTTGACGTTGTATGGCTATTTAACAAAACTTACAGACTGATGGGGTTTTGGTGCATCCATTATTTCTATTATTGCCACTTCACTTTAATACTTTTAACACACAAATTACTCTTGGATATTTTTTTTCAAGTACTCTTAAGATGAGGATTACAACGCAGTTGACACACATAAATATGGAAAACATCTAGGGATTCACTGCTGCAGAAAGAATGGGTTTGAATTCATATATCTGGAATAGTAATTGTGGGTGGTATTCAATACATTTCAAAACTGAAACATTTTAAGGTGGAATTACCCATAGACCTATTTTCCCAGATTGTTTTCCAGGAGGAAAGCATGCTCAGGGAAAATCAAGTAGTTACCCAAAAACTTTCGTAAGCAAATAGACTGGTGTGTCTCATAGGGGAAATCAATATGTCATTATTTTCAAGATACCAAGCAAACATCAATCTAGGCACCAAAGTCCAAGGTTTATTCCCTAAGCAGGCTGGAGCAGCTACGTGTGGCTCCAAGTCATAGAAGAGACTCAGGGAGCTACTTGCAAACAATACAAATGCAGCCTTTTAAGAACCCTGCTTGAGGTATAGAGAGGAGCAGGAGTGATTTCTAGGCCTTATGTTGATTGCCCCAGCAAGAAGACACATAAAATCTACAGTAAGTGATGCGAGTTCTGGTTTCCATTTCACAACTATGTTATTAAAAAGTCTTTCCGTTGCTGAAGATTTTCAAGAATAGGAATAGAATAGAATAGAATAGGAGCTGGAAGGGACCTTGGAGGTCTTCTAGTCCAGCCCCCCGCTCAAGCAGGAGAACCTATACCATATCAGACAAGTGACTGTCTCTAGCCTCTTCTTAAAAATCTCCAGTGATGGAGCACCCACAATTTCTGAAGGCAAGCTGTTTCACTGGTTAATTGTCCTCATTGTCAGGAAGTTTCTCCTTAATTCCAGGTAGCTTCTCTCTTTGGTCAGTATCTCCTCAGACAAAGAGGACACCAAAAACAAGGCCTCCCAGGTCAGGAAGAACATGATTGCGTGTGTCTTTTTTCAAATTGGATGTTTGTCTGAAAAGGGGACCTTACTGGTTAAATGGGACCAATGAAGGAGAATATTTGTAGCGCAGGGTTGAAGTGTGGGATCCCTGGTGCTCCCTGAGTTTGCTTGTTTTCTTGTTTCATGACCCCAAGTACGGTAGGCAACATCATCAGCGCCAGCAAGATGATGGACAACAAAAGATTGGACAACCATTTGCCTCAGGCGGTACAGTCTCCTGCTTTGAGCAAGAGGTTGGACTAGATCTCCAAGGTCCCTTCAAGCCCTATGTTTCTGTTTTCAAGCAGTGAAGAATGACTGGTGTAAAAACTACACATAATGGTGCTACATTGCATTTCCCATGCAATGAGACTTGCTTTCCCAATCTGGTGCTCTTCTGCTGCCTTGAATTACCTTTATTTATTAATCAAATTTATACAGGCACGCATCTCACAGAAAGTGGCTGGCGTACAACAATCCAATAAATATAAAACAATCATTACCTAAAATGATTGTAATTATTCAAAAACATTAAAAACTATAAAAGCAGAACTAAACAAAAATGATAGATGGAGGGATGTTAATAATAACAGAGCCATCTCACAAGTTCACTTGTTCCCTGGGGTTCCCAGGTTTGCTAGCATAACCAGGTCTTGGGGGGCCTTCAAAAGATGAGTGCTGATGCTGATGTCATCTCGGGTGGGGGTGGGTGGGGAGAAGATTCCACAATGTAAGCGCCATAGCAGAAAAGGCCCGCCAAATTATATCATCTAATTTCTTCATCTAAGTTTCTCAGCCTTTTTGTCACATTGTTAAAGAATGATGAGGTTGTAGCACAACATATTTGGAAACCCACAGATTGGAAAGGCTCATCTGAGCTATGGAAGGGATTCCTGATTTAGCTTTTGCCAGAATTTCAAACCAAAATATTAAAGAAGATGATAATGCCATTTCTGTTTCACTGAATTTCTAGAGCAAAAAAGTGCCAAGAAAAACATTTGATATCCGAAAGATCACTTTAAAATGATATTTACAGTGAGGAAAAAAATATTTCATTTCCTGATGATTTTGTACATTTGCCTACTGACAAATGATCAGTCTATAATTTTAATGGTAGGTTTATTTTAACAGTGAGAGACAGAATAACAACAACAAAAATCCAGAAAAATGCATTTCAAGGAAGTTATAAATTGATTTGCATTTTAATGAGTGAAATAAGTATTTGATCCCCTATCAATCAGCAAGATTTCTGGCTCCCAGGTGTCTTATACAGGTAATGAGCTGAGATTAGGAGCACTCTCTTAAAGGGAGTGCTCCTAATCTCAACTTTTTACCTGTATAAAAGACACCTGTTTACAAAAGCAATCAATCAATCAGATTCCAAACTCTCCACCATGGCCAAGACCAAAGTGCTGTCCAAGGATGTCAGGGACAAGACTGTAGACCTACACAAGGCTGGAATGGGCTACAAGACTATTGCCAAGAAGCTTGG
Organism: Vipera berus; assembly: GCF_964194415.1. Taxonomy (NCBI): domain Eukaryota; kingdom Metazoa; phylum Chordata; class Lepidosauria; order Squamata; family Viperidae; genus Vipera; species Vipera berus. The sequence continues at coordinate 150,500,913 of NC_138202.1, read as the reverse complement.
TGAGAAGGTGACAACAGTTGGTGCGATTATTCGCAAATAGAAGAAACACAAAATAACTATAAATCTCCCTTGGTCTGGGGCTCCATGCAAGATCTCACCTTGTGGAGTTTCAATGATTATGAGAACAATGAGGAATCAGGCCAGAACTACACGGGAGAATCTTGTCAATGATCTCAAGGCCGATGGGACTATAGTCACCAAGAAAACAATTGGTAACACACTATGCTGTGAAAGACTGAAACCCTGCAGAGCCTGCAAGGTCCTCCTGCTCAAGAAGGCACATGCACAGGCCCGTCTGAAGTTTGCCAATGAACCTCTGAATGATTCAGAGGAGAACTGGGTGAAAGTGTTATGGTCAGATGAGACCAAAAACAAGCTCTTTGTCATCAACTCAACTTGCCGTATTTGGAGGAGGAGGAATGCTGTCTATGACCCCTAGAACACCATCCCCACCATCAAACATGGAGGTGGAAACATTATGCTTTGGGGGTGTTTTTCTGCTAAGGGGACAGGACAACTTCACCACATCAAAGGGGTGATGGACGGGGCCATGTACCATCAAATCTTGGGTGAGAACCTCCTTTCCTCAGCCAGGGCATTGAAAATGGGTTGTGAATTCCAGCATGACATGACCCAAAACACACAGCCAAGGCAACAAGGGAGTGGCTCAAGAAGAAGCACATAAAGGTCCTGGAGTGGCCTAGTCAGTCTCCAGACCTTAATCCCATATAAAATCTGTGGACGGACTTAATGATTTAATGACCTTAATGACTTGAAGAGGATCTGCAAAGAGGAGTGGGACAAAATCCCTCCGGAGATGCGTGCAAACCTGGTGGCCAACTACAAGAAACGTCTGGCTTCTGATTGCCAACAAGGGCTTTGCCACCAAGTACTAAGACATGTTTTGTGAAGGGGTCAAATACTTATTTCACTCATTAAAATGCAAATCAATTTATAAAGTTTTTGAAATACATTTTTTTGGATTTTTTTTGCTGTTATTCTGTCACTGTTAAAATAAACCTACCATTAAAATTATAGACTGATCATTTTTTTGTCAGTGGGCAAACATACAAAACCAGCAGGGGATCAAATATTTTTTCCCCTCACTGTATTATTAGTAGAAAAAAAATCAAATCATGCACATCCAGTAAAGTAACACAGAACTAGCAATTTTATTTATTAACTATTTACTTATTTATTGGCAGTTCACAGTATCCTCAGAAGTCTTCTGTGACACCACCTTGAACAGCCTTGTCTCAGTCCTTTGTCCCTCTAGAGCCAGTCTGTTTTGCCATGTTTTGTCTGAACTGTGGTTACCTTACTTGTGTACAGATTTTGCATAAGGACAATGAGATGTTTTTGCATCCCAAAGACATTCCACAACTTGACATAATTGTCGCAAACACCTTTCTGTAATCAATGAAACACATATTGACTTTTTGTTTGGCATGGTTTGGCTTGCATAATTATTGAACACAGATTAGCAATAATATCTCAGGTTCCTTAGCATTTTGTAAACTCATTTTCCATGTAGGGCTCCAATATGTGTTTTGCTGGCATGTGGAATTAAGGATAGTGTACAATTTTTGCACATCTGTTAAGTCTCTTTTTTTGCAACTGATAATGTAGGTTGACCTTCTAATCTGTTGGCCACTGTATCAGTCTCCAGATTCACTGGCATAGCTTGATTAGAACTTCTACTAGAGGTAATTAAGGAATTTTGTTGTGCAGAGGTCTCCTTGTGCTACCAAAGAGTTGCACAGACAAGGAAGGGTATTGAGAGCAGTAAGAGTCACACACAGGAGTACACTGAGTTGTAAAAGCAAAAAGTATTTTACTTTGAGGTGGTGTAAAAACAAAAATGCACAGTCAAAAATAAACAGTCCAAGTAGCAATCCAAATACAAAGTCTTCTTACCGGTCCAGAGGTCAATACACAGTTCAGGTTTACAACAGTAGTAAACCAACAGCAGAGCAAAAACAGTAATAGTAGAGAGCAGTGAATTCAGAGAGAGAGAGAAGCTACGTTCCTAGCTTCCTCTTATGGCCATGAGAACACTTACACACCCATTGGCCAATTAACTTCTTAAAGTCATAACATTATGGTTAATATATTTTCAATCCAACATTGTAGGCTAGCACCATATGCCTAACAGTCCTCAACTTAACAACCATTCATTTAGTGACCATTCAAAGTTACAACAGCACTGAAAAAAAGTGACTTATGACTGTTTTTCACAGGAATGTTGCAGTGTCCCCATGGTCATGTGATCAAAATTCAGATGCTTACCAGCTGACTCATGTTTATGATGGTTGCAGTGATCTTCTGACAAGTGAAGTTAATGCAATGATTCACTCAACAACTGTGGCAAGGATGGTCATAAAATGGAGTAAAACTCACTTAACTGTCTCACTTAGCAACAGAAATGTTGGGCTCAATTGTGGTCATTAATCAAGAACTACCTGTATTCTTCCATGACTTGGCATATTTCTATAGATACTCATTCAGTGCCTGTAAGCTCTCTGACTTGGCAATGATTGGAATGCTGATCTAACTTTCTTTTCCAGTAGTAGAGATTCTTCTGTGTAGGAAATGTGTTTTAAGTTATCTTGAATGTTGGCATCTCTACTCTATAGAAATTCAGCACACACTCTTTCCGTCTTTGTTTGATCTTCTTTGAATCGGTTACTACCTGTCCAGTGGCATCTTCCAACATACCAATTCAAGGTTGTAACTTCCTTCAGAGTTCAAAGTTCTTTTGGAAGACTTTCCTTGGGTTTGTTCTGTGTACTTCCATCTTTGAAATATTTACAAATGCCACTTAATATATTTTTCTCTTTTCTCTTTTTCTTTAACCTTTTCCTTTTCTTGCACTTTTTGCTTTCATTTTACTTTCTTCTTCTTTTTTTCTTCCTTACTTTATATTAATTTGTATTCATTTATGTTTTCTTTTTCAAAGTTTAATTTTATACATACACTGTCACATATATACAAGCATACATACATACTCTGATCAAAGTTCAAGCTCTCAACCATCCAGGTTACTAATAACTTGCAATGCAGCCAAACAGTTCATACAGAAATAAAGTTCTTTTTTTCAGGACAGCGCTAATTTTGTCTGCCAACTTGCTTTGAGTAATCGACATGTTACAAGCCAAAACAGGGACACTCGGAAAGATTTAACACTTCATGAGAGCTCTGATCCCTATTTCCAGTCACAAGATCAGAATTTTAAAAAAGCACGAGTCTATTGCTCTTCTCCAATGGAAGCTAATGTTCATCCAGAGATGGACAATGGAGTTAATGAAATGTGCCGTCAAAGCTAATTCTCCAGATAGCCATTCCACTGTCCACTTCAGTGCATAAGGAGCCACAGAGGACAGTCTTGCAACAGTGTGCAAAGCAAAGACGGAAGAGGGTGATGGGTAAGAGAACTGAATGGCAATACATTTTAACTGTGCTGTCCTGACAATTCTTCGTATTTTCATGCTGCACAGATAAACACAGGGGGATTGTTCTAAAACTCATGGTAAGGGTCAATTTCAATTTTGACATATACCAAAAGAAAAAAAAACATTTCTATGGTGATTTGATACAGTTCAGTTTTTATCTTGCTAAGAAAAGGTCATATTGCCAGTAATTCTAGCAAAAATCACTATTATAGCTGTCCATATGCGTCAATAGCTTAGCTTCTGAATTTGCTGTGTCCCGATTCTTTGACAAAAGAAATTTAGTTTTATTGAAGAATCTTTAGCTAAATAGTAAGTAGCAATGTTTAAGTCTCATATAGCCTTCAGGCTTGCTTTCTGTGGTTCCAGGAATTCTAGAAATGGTATTGTCAATTTCAGTGGGAAATTACTTAATATAAACAGATTCAGACTGAAAATGTAACGGTAGTCTTTGTTTAATGACTGCCTCATTTAGCAACAGTTCACAGATACAATGGTGATGAAAAAATAATTTTACAACCACTCTTCACATTTATAATAAAGGTTGTCCTCAGTTACAACCACAATTGAACACAAAAGTTCTATTGCTAACAAGTCATTATTTAAGCGAGATATCCCCATTTTACAACTTTTTTGTCACAGTTGTTAGGTGAATCACTGCAGTTGCTAAGTGAATCATGTGGTTGTTAAGTATATCTCACTTCCCATTGACTTTGCTTGTCGGAAGCTGGCTGGAAAGGTTAGCAATGGGGATCACAGTACAACTGTCATAAATACATGCTGGTTCCAAGCAGCTGAATACCATGGGGGAATGCTGCAGTGGTTATAAGTGTAAAAATTGGTCATATGTCACTTTTTTCAGTGTTGTAACTTTGAATGATTACTAAACAAATAGCTGTAAGTTGAGGACTATTTGAATTCACAGACCTGTTAATTAAAGGAAAGCTGAAGTAAGTCTTCCGGTTTGCCAATGCAGCCCACGCGGACATTTGGAAGGCGGGCTCCTTCTTCCACGTCCAATTCCACATCGCTGGAGGACCCTGAAAAGGGTTAAAAGTCATCCTGTAGGGGCGACCAGCAAGGAGGGGACCCCGCTTGATCATGGGAGGGCAGTAGCCCTTCCACTCGATCTGGGGCAGCCCTCCAATATGGCCCATCACTAGGCTGCTGACAGCCGAAGTCAAATTTACCATCAGGCACCTACAAAGCAGCACGGATGAGATTGGGTGAGATTTACTTCTCTTCAATCCTACTTATTTTTTCCACCTGTATAAGCTGCCCAAAGTATTTTCCCCACTGTAAGAAAGGGAAGGGGGCACTTGTTCAGATTTAATATTCATATCTAATGATTTACCTTGGGATGTATATTATTCTTTAAAAAGACACTTTCTTACCTTCCCCCAATAAACTCTTATTAAGCTTGACAGTAATGAAGTATGTCACATTATAATGTTTTAGATCATTTTTTTTAAAAAAGTAAACAAATGGAAAACTCATATGCCCTGCATAGCCATCCCCGCTACACACACACACACACACACACACACACACACCAGTGCAGTTGCATTTCCAAAAACTTCTCTGGGGAATTGAGTGTTTTGCAAAATGTAAGAGGTGACTGAGGATTATCCTGGACAGAGGGAAAATTGCCTAAAATTAAATGGAAGTGTGCCTGATTTGAAATGGTTTCCTCCATCCTAAGTAGCCCTATGATTACTTCAGATTGTTCCAAACTCACTTCATATTATGTAGGATCTTTGACATAATTTTACCATCAACTATTTAGCTTAGTAAAATTGGCCATTACATATAATTGTGCATTTCCTGTCAAGAACAAGAGCTACATTTTCACAGTGTGATCATATAAATAAACCACATTATGGTATAATGAATGCAATCTCAGTTACCATATTAGGACAATTTAATAGATTTATCTATTTGAATCTATTAATTGGATGCTATGAAATTATCCTAATTTATTTCTGCAGAAAGTATTCATTGTTTTGAATAGCTAATAGAAAAGACACTACATTTATTGGTGACTTGAAAATTCTTATGGACTTTCCATGCTAAAATGAAAAAAAGAACTTTTGATTTATGGCTTTGATGATTAGACAGAATAGATCAGTGGTCTTCAAACTCGGCCCTTTTATGACTCATGGACTTCAACTCCCAGAATTCCTCAGCCAGTATGCCTGGCTGAGGAATTCTGGGAGTTGAAGTCCATGAGTCATAAAAGGGCCGAGTTTGAAGACCCCTGGAATAGATTATAGAAAGAATATTATGATGTATCTTTAGAAAGGGAAGTTAAAATATAATTGTACTTGTAATTCCTGTGAAGAATATTGAAAGCCACTTCTTAGTAATTTCTTTTCTTTCCTTTTTATTTTTCTTATATTTTTTTCTTTTCTTTTTTGTCTTAGCTTGGATTAGTTTTAATTTTTTTTAAAAAAAAGTTTGAATAAAAATCATGAAAAAGGAGACATATAAAGGTCTCCACATGTTATGCCGGAAAGTAATATCCTGAAGAAATTATGATATAAAATCAAAAGCTATTTGACAATGACTCGTCATGACAAGCTGAAGGCACTGGTACAATAAAATTGGTTTATATTCACTACATAATAATTTTGGTGAACTGAGCATATCTTTCAAATCATTTGACTTCTCCAAAATCATTTGGCTAGCTCCAAAAGAGCTAGTGGACGTTCATCAATCTTTGAGACATTACATAAAGCTGGGTGCGGGGGGGGGGAATCTAAATTCAGGTTATTGATAATGTTCCAGACACTTTGTAATGTAACACAGTTTCATTAATTAATGTCAAAAACAGTGCTGCAGTGCTCTGGACACAAATGTTTAGTGATTTTAACCTTAAGGTCCTACAATGCTTGTCATTTGATACAATAACAAAAATCAACGCTATTCCTGTGTATCAATGCATGCAGAACTTGTGGATGTCCCATCATGGGAGGTTTTTAAGAAGAGGTAGGATAGCCATTTGTCTAAAATGGTATAGGCCAGGGTCCCCTGCTCAAGCAGAGGATTGGATTAGAAGATCTCTAAGTTCCCTTCCAATGCTGGTATTCTGTATTCTGTAATCAAATGTCAAGATCTCATTTGTGAAGTTATAGAGTGAATACAATTGTGGGTAATTGGCTGGCAAACAAATATAGAACCAACAGACAGGAATGGGGGACTATGCAAATCAGAACTATTAGGAAACAAGGCAAGTTTGAGATATTCAGTAAGAACATAACGTAAACTATAGTACTAGGAGTATTATAATAAGCATGAAGTGAAATAAAATAGTTTTTGGCAGTCTCTTAACTATTTCAAAACAGACAGTCCACAACTATTCACAGTTCAAACTGATGTTATATAACATGCAACATTGCAAAGTAGTATAAGATAAACCATAAATCAGGCTTCTTTGGGATTCAAGCCTGACATTTACTGTTTTGAGTCTAAGACAAAAAAAAGGGGAACATGTAATTTGTTATGTTTGAGGCTATAAAAGTTAGGTTAAATTCAAAGAGCATCTCTGAATTTATACAAGATGCAAAACTGTTGAACAGAACTTGTTTACATTCCAAAAACTGAAATTTTCAGACTTGGACTCAATGGCTTCCGAGTCAGGCTTTAGTTATGTTAATTCTGTGGACATGTCCATATAATTTTCTTGGCAACGGTATGGAAATGGTTTGTGTCAATGGAAGAATGGATGGAAAAAGTAATGAACTGTGATGAAAATTGATGGCAATTTATCCAGTTTTGTTTTCAATTGGAAACCGCTTCTGGACTTCATGTTCAGAAAAAAAGAAAAATTGATATTAGGTTTGATGACTAGATTAACTCTGTTGTTTGTTGTAGAAATGGCTTGTATCTATCAGAAATGTAAAGTAAAATGTGGAGAGTGTATTTTGTATTCTACTGCACCAAAAAGAGTTGGAAGTCACTATTTTTTCTTTTCTTTTCTTTTTTACCTTACACTTCTTTCCATTCTCCCTTCTGATACTTATTTCCATTTGTATTTTATATTATAATAAACTTCAATAATATTTTTTTAAAGGAAGTGGTTTGCCACAACTTTTTCTTTTTTTAACCTTCCAAGCCTAGCCTACAGCCATAGGATTTCCTGCAAATCTCCCTCCATCCAGTTACCAGCTAGATCTGGCTATGCTGCTATCTGCCGGGAACTTGAATTAAATCAATAAACAACTTTGCTATCTTAACTTTAACACTGAAGACTTTTTTACCTTGATCTGGAATATGATTTTATAAAGTACCCTCTTATACCCTCTATATACTATGCTTTTTTGGTTGTTAGCTGCAAAGTCGTGTCCGATCCATCGCGACCCCATGGACAACGTTCCTCCAGATGAATGTAAATTTTAAAGTGTATCAGTACCGGTATATACAGGTGTCTCTGTATAGCAGCCATCTGCAAAACTGATTCAGAACTTGCAAAATGCATATTGACAGGAATAAATAACTTATTGAGCGCTGTATGGATGACTGATTTTTATGTCCATGTTCAATGTTCAAGATATTTACAAACCTGCAAAGGTTTAGTCACCAAGAAAAATTAACTTCAAATGATTATATAGAGAAGTTTAAGAAAAGTTATACTATTCTTAGTAAACTTAAGAGTCTATTATGTTTAATGATCAAATATCAACCAGCTTTTTTGTGTCATTGTGGGAAATAATCTATTTTCATTATGTAATAATTGTGTTACATCCTGAAAGCAGCTTTGCTGCAACAACAGCTTTGAGCTATTTCCCCTGTGTCATACAGAACAGGGTAGAACCACAAATAAAGTTGTAAACAATCCTGTAATAAAATAGAAAAGCTCTCACTAAAGCCATAGGCATTGTAGGGCAAAAAATGTCACTTACCATCTCAGCTAGTAAATAGGAAATACTTATGATATCCATATTCTTACACATTCCACATAGAAATAATAATTTATGGATTTTTATGGTGTGCAATTAATTTTCCCAAGGGGCCAGATGAGAAACTAGGATTGTTGTGGTGGGCTGAACCAATAGGGCTGTGAAGGTGTGTAAGCACACACACAAGCATATACATAAATTGGGGAAAAAAGAATTACCTTCAAAACAAAAGCAATGCAGTTGTATTGCATGCATGGCATACACTTATTTACATTTGATTTGCAATTTCCAATTGACCTTACACAGGTTGAACAGGAACAGCCAAAGGACTGGATGTGGCATGGAGGATGGTAAAATGCCCATGTCTCTTCTATGAGAAATATTTTCCTGAGTACAAAAGCCTTGCTTCCAAAGGCCCAGAAATGGGGTACTCTCACAAAGATAAATAGTAAAATAAAGAGGGGGGGGATTCCTGCATGTTATAGCTGATCAATTCCAATGAATTTGCAAATCTTATATGAAACTTTTTAAAGTCCATTACACAAATTAATTTAAGAAACTTAAGTATGTATGTATATAAATGGATGTAATGCTATAAACAGCCATTTCCACTATATTTCCACATTGACTATATTTTCTTGGGAAAAATAAGGGACTAACCTAAAAAGGGGGTAAATGTGAAAGAGGTTTAAAAAGTGTTTATGTTCATAACTTTGCTTTAAGAAGGAAAATTCAAGAGAAAAACCATGAAAAAAAATATGAAACCAGATAAATCTAAAGCAGAGCTGTCCTTTATAATAAAAGAGGTATATATGTGTATGTGTGTGGATATAGATATATAGATGTGGATATAGATATAGATACATAGATATCCAACCCCTCCATGAAAGTGGGGGGGGGGGGGAAGGCAAGAAACACTGCTAAATAATTAACTTGGGTTTCATCTCAGATACTTGGCCAAGCTGCAACGCTTTGGATTTATAGGAAGTGGAGAATGGCATGTAAACTGTAGTCCCAAACACCCTGACTGGCAGGAAAGCCAGTGGGCCAATCATTCTCTTTCAGCCCAACCCTACCTCTCAGGGTTGTTGTAGTAGGGAAAACTGGAGGGGGACCGAGTATTAGGTACATTCACAGTGTGTGTGTACACAAATAAAATTAGTCCAACTATCTTGGCCACCGCTGTGTGTGTGTGTGTACACACACACACTCTGAAGAGCCAGTTTTTACATAAAAGCAGATAGTATATATATATTCTATCTGCTTTTATGTAAAAACTGGACCGTCAGAATAAGAAGTGCGCTCGAGAGGACCGCCGAGGGGTTGTCAGGCGGTAATTTTGGCGCGCTCCTGCCGTCCCGCCCAGAACTACCCGCGACAAACAAATCAACAACAACAACAACAACAACAACAACAAACCAGCTGGCTCAGCTGGCCCTTCGGTGCGCCCTTCCTTCGAGAGGGCTGGAAAGCGGCTTAGGCAGGAAAGGCGTGCTACCCAGAGCCTACCTCGAGCGGTGCTTCCCTGCCATTGCGCCCGCCCTGCTGGCAGCGACTCTTCAGGCGGCTTCTTCACCCGGGCAAGCCCTCCGCAGGGCAAGGGGTGTGTGTCCGGGCAGGGCGGAGTCGGGAGACAAACTCCACGTCCGCCTCTTTCTTCCAGCGCTGAGAGTCGCTGGTGGCAAGAGCTCCGCGTCGCACCGCTGGAGGGGAGGGGTGGGGGGGGGAGAGAGAGAGAGACCAGCCTCTGGGAAGCTCGCCTCCCCCGGCCTCTACGCCCCACACGCGCCTCCGGCTCGCTCCTTCCCACCTGCCAGAACTTCTCCCATGTGCTGTCATGAGGCGAGCGCTGCGCTCCGGACTGGGCGCTGCGGCGCTTGTCCTGACAGCCTGCGCCTCTCTCTGCACAGGTAAAGGGAGCGCCAGGAGCCTGCTTGGCTGGCGGGTCGGAGGTTGCGCTTGGCGGTGCTTGCTTGCTTCTTCTCCCCCCCAATTCCTCCGAGCGGGTGCCGAGCGGGTCTCGGGAGCGGCGAACTGGGCACCGGCGTTTCTCTCGGCTTACCGGAGTTTTGGCCTGATTTGGAAAACCGTTTGCCTTCCGCCTTCCAAGCTGTGCCCCTAGTAAAAAAAAAAAAAAAAAGCTTATCCGAATAGCATTTTTTTTTTCCTGGTCGCTCGGGGAGGGCGGGCCGACAGGTTTACTGCGCCTTTTCAGCCCGTTTGCTGAGCTAAACAAAACCGTAAAAGTAGGCTTAAAAAAAAAACGTGCTTTCGAAGTTCGAGGGATTCGGTTGCTTATAAATAACCTGGTAAATTAAGCTTCGTGCAATCCGTACCAGCAACCCCGCTGTGGGACAGATAGATAAATAACAGAGACGGAACGTCAACGTTTTTTTTTTTTTTAAAAAAAGTAATAATACTGGTAAGGAGAGAACAGAAGAGCCGCGCTCGGTTTAATCCGGGCGAATTTGTTATAATATAATCTCAGTTGGACGGTGTGGCCGCCAGGGCAAAGGACAGCTAAGCGCTAAAGGGAGAAGTCTACCGTATCTTTAAAGGGCAAGACCTTCATTTCAAAATGCGGCTCCCTTGGCAGAAGTGACACCCGCTCGATCCAAGTCTCTCTTTTTTTTTGGCTCTCTGTCACGATTTGCAGGTATGTCAAACAATACCCATATAAAGACGCTGCACCTTCCTAGAGAGACGGATCATTTTGCTACGTAGGTCGACTACTCCAGGGCTTGATCTTAAATTAAAAGCAGTAGGGTACTTGGCTTAAATTGCAGCTGTGGCTCCTCTTAATTGTATTAAAATTTTGGACAGAGGAGAGAGAATGGGGAGAGTGGTATTATTGGAAAGGGATTTGGGTTTACAAAAAGCCACGCGTGGAGTATCAGTCCCAAACCCTCTTTCTCACCTGTGAGAGCAACCCCAAAATAAATTTCCGAGATCTGCTTCTGTGTACAAAAATGCAAGCTGTAAGCCCCCTTTTCATGTTGGGTCATTTAATCCAGTGGTGCAGTCCTAGACATGTCTACTCAGAAACAAAATGATTTTGGGGAGGACTCCCAAAGTGCAGCCAAACTGGGGGAAAAAACAAACCCTGGTTTCTAATTATTTTAAAATAGAATTGGTCCAGTTAAGTGTCCCTTTCATCTTCACTTTCTGTTCAGTCAGCTATCTCATTACAATGATTTAAAAATCTGATTTCATCGTTGCATCCATATTTATTATTGGTCCAGTTTTATTATTGCTCTCAAAATACTTGAGGAAAAAAAATTAAAGCCTGACAAAGCTGAGACATCCATTTCACTGACTTAGTGCTGGATACCAAGTCAGTAGATACTGTAAAAAGGCAGCAGTGCTTCCATTTAGTTGAGCTTGATTTCATACACTTTACCGATGTATCATACCATGTTTGAAATGAGTTGGGGCAGTGGGGTGCTACATATCTAATTTCTGAAACAAAATGACATAGTTGATAGTAATTACTATATGTCTCTGTCTGTAAGAAAGCAAGTGAGCATGTGTTGGGGATATTGGCAGAAAATGCCTAAGAAGAAGTCGTTGGGTTTTCTTTCCCAGCTTGGGAAGAAGTAGATTCAGAATGGAACTATAAGTATCATGTATCTTGATGTGGGGACATGGAATGTTAGATGTAATATTGAAATAATAATAATAATAATAATAATAATAATAATAATAATAATAATAATAATAATAATAATAATAATAATAATAAAGTTGGAAGGGACCTTGGAGGTCATCTAGTCCAACCCCCTGCTCAGGCAGGAAACCCTATACCATTTCGGACAAATGGCTGTCCAGTCTCTTCTTAAAAACTTCCAGTGTTGGAGCATTCACAGTTTCTGGAGGCAGGTTGTTCCACTGGTTAATTGTTCTAACTGTCAGGAAGTTTCTCCTTAGTTCTAGGTTGCTTCTCTCCTTGATTAGTTTCCATCCGTTGCTTCTTGTCCTGCCTTTGGGCGCTTTGGAGAATAGCTTGAGTCCCCCCTCTTTGTGACCAGCATGTTTTTTTAGGATTGGAGGAGATGGTGGTGATTCTGAAACTAAGGCTATGCACCTTATAATGTTCTGGGTAGGAATTCTATAGTGTAAAGAGAAGATGCTGGAATAGGTGTGAAATGAAGTTGGAAAGGAAAAAAAAGCAGACAGACATTTGGGTTTGAGATGTAATCACTATGCAAACTAGCTGAATCCTTTGGAATATATATCAGTAGGAATTCTGCATTGGGATCAGCCAACACATTTCCCCCAGAAAATGCAAATAAGTCTTTAAAAAGTCTCTGATGGGGAAGGAATAGGTGTGAAATGAAGTTGGAAAGAAAAAAAAAGCAGACAGACATTTGGGTTTGAGATGTAATCACTATGCAAACTATCTGAATCCTTTGGAATATATATCAGTAGGAATTCTGCATTGGGATCAGCCAACACATTTTCCCCAGAAAATGCAAATAAGTCTTTAAAAAGTCTCTGATGGGGAAGGAAAGAGTTAAACTCTACAGTTTCCTCACAGTTCTAGATTTGCTCAGGTTGTCCCTTGGCTACTATTTACTTAAACAAAAAACAGTTCCTAATTCCTTTGCTGCAACTATAATCACATTTGGCCTTTAAGTTACTTTGCAAATCTAAGCAAATTACTTTGGCCACTGCCTTGCATCTTGTTCCGAGGGCTAACTATGCCCTCCTCAAATGTTTTTTTTTCTTTCCCTTTACAGATAGATAGCAGAAAGAAAATCCAGTCCTAATTCATGGAATAAATGTATTCAAGTATTATTTTCAGAAAGGCTGCAAGAAGAATGGGTTGGTTGGTGGATGCATCAGCTTCTTTGTCTAATGTCATGTTCTCTAGTAAGTTTGGGATTATTCTTAGCTTTGGTTTTTATAAGATTTCCTGATTCTTCCTGGTTCTTCTGTAGCTCTAGCCATTGATCTTTAATGAGTTTTTGAACTGGATCAGCCCAATGTGCATGATCTATCTATATAAATTTAAATGACCATGTTTAGTAATAGTAATGGTAATGGTAATAGTAACATTATAAATCAGGGCCGCATTTCCCCCCAAAATATAATTATAGTTAAAAGTTTATGCCAAGGTAACAGATCTTATGTGCTCGAGAAAATGGGATCCTTCAATCTATACAAGTGGCAAGGTAGATATAGTATTGAAATGTTTTTTAAGATTGGAGGAGATGGTGGTGATCAAACATCTTTGATCAGATTTTTTTTAAAAAGAGGCAAATTGATTACACAGATTAGAAATCTCTGAAATATTCAGTGTTTTGCACATCCTGAAGCCTGAGTAATTACATAAGGTTCTGCTCGCCAAAATATTTCCAGGGTATGGGACGCGGTGGCTCAGTGGGTTAGGATGCTGAGCTTGTCAATCAGATGGTCGGCAGTTTGGCGGATCAAATCCCGAGTGCCGCATAACAGAGTGAGCGCCTGTTACTCGTCCCAGCTTTTGCCAACCTAGCAGTTCAAAAGCACGTAAAAATGCAAGTAGAAGAATAGGGACCACTACGGTGGGAAGGTAACAGCGTTCCGTGCGCCTTTGGCGTCTAGTCATGCCGGCCACATGACCACGGAGACGTCCTCGGACAAGTGCTGGCTTTTCGGCTTTGAAACGGAGATGAGCACCGACCCCTAGAGTCGGAAACGACTAGCACACATGTGCGGGGGAACCTTTATCTTTACCTTACCTATGGGACTATAGCCTTTCAATATTCACAGCTCCCATGATTTCAGGTTTTATCTTGGTAATAAGTATGGGGTGTAACTAATGTTTCTGTAATCAAAGTTGTGAATGCGTGTCACATACTGTACATGGTGAATGAGTATAAATTCCTGCTAATATTAAAGTATACAACATCCACAGACAATTCCTGACTTCTTTGGGAGGAGTATGTTTTCATATACGGTTTAATTTGATATGTGTTTGGGCAAGAGGTGGAAAGCTCAAAATAGACTGTGTGTAAAGTCCCTGCCGTGGTAGTAAACTATCCATTGGGGATATTACTTAGTCTCTGTTCTTAACGTTCAGTTTCTAATTTTTTAAAAAATGACGGTAGTTATATAAAGGCTAGAAAATAAGCTTGGGTGTGACTCACAAGTCTATATTCCAGATATATAGGGGTTTAATAATTGGTAATAAGACAGTTTTCCTTCTAAATGTTTATCTGTAGCTATTGTGGAAGATACAATTCACATTTTTCCATCTTCGTTTGTCAGTCTGTTGCCCATTTCTTTTGTTAATAAAAAGTCAGTTTAAAGGTTTATTAATAGCTGAGAAATGTTGGTATTCCAACTTTTAGTATCTTGGTACACAAGAGTATTTCCAGGAACACATCTTTTGGCAATCATCCAAGCATTTACTCTTTAATTTACTCCCTAGAATCTGTTCTTCAACTTTCCTGCTCTTAGCCATTGCCGGGTCTTCTTGTTATCTTCTTGGTCTGCAAGGTTTTTTTTAATGTACTGGCTACTTTGTCTTGTCATATGTCTTTCCTATTCTTTATTTAGTTTTTCTTTTCTTTTTTTTAAAAATAATTTTATTGAATATACAGTTAAAAAAAACTCACAGTGGACATGATACAACTTCCCTGGTTTAAACAATACTATTACTATTACCTTGTGAAAAGACAAAGGAAAAAGTTTCTTTACATTATAACAAAATATACATATAGAATCTGTGAACTTTCTAGTAAGCATTCTTTCAGTCATGTACATTGTAATGAAATAACTTTCAATTCTACCTTATAGAGAGTACTGGTGTAAAGATTTCTAAACTTATCGGTCAACATTCGTCCCAGCATTCCTCCTTGACTCTAGCCATTTATACGCTTCATTCCAAATTTCGTAATAGTCTGTTTCTTCGGAACAAGTTTCAATTCAGGCAACCTTATTCAGTTGTTTTCATGTTGTTCGAGATGCTATTCATTGCTTCCTTTGATTCCTCTTGTATTTTGTTTCTGTGTTTGGATTGTTGTTGTTGTTTGGTCAGAGAGGTTTATACTTTCTGAGAAGAAGGCAGAGGAGAAGAGGTGCCTGGTTTGGGAATGAAAACAATGCAACAGCTTATGCTGGCTTCCTCTACTGCTGACTCCTCCTGGTTTGCTCCTAAAATCTGAGCTACTTCTGTTAGGGCAGACATGTCAAACACAAGGCCCGGGGGCCGGATCCGGCCTGCGAAGTGGTTTCATGTGGCCCGCGAAGCCATCCTGGAAACAGTGAGGGAATGGCCCCCACTGCCTTGGCCCTGGCCCAGAGGCCCTCCTTCTGCCAGAGACCCTCAGATCTGTCCCACTCCTGCCCAGGCCCCCATAGGCACCCTTGATGTGAACGATGTAGAGCTGGCCACGCCCACCCAGCAAGCCATACGCACACTAGCCACGCCCACCCAGTAGGCCACACCCACCCTGGCCATACCCACCCGGCCCCCTGAGGGCAACCGCAATGCTGATGTGGCCCTCAATGAAATTGAGTTTGACACCCCTGTGTTAGGGGCTCTAATTAAGTGGCGTAGCGTGGGTTGTCAGCACCCGGGGCAAGGCAAATAATTTGCGCCCCCTAACCGCACCGCACGCCTGGCACCCCCCCTCCACAGTGGGCGGCGACCCGGCGGCTCGGATCGGATTCGCACAGCCAGCACTGCAGTGAGAGAGAGTGAGTGAGCCAGGCAGGGGCAGAGAGCTGCGAGTGCGAGTGCGCCCCCCCAGATGTTGCACCTGGTGCGGCCGGCCCCCCCTGCACCCCCCACGCTACGCCACTGCTCTAATTTATTTGCCCTGGTTTCAATTACATCCTATAATAAAGATGGACATGATTTATTTAAGATGATTTATCACCTTACATACTCTTAATGTTGAATTCAGTCTTTAATCTGAGTTTTATGTTGATTCATAGCATGATAGGTATATGGGATGGCAAAAATACTCTATAGGCATTCAACATTTTGTTTTACTTCCATTTTGCGACCAGAGGTGAATGGGGAAACTCCCAAGTAGGTTATGAGGAACATAGCCACCTCTCTCCCACTGCTGCATAAGCCAACTAGCAATTCATATTCTGAACCTCTCCTGTCATATATGCAAAATTTTAACCAAATAGAGTAGGAATGTACTGAACTTTTCCATAATTATCATATAACCTTGTCATATGGCAAAATTGCTCTTTTAATTGCTAAAAGGAAAACACATTTCTAGGGCAAAAGAGCAAACTCGTCTTTTGCTACTACCACATGCTAAAATAAATATTGGTTAGTAACATTTAGGGCTTGTTTCACAGTTGGTTTCAGGAAGAATGAAAATCCATGATTTTAAAAATCCACCAAAGGGTGTGTATGTTATTAAATTTTCTTAGGCTAAATATTTTATATATGTTTCAAATCAGGGTTTTTGTCTGAGGTTCTGTAACAATTTGTTTCTTTTTGGTTAAATATTACCAAACAATTAATAAAAAGGAGGAAGATTCAGGTTCTTACCCTCTATTAAACTTGGAAGCTGCCAGCTGGGTAACTTTGGGTATTCCTTTCCTTTTAGGGACATGGTGGCTCAGTGGGTTAGGACGCTGAGCTTGTCGATCTGAAGGTTGGCAGTTTGGTGGGTTGAATCCCGAGTGCTGCATAACAGAGTAAGTGCCTGTTACTCATCCCAGCTTCTGCCAACCTAGCAGTTCGAAAGCATGTAAAAATGCAAGTAGAAAAATAGGGACCACTACGGTGGGAAGGTAACAGCATTCCGTGTGCCTTTGGCATCTAGTCATGCCGGCCACATGACCATGGAGACGTCCTCGGACAAGCGCTGAGTAAGCGCCTGTTACTCGTCACAGCTTCTGCCAACCTAGCAGTTCGAAAGCACATAAAAATGCAAGTAGAAAAATAGGGACCACTACGGTGGGAAGGTAACAGCGTTCCGTGCGCCTTTGGCGTTTAGTCATGCCAGACACATCCTTGGACAAGCGCTGGTCAATCGGCTTTGAAACGGAGATGAGCACCGGCCCCTAGAGTTGGAAATGACTAGCACGCAGGTGCAGGGGAACCTTTACCTTTACCTTCCTTTTAGCCCTAGATGGATAGTTGAAAAATACTTTCTGGTAAGCTACACTAGACTACAGTAGTAGATTATAGTCTTAAATTAAGAAGCCTTCATCCTTCAGTGGATTGATTCAGGATGAGATAGACAAACAGATATATAGATAGATGATAGAAGTACAATAGGATAATTTGAGGGCTCTCTTGGTCTCACTGATAAACTGCTATGCAAAGCATAGTTACCGGTAAGTTCAGCCGGGAAAGAAAATAGAAGAAAAGGGAATCAGAAAGAGACAAACAAAATGGTAGTCCTATCCCCATTCCTCTTTGCTAGAAATACCAGTGAGAAATATAGGTTTTAAAATTAAACAAAGATTAATCATCATTCATCAATTTTTAATCATTGTCATTATTTTACATATTTGAATTGCTGTAAAGACGCAACTGAGTTGAATTGATTCCTATATGAATATGCCATGCAATTTTCAATCAACATTACCTTGGTCTTCTTTGGGGATTTTTTGAACTTCCTAGAGCAGTCTACAATCTTGGGATTTCTTAATCATATCCCAACCAAATACCAACCAACTATGACTATTCTTAGCTTGTTGAGATCAGCTAAAGTTGGCTAGTTGCCACTTCTTCATGATTATTACTATGTCCCACTACTTGCAAATCAATTGTAGAAACCATAGAAATTTCTAAGCAGGAGTACATGGTGTTCCATTCAATTTATGATGAACATCCGAAATATAGAATTGAAGTAATTTCTACAATCATATTTTGTAATTTAATTGACCTTTTAGGCATAGCATAGAAATTATGCCAAAGGGATATTGAATGGCACTTGATATGGGAAATAGCATGAGTCATTTCTTCATGGAAAAAGTTAAGTGACTATAAATGTTTTCCAAGCAGTAAAATATACTATAGAAATATTCAGTCAACAAGTACATGCTCCTAGTTGAGTTATGTTGCAATGTTGTTTCAAAGTCCATTAAGCTTATCAGCAAGCTTTCTGGGCAAAAACAGAAAGATTTTTTTTGTTATTAAGATCACTTTTCAGTTTAAGAATTGCTACAAGGCTTTCTTTTATGATACGTCTATATTCTGTTATTTTTGGAGTGGAACATAGCTCTCTGCTCATCTGTAAATGCTAACGCAAAATTCATTGCTGAACTGTGGCTTGTTTCAAGAAGCAAGAAATCCTAGCTTCATACATGCTAAAACTCATTTGGGAATATCTTTTCCTTAGCCTATGGTCAAACCAAGACCCTACTCCTTAGTTTAATATCAAACACAAAACAGGTAACCATGCCTTCATGTGACATGTGAACCAAGGCATCAATTCACTCTTGCAGATGAGAAAGGTCCTTGAGGTGACCGGTTGTTGGCTTGCTTTCTCTCTGAACTGCTCCTACATTGCAATTCTGTGACCTGCTTAAAGGCAGGGTCAGAGTTTGCGTATCACATTAAACCTAGTGGCAAAAGTGATTTCAAATAATGCTTTACTATCCCAAACACATACTGTAATGGTTAACTTACATACTTTACACAACATGGCTTAGCACAGTTGTTAAGTCTAGTTTTTTTTCAGTGCAAAGTACACAATTATTTAAATATTCTCTAGTCCTACTAAAGTCTTGTGGTTTTATTTATAATGTGGTAGGGTGACCAAACTGTGGCTTGAAAACCACCCAGTGTGTCTTAGACAATTCATGCGCAACTGTTTTGCAGTTCTCAGTATTCCTGAAAGATGCTAACAGTTTACACCTACAGAGGACAATGGGGAAGCAGGAGAGAAAAACAGAAGTTGCTTTGTAGCTGTAATCTACTTCAGAAGCAGATAGATGGCTATTGAAAACTGGAAGGAGGTTTAAATAACATGGAGAGGGAAGCAACGCAGCCCAAAAGAATAATCACAAGCCAGTGGAAGAAGACAGAAAATAAGTTAACAATGCCTGGAAAAGGGCAATAGTCATTTAATGTAGTATTTTTCAGGGAATCATTGTTTTGTCAGGCTAACAAGAATTAGGCTTTCCCATAACTTGGGGAATTTCTGTGGAAGAAGGAGGAGGAGGAGGAGGAGAAGAGGCGGCGGCTACAAAACAGAAAAATGGTTTTAAAATTTGCATCAGGTAGCATTGCACTTAGGTATTGAATTAGATATTTCTATCAAGTTTGTTGCTTCCTAATACAACTGGAATGAAGATAATTAAGAAATTTAATCATAAGAAAAACATAGAAACTCATGGTATTTTAAGTCAGATAGGCCTTGGCTTTGTAATAACAAATAACTTGTAAGAACTAAATTGTGTTGTGCCCCAAGCCTCTTCCTCATTAATGGTTGGAGCAAAATTATGACTTATCTAACAACAATCCAAAGATTGTACAGGCAAAAGTTCCATTAAGATGTCTATGAAAGTCATCTCCCAACACATTTTCAAAGTATCAGCAAAGGACATGATATTTGGTGGGAATTCCAGGAAGCAGCACTTGGGCCTTGGTGGTCAATCCTATTTCTGATAAATGCAGAAATTCATGTTCTAGAGCAGGGCTTTTCAACCAGTGGTACGGGTACCACCTGTGGTACATTGGCACCTGGGAGGTGGTACGTGACCATCCTAGAAAAGTGGTAGTGGGGGAGGGGAATGAGCTGAACCAGTGGCAGCACCGCAGAAGCCTGAGTGAGAGACGGCTGGAGCTACAGGGCTGTCAGGGCTCAGCGGAAGCGCCAGGATCGGCGCTTCTTCGGGGCTGTCAGGGCTCAGCGGAAGTGCCAGGATCAGCGCCAGGCTCCAGCTGGAGCTCGGCGCTGATCCTGGCACTTCTGCTGAGCCCAGAAGAAGTGTTGATCAGCTGGAATGTTGCAGCATCCCCAGGGTCTTGTGATTTACATTCAGATGCTGGGCAACTGATTCATATTTATGACGGTCACAGTGTCCCAGGGTCATGTGAAGTGACCAAAACCTGCTGCAACCACCCAGCAGAGGGGGGGAAATAAAAACCAAACACCCACCCCACCCACCCCCACTGCCAATCCTCATCAGAAATGCTCACAACAATGAAAACCTCGGACAGGAGGAAGAGCACCGCTGGGCGGGCAGGCAGGTATCTTGCTCGGCTGTGGCTTGGGGGGCACTTTTTTCAGTGCCATTGTAACTTCGAACAGTCACCAACCGAACTGTTGTAAGTCGAGGACTACCTGTACTTCATCACTTTTTTCCTTTTTTTTTTGGTCATCAAGTTTTTGACACCTTGCTAGGCGACTGGATGTTGCCATATCCTAAAAGTGGTACAATGGGTGAAAAGGTTGAAAAGCCCTGTTCTAGAGCTGTCTCTTGCTGTTAAAAATCTCTGAGTAATTTTATTTCTTAATCATGACTAACTGAAAAAAATGTTACCTCTGTAGCACTGCATAAGTAATAGTTTCAGAGAGCTTTTGACACAAGAAAAACCTAAACTTTGTGGTACTAAATAACTGTGGAAAATTATTTGCTTTTAGGAAAATTGGTCTGTTTGTTATAAAAATGGTTTAAATATAAAGAGCTCATACAGTAATGGGAAATATATTGAAAATATACATAGACTAAATTTGAAATAGTTCCATTAAATAAGACAGATCAGATAATTTTGTTTCTTTTCCCAGAGGACTTTTGAATCTGTGTGCTGACAAAGAATAAATAACCAGTTTTCAGCAGGCAGAAGTAATGTCTTCAAATGTGCTTATACACGTATGATTTTGTTTGGTAAGATTTAAGAGATATTTTCTGTGTCATGACACAACTGATACATAATGTAAAATGTAATTTAGCAATATAGCACTTGGCAGAGATATAGAGAAATGTTCACACATCACTTCTGCTCCAAATAAATGCCCCAATGGTTTTATTGGCATTGTCATTAATAGTGTACATAAGAAATTGAATTGTTTCCTTGCCCTCTTTTTCTTTCTTGTACTTTTTTCTTCCTCTTCTTTTTTATTTCTGTATTTTTTAAAAATTCTGTAAATAGACTGATGCAAATATTAGGAAGTTTCTCAACAGTTATCATTCAATAATGAAGTTTTTGTAAGTTGATTAACCAGCCACAAATATGGAATTAGATAGTATATAAATATTCAATGAACAAATAAATGAGATAAGTTGAGTGACTTATTTCTAAGGATTCAATTTGTAAAAAGTGAGAAATGAGACTTGCCTTCACCAGAACATACTCTTTCCCTGCGTTTACCAATCTGGCATGTCTTTTCTATTACATAAGATCATTGGGGGGGGGGGGAATGCTGTGCACAAGATTATTGTAGTTTAGTGATGCTTGAATTTTACTGGAGTACTTTTAATTGTATTTCATGGAAGTACTGTATACTATTGGTGTGCTATATTTTGTTAAAGGGAAATCCTCAAAAATATTTCAAAAAATCCATATATCCAAGGGGCAGGCTGAATGCTACTTCAACAGCTACAATTCCATTTTTTTTTTGCTTGCTTGCTTGACTGAATTCATATAGCCCCTCTCATCTGAACCTTTTGATTCTAGGTGGGTCGAAATACAAAAAACATTAAAAAAACGCAGACTATCCTACGTGTTCCTGTAGAATAAGTATAGGTCCACCAGAACCGATCTCTTTGCAATGTATAAACATAGATCATTTTCTCAACAATGCAGATGAAGATTGGGAAATTGCAGTGGGAAAGGGATTAAATATCTATGGAGATTCTCAGTCATCTAGATCAGGAGTCTTCAAACTTGGCCCTTTTATGACTTGTGGACTTCAACTCCCAGAATTCCTCAGCCAGGCACGCTAGCTGAGGATTTCTGGGAGTTGAAGTCCACAAGTCATAAAAGGGCCAAGTTTGAAGACTCCTAATCTAGATCATAGTTATCCCAAAGATGCTTTTCAAAGGTAACTGGACTTTTTTGGTTTTTTCCCTTGAAAATATTTTGCTTCGCTTTTCATCCAAGAAGCTTCTTCAAAACTGAAGAAACATTTTCAAGAAAAAAAAATCCAAGAAACTCCAGTTGCTTTTTGAAAAACACCTTTTGGGTAAGGGATTAAAGTTCCTTCCATTCCCTGTGTTAAGACAATGGATAGGATCTTCAGTGGTGATTTAAATATGTCTATGGGGGCTTATTGCCAGGATTGCCTGCTAAATATATGGCTTCCATCAGCTCTCAAAAGTTCTTTGTATGAGCAGATCTGATGCAGATGGAGCTTTCAAACCCCGTGACACTGATGGTTGCTTAATTGTATATTGTCTCTTAAAATCAATATAGTTTTCCTCATCATCCCCATCTTTCGGTTTAAATCAGGCATGGCCAACCCATGGGCTACATGTGTCTTTGGACAGCTAATAATGCAGCCTCACAAGATTGTAAACTTTTAGCATTATTATATTATTTATATATGTTAACTGTTTATATACTTTATGTGAGGTCAAAGACAATTTCCCTTCACTCAGTGTGGCCCAGGCAAGCCAAAAGTTTGGATACCCATGGTCTAGAATGAAATCTTGCTTTGGATTCATTGTTTTAATATAGGATTTTTGATAGCTGGATCAACTGCATCTCCCTCAAAGTCACTGTATAAAAACATGTTATTTAAAATATAGGTAGTCCTTGACTTATGACCACAACTGAGCCCAAAATTTCTGTTGTTAAGTGAGATATTCATTAAGTGAGTTTTGCCCCATTTACGACCTTTCTTGCCTCAGTTGTTAAGTGAATCACTGCAGTTGATAAATTAGCAACCTGGTTGTTAAGGGAATCTGGCTTCCCCACTGAACTTTGGTTGTCAGAAGGTCACAAAAAGTGATCACATGACCTTGGGACACAGCAACAATCATAGATATGAACTAGTTGACAAGCATCTGAATTTTGATCACATGATCATAGGAATGCTGCAAAGGTCATAACTGTGAAAAATGGCCATAAGTCACTTTTTTCTGTGCCATTATAACTTTGAACGGTCACTAAATGAGCCGTTTGTAAGTCGAGGACTACCTGTATATTACATCTGTTTAAAAAACCTAAATGATTTTTCCATACTCTTCCTTTTTCAGGCAACTCTCTCCAAGTGCCGTGTAGCCTCAAGTAACATGGACTAGGTTGGGAATGTTCTGTGTATTGTTTGGCATTGTTGTCTACCAAAGACTTAATTATCATTTCAGGCTTAACATGTGTGTGCCAATTGTGTGAAAAAACAAACTTCACTTGTGAAACGGAGGGAGCATGTTGGACTTCTGTCATGCTAACGAATGGTCGGCAAGAAGTAATAAAGGCATGTGTTTCCCTACCGCAGCTGAAGGCACAGATCTTCTGCCATGGTTCAAAGAAGGTAACCAGGACAGAATGCTGCTACACAGATTTCTGCAACAATATCACCATTTACCTGCCCACAGGTAAGTCTTTCTTTCTGATATTATTATCATTTCATTACAATTATATATATTTTTTAAAAAAGTAAGAGAAATGCTATCCTTTTACTACAGATATTTCTTAAAAGTATTTGAAACAAGATTCTGATTTTTTTTGTTCATTCTGGTATAGACATAGCTGGCTTGAGCTTTGGATTGGGACACCTATAGTGATGATAAATCAATCAATCAATCAATGTTCAAAAGTTACACAGACATAGTATTTTATAAGCCACTTGTCAAGATAAATCTTGTAAATCAGTATTACAATATGAACATAATACCGTTCTCATTCCCCATGTTTGGTATAAAGGTTTATTATTATACAGATGTAATAATAAACTTACAACCTCGACTTACAACCATTTGTTTAGTGACTGTTCAAAGTTGCAACAGGACTGAAGAAAGTGACTTAATGATGATTTTCCACACTTGCGACCATTGCAGCACTACTACGTTCAGGTGATCAAAAGTTGGATACTTTGCAACTGGCATGTATTTATGTTGGCTGCAGTGTCCCAGGGTCATGTGATCACCTTTTGCAACCTTCTGATAAACAAAGTCAATGGAAAATCCAGATTCACTTAACAACCGTGTTATTAACTTAACAACCGCAGTGATTCACTTAACAAGTGTGGCAAGAAAAGTTGTAAAATGGGGCAAAATTCACTTTACAATTGTTTTGCTTAGCATTGGAAATTTTAGGCTCAGTTGTGGTTCTTTGTCAAGAACTACTGTAATTTAGTTCACTTCAGGCTTTCATTTAATGAATTTCTTTATAGTTCGAATTTCAGTTCTATGAGAAGATTTAAATAAGAGGAGAAAGAAGCCTACAACTTGAGTCTGCAATCAAGTCTGCAATCTGCCAGTCTTACTCTGTCCCACTTACTCCTGCCCTATAAACCTTGCTCTGAGTTTGAGTCGTCAGCTGTAAGACTTGCTTTGATCACATGTGAGCTCGGTATAGACATGGTCTTAAGAGATAGAGATATTAATACATAAGCATGTATTCCATCCAATTCCTAATTTTGAAGTATAAATAATAAATGCTATGTCAGTGAGTGTAATAACTTT
The DNA here is from genome assembly GCF_964194415.1 of Vipera berus. NCBI lineage: Eukaryota > Metazoa > Chordata > Lepidosauria > Squamata > Viperidae > Vipera > Vipera berus. The sequence goes on along the minus strand of NC_138202.1, from coordinate 150,476,024 downwards.
GATTCTGATTCAGAACAAATATTTGCACTTGGGAAAAATTATGTAACCATGTTCCAATATTGTCAAGGTGAATTGTTAGAATTGTAAGCCATGTGTTTATATGATGTGAGAACATTATACTTTTTCATTATCTTTCTCCACATAACTACTACATAGTAAGATCTTAAGGACAAAAATACACGCACAAGATTCATCTGTGTATATTTACTTAGGGCTAAATTCTCTTATACTAAGCGGAACTTATTCTAACGAGCATGTACATTTATCAAACAAGTAAGCACCTACACTGTCCTGTCAAAGGGGTTTTTGTTCAAGTTTCCAAAACTTTTGTAAGGGCAGCTTTGAGGCACTGTTGTACAATAGAAGGTCTGATAAAACTTTTCCGTATCCATTTTGTATTGCTTAAGCATCTCCTGAAGTTTTATTTTCATACTGTATTTATTTTGTGGTTAATGTTTAATAATTTTTGACTTCTTGCTTCAGTATTAAATGTTGCTTGACGACAATAGTTTTTAAAATGTTTATTCTGGTAGTTCAAGAATGTATTTCTAAAATTCAGTGTAACGTCAATCTTTTGAACACCAGAATGAAGCATAATATACAAGACTATAATAATGAGAGATTTATTTAGGTTACAGGAAGAAGCTGTTTCTTAAAGGAAGTTAAGGAATTGAATTTTTCCTACTGTACAGCTATCGCCTACTACTGTTTAATCAGGGGGCATTAATCAGGGAACACTTCCATAAATTGTCTAAATGTGTATGTAACTAAATTCATATTAGGAAAAATAGAATATTAAAATAAACATTTCCTGTCAATCTTTATATTTTGCCAGTGAAAAGATGTATACATAACCACTATGTGAAATTTTTACCTAACTTAAATACTGAAACATCCTTTTCTCCTTGCTCAGTGAGAATTGAGATCAGATCTTGTAAGGGAAGGCTTGTTCACTCACCTGAACATTCTTTGCTGGAGTGTTTTATGGTTTTAATACAGCTTACCATTTTGAGTGCAAAACTCTATTTTAGAGACAAGGCAACTATTAGAATTAAATTGAGTTAATCTCCCAAATTAGTTAATCTGTATTTCTTGTATTCAAAGATAATACATAGCTTTGACATGTGATAACAAAAATAATCTAATGAGTAGGTATGTGATAAATGCTATGGTCAGTGACTGTAATGACTTTGATTCTGGTTCAGAACAAATATTAGTGACCGTTCAAAGTTATAACAAAGTCCCAAAAAGCTACTTACGACCCAGTTTCAAAGTTACCATGGCTGCAATACTCCTGAAGTCATTTCCCCTTATGCCTAACTTCAGGGATGCTATATTGCTCATCCACCCACCTATTCCACCCCATTGGGTCCCTGCAGGCACGCATCCACACAAGGATGGATATAGCTTGTGCCAATCAGGTGGAGTTTAATGACCCTAGGATTTGTTTAATGGCTGCCTCAGGGAGAGAAGAGGACGGAGTCATTAAGTAAGGCCATTTCTCTTAATGGCCATCATGGCAAGCTTGTAAGCCGCCCTGAGTCTTCGGAGAAGGGCGGGATATAAATGGAATTAAAATAAAAAATAAATAAATAATGGGCAGGCTCGACTACAGTGATTTTTGAGGATTACCTTTATATATATTTAAAAACTTTTATAAGGGAAATGTTTATGTCAAATAATAAAAGCAGGGCATATCTGTATTTTAAATAAAGGGTTTACTTTTTGGCAATTTATATTAACAATTACATAAATTAGAGAAGCTGTATATAAATTTCCCATATGATACAAAATGTAAATATGAATGGTTATTAAATTTCCTACATTACTTTTTAGGTAAAAATTATCAGACTGGAACTTCTCTACTAATAACACATGGAGTAAAATGGTACAGATAGTCTCAACTTACAACTGGTCATTTTATAACCATTTGGAGTTTATAATGGCTTTTATGGTCTCTAAAACACTTCCGGCTATCATAAAATGTACAGCCCCCCTGCAGGTCACATGACTGCATTTTGGGTGCTTGGCAGTTGACTCACCTTTGCAACTAGTTGCAGCATCCCATGTCACATGAACACGATTTGCAATGGTTTTTGCTAGTTTCCAGTGTTTTTTGCTGGTGTCCACGTAATTTAACATAATGACCGCATGATTCACTTAACAACTGTGTGATTCACTTAGCAGTGAGGCAGTTAATGATCACCGCAAAAAAAAAAGTAAAATGAAATGGGTCTGGTCATGTGGGTGCCTCCATGTGAGGCACAGCCACAACCTGTGCTAATTCATCGTACTATGATTTCATTTTTCACAATTAGAATCTGGGACTATATTGGTATGAATCTCTGAATGGGGATGGCGATGTATTATAACAGCATCAAATTGCAGTACAAGTAAAATTTATTTCCAACTATACAGATGTTTTGGAAAGCCAGAAGGTAACACTGAGGACATTTTTACACCATTACCATTTTCATGTCTTGCTTGCCATTTTATTGGTCTCTAATATTCTTTCAGAATTACTTTTAATACTATCCCTGCAACATAATGCAATTGTTATAATACTTGTCTGGTATGTAGAATATATCTGATTTGAAATCCAACAGCATTTTAATTACCATTTTTCTTTTCTTGACGTATCTGCTTTGCCTCAGTTACCTCAAGCATGTGCAAAAGAGGTGAAACAATATACCACTCAACTAATTTGAGAAACCAAAACCAGCAGAAATTAGCTCCAAGTATGGACATTGCTTCAAGTGCCTGGAGAAATGACAAAATGGCACACCATTTGACTTATTAAGTGAAGAAGAAATAGATACAGGGTAGGCGGGTGGGGTGATGAAAGAGCAGGGAATGTAATTTTTTAAAGAAAGCTTTCTTTTTTACCCGGCAACATTTTCTGTGCTAGACAAATGTTTTAATCATTATGTTAGAGTAGGATTGCTCACTCTCTATATAAGAGACCATGGTAACCATCAGCTTAGTTGAAGAAGTTTTCTGCCTCCACAATGCAGCTGATTAAATAATATGATTGGTCTAGGAAAAATTAAAATGCTGCAAGCAAAATAAACAGTAGTGTTTGAGACAATAACCGCAGGAAAACTGCATTTTAAAAGCAAAGCAGGAAACCATGCATTGGGGGTTCTTTTGCAGAGCGTAAAGAGGGTTGTTCATTTCTATCATCTAAAAATGGTTGTTGCCTATCATTTAGTTATATTTTTTAAAAAATTAGATTAACACTACGCCACTGAATTTCTGTACTATTACAATCAAGAGAGGAGAAAGTTATCTTAGTACTTGCTGTATCCCAAGATGCAAGCTTAATACTACCCTTAGTATTTAGTGTGATTCATTTCATAAAACACTCTGGTCCTCAAAGGTTTCATACAACTATACAATCTTTTTGTTCATGCAAGAAAAGTGAAGAAACATTGTTTACTATATTTTCTATCAGACAACATGCAAACAAACCATCATGTCTCTTCCAACTTTTCTGTAAGATTATATTAGGAAAGCAAAACCAGAACTCTAGACATTATAAAAGGTAAAGGTTCCCCCGCACATGTGTGCTAGTCGTTTCCGACTATAGGGGCCGGTGCTCATCTCCGTTTCAAAGCCGAAGAGCCAGCGCTTGTCCAAGGACGTCTCCGTGGTCATGTGTCTGGCATGACTAAACGCCAAAGGAGCATGGAACGCTGTTACCTTCCCACCCTAGTGGTCCCTATTTTTCTACTTGCATTTTTATGTGCTTTCGAACTGCTAGGTTGGCAGAAGCTGGGACGAGTAACAGGTGCTCACTCTGTTATGCGGCACTCGGGATTTGACCCGTCAAACTGCCGACCTTCTGATCGACAAGCTCAGCATCCTAACCCACTGAGCCACCGCGTCCCTATCTAGACATTATAGCTATCAAATTAATTCTATAATAATGACAATATAATAAATATATATAGTATACAATAAATATGTTGTTTAACTAATTCTGAAATGGGTCAGATTTTACACATACTGATCTATAAAGTGATTTGTTTGCCTAACTTAATGCTAAAACATGGTAGGACTTTCCCCCATTCTCAGCCAAACATAGTGCATTCATGGCTCTTTTTACTTGACATTGTCTACATCTTACTCCCAGGCCATGAGTTCAACATTTTTAAGTCCTCCTTAGCTATTCCAGATGAGAGAGTATATATTTTCCCTGTTACTGGCATGCGTCAGTCTATTATCGAACAGCCTACATTATGCCCCATTGCAATATGTGAACTGTATAACAGGCTTTAACTTCAAAACACATTTTTGTTCTTCCCCTTAATACATTCATTTTCTGAAGAAGAATAGCATGGTTAGAAGGCAGTACTGCAGGCTAGTTCTGCTGATTGCCGGCTGCCTGCCTGCAGTTTGGCAGTTCAATCCTACCCAGCTCAAGGTTGACTCAGCCTTCCATCCTTTCAAGGTCTGTAAAATGAAGACTCAGATTGTTGGGGCCAATGTGCTGATTCTGTAAAGCATTAGGCTGTAAAGCATTAGGAAGTGGTATGTAAGTCTAAGTGCTATTGCTATTCAAAATCCTGCCATGTCTGAACTATAGTAAACCATGAATATCTACTAAGGAACAGGTCATCCATCATTCTGTAATGTTATTATAGCTTACTGGATGAATTGTTTTGCAGCAGTGGGGGATTATGTATAAATGAAACCAGAGACAATCTTTATCTAAAGTTAGGTTGAGAACCCCCTTCTGATAAACTTTGGGACATAGGCCATGGCCTTTGTTCAAGCATTGTTAGCCCTTTTGGGAATGCTTTCATGACAAACATGAGAAAGCAGTGCTGCATGCTTATCATTGGTAAACAGTTTGTATTAAAGTTAAATCAGACGAATGATCCATCTTGCCCAGTACTCTTTAGTTGGACTGGCAACATCTCCTGATGTGCTTCTCAGACTGACTTTCAGAGATCCTAACATAACTTGTTTGAAATATAATGCTTGCAATCATCAACCAAAGTTCTTAGAAGTAAATACTGTAGGGGTAAACTGGGAATGGGAAAGTACATTTTCATTAAATTATAATTTGCTGGGAACATTTCAAACCATCTGTCTCAACCCATAGTCACATGAATTATGTCCCCTACACTGCACATTTTCTTAGTGTCAGCTGAGAGTGTTTTTTAATCACTGTTTGCAAAGTACCAAGGCTTTATTGTCAACAGTATAAAAGGGGAAGGGATAATAAAACCTTTCCTTCATATTTATTGGCACCCTGGCAAAAATATTTACCATCAAGTTTTAATATGTTTTAAAAAGGAAATAAACCTGATGGTTTTTAGCAAGAATAGTATTATATAAATACTTTCTCACAAAGCAATTGGCCAGGAAAATGCCCCAAACTACACTCTACCACCAGTTTCTCCAGGGGAGGAAGAATACTAAAAAGATTATTATTGGTGAGACAATATTTTCTTGAATCTGTTTTCTTGTGTGTTTGTTCCTTGGTTTCAATTGTAGTTTGATCAACTTCAAGTTAACATTAGTCCTGATTTTTGTCCCATGGGTCTTTTCTGATAGCTGCTTTCAGTTCAGAGCTAATTATATTTACACACAAGATTTACTGTATAATTTCCTGAAATATAAAACAAATAAATGTGTTTGTAGGGTTTTTAAATGTATAGTTGTGATGCAGCTGTCCAGCACGAGATAGACGAAGGATGACAAACAGCTCCTTATGTTATACCGTCAAAGAAGAACTATTTGTCTTCTCATTATGGAGAAACTTCCCTGTACCTGTGTGTTTTGCTTCGTTTTTTTCTATCAGGGCAAATAGGAACTGCTCATGTGGGATGCAATAAGTGGAAGTAAGTAGGAATGGAAAAGAAAGGCTAGCTATTTTCTTACAACATTCAAAGAAAATAAGAAGTAGAATATGATTGGTTCTACCCCATGTCAGTCATCCTTACTTCCTTGTACATGTGGAGGAAAACTATGAGAAATCCTATACTGTGCAGGTCAAAGTTCTTAAGGATCATGTTTAATAACCAATCACTATTATTTTATAATTGTATTTATATCTTGCTCTTCTGAGTAGACAGCTCAGATCATTATTCATAAATTTGACCTATTAGCAGGTTTTTTTCCCTCCCATTCAACACACTTGCTTCAGCCACTAATTTTAACTGAACTTGCTTCCAAGAAAGCATGCTTGAGATTTCAGTCTTTAAATCTCCTGAGAGTTTGATGAAGAGATGAATGTCTGTGTCTGGAGACAAAAACAACAACCACAAGGAACTCCTGGAAAACAGTACATCCTATCCATTAAATGCCAAATACAATTATAAAATAATAGTGATTGGTTATTAAACATGATATTTAAGAACTTTGACCAGCACAGTATAGGATTTCTCATAGTTTTCCTCCACACGTACGAGGAAGCAAGGATGACTGACATTGTGCAGAACCAATCATGTTCTTTTCCACTTCTTACTTTCTTTGAATGTTGTAAGAAAATAGCTAGCCTTTCTTTTCCATTCCACTTATTGCATCTCACATGAGCAGTTCCTATTTGTGAGGCATTCTGAAGATCTTATCTATATTTATGTACTTTCAGCACCACATGGATGAAAATTAAATACTCATATACCACATTTATATTTATACAATAGTGAACATTGCATCTAATTACTACTGTTTGCTAATGGATATTTTCTGCCATCTGCATGTTTTAATCATTTAATTTACAGTAGACTGTTCTGCATTAATTTCTGAAGTAATGTGTGTTAATGAATTAGCTGTAGTACTTTCCATTATACATGAAAATATTGCCTAACCTTACAATGTTCTTGTACTTAATATGGAGTAGCTGCCATTCAAATACAGAGGAAAATAATTATCAGAATATGTGGTTTAAATATGCAATACTTTAGATTGATTTCAGGGAAGTGCTTTGGGGAATTCACAGGGATGTAAACACTATGATTCTTTTAAGAAGCCCATGTAGTTTCTCAGAATGGGGTGGGGGGCAGATGAATAGGACCAAAGAGCTACTTGGAATCCAATCAGATCTGTTAATCTCCTGGGGCAAGCCTACATAATCTGGTCCAACTCCTCTAGAGCAGTTGAGCCTATGCATACATCCTACAAAATCTCTCTATTAGGGCTTTACCCCTTGATCTAATTCAGGAGTAGGCAACGTTGACTCTTCTATGACTCATGGATTTAAACTCCCAGAATTCCTGAGCCAGCTATGCTGGCTCAAGAATTCTGTGAGTTGAAGTCCATGAGTCATAAAAGAGCCAAGGTTGCCTACCCCTGATCTAGTTTAACGTTATGTATAGCGTCTTTATTATTGGTGGCCACTCTGACATAACAGTAGTGCCAAAACCTGGTGCTACTTGATCTGAATCTCCAGGTTAACCTGGTAAGCAGAAGAGCCAAATGCTTACGGGGTGCAAAAGCTTGAACCTTGTGAAACATCCCATTTCAAGTGCAAAGCTGGTCCCTCAGGCACAAAGTAAGTTGTTTTGAGCATTATGGAAATGTTTAAACTTGAACAGGTTTGAAAAGTAAAATAGGGAATTTTTGTTTTGTCAGAGTTTCGCACTTAGGAAATATTCTGACCAAACCCAGGTTTTAAATAATCCAGGATAGTACTTTCAGGTTAGTTAATTTGGTTTGAAAATTATGAGCAATAATAATATGCAAAGGTACAAAATTTTGAAATTGTCAACTGTGTGTGAATGCATTTCTGACATTTGTATTTATAAAATATGTTCTCAGTAGGTCTAAAGGAAACTATGATGATGCCAAAATGAACACATGTCCTGACATCTAATCAAATAATAAATGATGCTACATTTGCATCACCTTTCATTATTTGCTCCCCAATGTATGCCCATAGAAGTTCTGTAAAAAAACCTCCTATAAATACCCTATGTGACCTTCATGTTTTAATACATCTCTTAAGTCCATTTTGTAATTTTTTGGTATACTAACATGAAGAGAAAATGAACCAATAAGTCTAATGCAGGTAGAAACAGTGGTCATAAGTGGGGCTCCATGAATTGATTGCATGTCTTGGTCATTCCCTGGTTATGTGTGCAGACTTTCCATATGACATGCCTGAGCTTCTGTAATTACGTTCTCTCTATATATTGTTTCCCTTTTGTGGAAGGCCATGCTCAATGAGCTGGTAGACAGTGGTGTGTATTTTGCATGGGCTCACTTCTTCCACAGCCATCCTCAACATTTAGGGCCTCCTTTAGTGGAATAATGTGTGAAGAGGCTTAGTATATCAGTAGCAGGCCCACAAGCCTGGTTTCGGTGATAAGCTTATCTTTGATGACATTCCACCCAACATGGGATTTATTTACAGAAGCCAAGAGCTTGACTGCACATGACTACGTAGTTAGTTAAATTTAGGGCAGTGTTATTTTATCATTGTGTATTCTACTTATTTGGAAGCCAAACATATCCTGTACCTAACACTAGAGGTCTCCTTGGCCAACAGCCTGAGAAACAGTGAATGAATAAAATATTCAATCTCATTTTAGTTTTATTTCCTGTATTTATAAAGATTATAAATCTTTATTACTTTTTGTCTTATTCATTTTAAATAGAGCCAGACCAGTTTTTTTTAAAATAGCAAAATATAATGTAAATCCTTCCAAAATATGCATTTAAATCTTTTCTAAGAAAGTAAAAAAATTCATTCTGATCTTTTTCTGTGTGTGTTTTCAAGGTCAAGAACCATCAAACAAATCAAAGCTAGGACCTGTGGAACTGACAGTAGTTATAATCATGCCGGTGTGTGTGTTGTCTATTGTTTTCCTGCTGGCAGCATACGCGTGCCAAGCACACCTCTGCAGACACCGAAAGAAAAGAAGGCCAAATATTGAAGAACCTCTGTCTGAGTGTAATCTGGTGAACCCAGGAAAATCTCTCAAAGATCTAATTTTTGACATGACAACATCGGGTTCTGGATCTGGTACGTTTATGCGCCCCAGAGTCAATTTAAGTTTTCTTAGGTGTATAGTTTTTTTCCTCTCTTTAAGGTGGAGATCACTGGGATGCATTTGTGCATGAAGACTGTTACTATATTAACCTAGGAGTTGATGCAGACTTGTTTCTTTCTGTGTCAGAAAGAAGTACTCCCAAGATCACACCCAGGATCAAGGGGCTATTGACATACATTGCTCCACCTCCCAGGGAAATAGAATGAAACAGTTTAGGTTTTTTTTCCAATTCACATCACATTTAGTATTAAGTGAATTGAGATAAATACATTTAAAATTGAGATGTGAATGGAGATAAATACATTTAAAAGATAATGTAAACAATTAAAGGCTTAAATTTCAACATGACAGAACAGCCTAAAACAGTATTCAGTAAATGTAGTGCTTAAAATTTAATAGAAGAATAACTTATACATGTATGATGAGATAAGAGAGACCAGAGAGCTCTCTTTAAAGAAGCTGGGTATCACAAGATATATAAAAAATGTCTCTGTTCCTGAAGGAGGAGAGAGAAAATGAGTAAGGCCTAAGTAGAAAGATGGGGCATCTTTCACAGAGGAAACATGTATTTCAGTATGCAGTAGATGAAAAATAATTCCATCATGGATTTACAGATTCAGCTTTAAAGGAGTTGGACACTGAATGAATATTATCCACACAAAAAATTAGGCTAGCATTGTTTCACACACACACACACACACACACACACACACACACACACACACACACCTCCTCAAAATCTACCAGGGGGATTCACTTCCTTTTTCAAAATTTAGGAGATGGCTGACAGAGTCTACTCTTAACTTTCTCTAAGAGCCTGACTTTCATAGAGAAGCTGCTTTTTTTCTCTGATTCTTCCTGGACTGACCCTACAACACTTTTAAATAAAGAAATCCCTCAACCATTTCATAGGTTTAAAAAAAAATCAATCTCCATCAGCTTCTATAGGAAAGGGCAATTTTGAATAGTTAAAAACAGCAGGGGGGGAGGGGAGAGACAGGCAGTATAAAAAGCACTTCTCTTACGTACTATTATGCATAAGGGTTGAAAGATCAAACTTCACACTGAACCTGAAGTGAATATTTACCTAGTGCAAAATTATGTCTAAGTTAATTTTTGAACTCCAGAAAAAACACAATAAGAGGGTTCTAAAATCAATAGGTTTTCTGTCCCTTCTTACTTACATTTGTATGTACCTTGCTGTACAATGGCACAATGAGAATGTCTCTGTCTAGAGCATTGATTCCTCGTTAAGGGTCTTTACCTTGACAGAGCTAAGTGAGAGAAGTTTCATTGCACCAGCTGCTATGGTAACTAAGAATAAGCCTTATTTGTGATGCATCTTATAAGATGTTGCCAAAGTTGCCCTTTATGAAGAACTATGCTTTTTTATCTTTCAAAACTGCCCTTAAATGCCAAGTCTCAGAACTGAGGCGGTACGTAAAACCTTAGTTTTTATTAGTGAGAAAAATGCTTGTCTTGGGATGAACTTTTGGCTCTGCAGAGAGTTGGCTGCACAGATTCTCATGCATATTGCATGACTCTTGCATATGGTCTGGAGCACTTTTGTAGTAAGGCACGTCTCTTCTTGGTTGGATGAGACACATATATTTCTCAAGAGATATATAAAATGCAGTGTATGAGTATCATATAAAATAGGTATGCACAACATAGGGAGTATGGTCTGAAGAGCACCCCAAAAGATACTGCTGAAGTGTAGTTTTTAATGTGACATAAAGGGCAAATTGTTAAATACATATTTACTTAACAGTGTTTAATTGCTATCACTGAACTGAGCCTTAACTCCATTTGTTTTTGTTTCAATCTGTTCTGCTGTTGTCCTGTACCTTCCCACAATTTTGAATTGCACGTATCCCCTCCATTTGGGAACATACTTTAAAGTATTCTGACAGCATCTTTTCTGCATGATGTAAATCTAAATTTTAAGCAGCAGCCAACTTATCATTTATAATTATTATCTGCCCAGAGTGATAGCCAAGGAAAGCAAAGGGAAATCATCAAAACAATTAAAAAACGAAAGTTAGAATACTTCGGACATGTGATACGACACCCAGAAAAATACGGCATACTCCATGTAAACCTCCAGGGAAAGATTGAAGGCAAATGAAGTCCAGGCAGAAGAAGAACATCATGAACTTCAGAACTTCAAAATCTAAGGGACTGGTTTGGACAAAACTCAGCAGCACTTTTTCGTGTGGCTGCTGATAAAAACAGGATCACCAACATGATCACCAACATCCGATAATGGATATGGCAGAAGAAGAAGAAGAAGAAGAAGAAGAAGAAGAAGAAGAAGAAGAAGAAGAAGAAGAAGAAGAAGAAGAAGAAGAAGGAGGAGGAGGAGGAGGAGGAGGAGGAGGAGGAGGAGGAGGAGGAGGAGGAGGAGGAGGAGGAGGAGGAGGAGGAGGAGAAGAGGAGGAGGAGGAGGAGGAGGAGGAGGAGGAGGAGGAGGAGTGGTGATAGGAGATGGACAACATACAAGTTTAATTAATTATTATTATTATGGTTGGTCACCTAGTCAGCCAGATACTTAGACTGGATTTGGCATTTTTATCCACCAATAGCGTTTTCCAAAATCATCTTGTCAGTTAGATGCTGATTCTTTTATTCCTCTGCTGTTCGGGCAGTTTCCTTTTGGCTCAGGTGGAAAAAGTTTCTTTTCAATTAGATGCTGTTGGACTGCATCAGACTCAATGCCAATTTGCAAACTGAAAGTTGTTGGTAAGCAGGTAATTGGCCTGAGGTTGCCTGGCGCTGCCCCAGGAAGGTTTTGCCAGATGTTAGTCAATCTTCAATGTCACCTCCTTGCATTATGCTGTTAAACTGCTTGACAATGAATGGATGTAGACCAGCCAGATGTTTCAACCAAAACCTGTGCGATTCATCTTCACTTGCTGCTGACCAATTCTTGATCGTCCTTGCCCTTTTCTCTACCATTTGTGCTGATATTACAAGAACTTTCATTTCAGCTTCTTTCCCCCCCTTATCTACTTCCTTTATCCAAGCTGCATTCTTGTTATATTTCTTTGTCCCATAGCTGCACCCAGAACTGCATTGTTTTTTTTCTTGTTGAGATGTGGGCTGCTTCGTTTGCACTCTTCCACTGAAGAAATTTTTTTTTAAAATTCCATTTATATCCCGCCCTTCTCCGAAGACTCAGGGCGGCTTACAAGCTTAGCAGTAGCCTTCATTCTATGTATATGCCTGCTTATTAGGGCTTTCACACACACCCCCAAGCGGCATTATTACAAAGTCAGCTTAATTGCCCCCAACAATCTGGGTCCTCATTTTACCTACCTCGGAAGGATGGAAGGCTGAGTCAACCTTGAGCCTGGTGGGATGCGAACCTGCACTAATTGCAGGCAGCTGGTGTTACTTAAGGAGGCATTAGCCCACTGCTCCACCAAGGCTCTTGTAAATTTGTAAAAATGTTTCTGATTTGGCTGAAATTGGAGAGTCTGCCTGTAGTGCAATTCAAGCTTCAAATCCACTGAGCTACATGGCTATGGTTGTTATTTGTTACTAAATAATAATAATAATAATAATAATAATAATAATAATAATAATAATAATAATAATAATAATAATAATAATAATAATAATTAATAATAATAATAATAATAATAAAGTTGGAAGGGACCTTGGAGGTCATCTAGTCCAACCCCCTGCTCAGGCAGGAAACCTTATACCATTTCAGGCAAATGGCTGTCCAGTCTCTTCTTAAAAACTTCCAGTGTTGGAGCATTCACCACCTCTGGAGGCAGGTTGTTCCACTGGTTAATTGTTCTTCCTTGTTTCTAAATAATATTTCTTGATCAGGTACTTTTTGGTCTTCTTGTTCTTTAGCTTTTATTTGTTCTAGCTTGCTTGGTTCTAATCTTAGCATGCTAATCTTGTTTTCCAACCTGATCTCCCATTTTTCCTTGTTTGCTGTTTTTGTTTCCAAGATCTTCAGTCATGACTGTAGCTATGCTGTACGTCAGTTTTGTTTCTTGTAGTAGGCTGGTGTTTATATTTGATATTAGATTATTGGCATCTTTTCATACTTATGCTAGCTGTTTCTTTGGAACAAATTTAAATGCAGGCAACTTTATTCCTTTGTGTGTGTTTTTTGCTCTTCTAGATCTCAGCTATTTTTGTTTTAGTTCAGCTATTTTTGTTTTTGGTTAGAGGGCTTTTTTTCTTTCTAGGAAGGCAGAGGAGAGGATGAAAACTATTCAGCGGACTATGCTGACTTCCTCTACTGCCACCCCCACTTTCCCCAGCTGAGTTACTTTGATTTTTTTTAATTTTTTTTGCCCTGGGTAGACTTTTGCAATTCTTTCAGTTCTGCTTGTTGCACTTTCCAAAACTGATGCATTCTTTCCAATATCCTCTTCTCATTGCATTGGATTTGTAGTAATAGACAGTGCTGGGATTCAAATCATTTAACAACCGGTTCTCTGCAGAATTCCCCCCCTCTTCACGGAGTACTCTGCCGCTGCTGCTTCCCCCGCAACCCACCCCGACAGAGTGCTCCATTGCCACCGCTGCTTCCCCCCCAGGACGGAGAGCCCCGCTACCGCTGCTGCTTCCACCCAACCCTCCCAATGGAGCACCTCCGTCTGAGTTTAAGAAAGGGGATGCGCAGCAGCGGGATTGCTCTCAACAAGTGAGCAGCGCACCCGGGTCTTATTGTTTGAGAGCAATCCCACTGGTGCACCTCCGCTTTCTTCAGCTCAGCTCCGTCTAAGGCACCCAAGCTTCTGGCGGCTACTTGAGTGGGGAGGACAACAAGGAGGAGGAGAGCGGTGAGGGTTTGTGCCAGCCAGCCAGTCAGGCAAGGGGTAGGTCAGGTGATGGTGGCTGGCTGGGGAGGGGGGACCAAGGCCACTCAGGGGGGATCTGCTAAGCCTCATGGCAGCGGCATTGGCGGGTGCGACACAGCTCGGCCAAAATCGGCTGCGAAGCAAGTGACGCAGTGTGGGACAGATCCCCCCTCACCTGCCTACCCACCCTCTTCCCTTTCACTCCCTTTCTGAGCCCTCTTCGCAGCTCTGCCCACATAGCCACTGAAGCAGCAGATGTCGCATTTCTCTGCCCCACCCATCACTGCCCATCTTCCCAAACCACTTCTTTTCTCATCTTCTTTCCAGCTCCAACACAATCCTCTGCCACTTAGTTTGTGGGACTAAAAAAAATAAAATAAGTTCAATCAATCAATTCCAACTTCTCACAAAAAAAAAGATCCTGCAAAGTTGAACTTTTCTTTTGTCCCACAAACTTCTTTTGTTTGTGGGACTGCTCATGGCGGCAGAGGAGTGCGTCAGAGCTGGAGAGCTTGACCCACCCACCACCGCCCAGATGCCCTCCCTTCCCAAAACATGTCTATGCTAACCTTGTCCCACAAATAAAAGAAGTTTGCCAAAGGAGGAGCAGGGAGAAGAAAGAGGAAAAGCGGCTGAGTGAGAAGAAGCGCAGAAAGGAGACTTCCTGTTTGGCAGCCGTCAGGAAAACTGGGAAAAGCTGGTGCTCGGCTTTCCAGCTTGGTTTTTCTTCGTCTTGTTGTTATTGTTAGCTGCGAAGTCGTGTCCGACCCATCGCGACCCTATGGACAACATTCCTCCAGGCCTTCCTGTCCTCTACCATCTTCTGGAGTCCATTTAAGCTCACGCCTACTGCTTCAGTGACTCCATCCAGCCACCTCATTCTCTGTCGTCCCCTTCTTCTCTTGCCCTCGATCTTTCCCAGCATTAGGCTCTTCTCCAGTGAGTCCTTCCTTCTCATTAGGTGGCCAAAGTATTTGAGTTTTAGCTTCAGGATCTGGCCTTCTAAAGAGCAGTCAGGATTGATCTCCTCTAGGACTGACCGGTTTCTTCGTCTAGCAACCCTTAAAGGGTCAGAAAGTTGCCCTGGAGTGAAGAGCATGACTGACACGGGGCAAGTGTGTTGCAGGCGGACACACAGACTCCACCATTTTCAGCAGCGCTTCAGTGCCTGGCTGGCTGGCTGGGATGGCTCTGCTCCTCACTCGGCCTCTTTTCCTCTTTCTTCTCTTGCTCCTCCTTCCCTCGCACAGGCTGCTCCATTTCCCGTCTCTCCGTTGCAGCCTGGGATCCACTTTGGCAGCGCCAGGCTTTGGGGATGGTGAATCCCCATTCATGGTGTGTCCGCCAACCAATCGCCATGCCACCTCTTGGGAGGGCACTGAAAAAAGCGGAGTCTGTGCGCGTGCCTGCCTCGTGCTTGTCCTGCATCCGCCATGCTCTCCACAGCACGCTGCAGCTGACCCAAGGCGGATGGCCAGGCACTGAAGTGCCGCTGAAAACAGCAGAGTGTGTGTGCACACCTGCTACACACTCACCCATCAGCCCTGCTGTCCACACCTTGGATCAGCTGCAGCGCGCTGTGGGAGAGCATGGAACTACACCCCCTGGTCCATGGAGAACTATTTTTTCATGCAACTGGTCCCTTATGCCCAAAAGGTTGGGGACTGCTGATCTATCATGTCTGTCTGTCCTATCATCTATCATCTAGCAAAGCCACTAGCTGGATTAGTAATTTTTAGCTGCCTTCTGAATATTCTGCATGTATCTGTAGCAAAAAGAGAAATTTGCCAGGGGGAAAATCACTTTTGACATTCCATGTAACATCTGACTATAAGCCAAGTGTGGAATGGGTTCTTAATTATCAATCTACAACAATGGACATATTTTATAGTGCCTCCAGACATGTTTTGGCTTCAAAAACCAGACTCATGATGACAATTACTAGCTATTTTGTGCCAGTAACTTTTGTTCTGAAATAAGTATAGATTTAGAAGGAGCTCTTGCTTAAAACTGTGCTTTATGTGAATTGACGTCAGTGACTGAAGTCTCATTTCTTCGAAACTGAATCATCTAATCGCTCCCTTGAGAAAGAGCTACTCTATTAAAGAGAGCTTAACGAGGGTTGTGCCACTCTTAGTTGATATCATTAGACCGCACCTGGAACATGGTTCAGACAGTCACTGGCTATAATACCTTTGAGGTGATGGCATTACTCCTGACACCTAAGAGCCTATTTTAATCACTGGGACAAATGGTCATAAATGGATAAGGTATTTCTCATGCTATCCCTATATCTAGATCTCATTTGGCCTCTTGTTAGTCAAACAAGTCTTTGCATCATCTGTCTGTCTGTCTGCCTCTCTCATGTTTCCATTTCTGAAAGATGCAGCTGAGGTAAAAAAAAAAAATAAGATCTTCCCATTCTCATGTGCCTGTTAGCATTTACTGATAGCTGGCTAAATGCTCTGGATAGCAGGATGGGTGGCATATAAATTTAATAAATAAATTAACTTACACTCTGTATCTAAGATAACGTTATAAGCATTTTACTTTTTCAGTGAAATGCTTTGCCACCTAATTACTCTGCATATGGCGAGAAGCACATTCTCTACTCTCCAGTACGTTTCTATCCCAAATGGAAAACAAAGATTTAAAAAGCCATCTCCGGTATCCATTTTTCAGTCTGATAAGCAGGGAAGGGGAACTGGTGACCTGCAGTTTATTTATCCCTCTGCTGGCTGTACTTGCTGAGCATTGTAACTCAGCAAACAACTACAGGATCACAGATTTCCACTGCTGTTATAGAAGGCCAAAACAGATTTGTTGCTGGGTGAGACACAACAGCAGCTGACTATGTCAATATTAGGTATGAAATGAGAAAAAAGTTTGGAAAATATTTAATGCAGGCTGCCCTTCACGAATACAGAGAAGTCATACTTGGAAACTGAGATTTACTTATGTTGCAGTGACGGTGAGTTCATATAGCGCCACGATTATAATTTATGAAAAAGGCACCCATCCTTACAATCAAATTCTGGGTACATAATTGTCCATGCTGAAAAAGCCTCATGCTTTTGGGTTTGTTCAAAGGCGTGTGATAGAAAAACACTTGTGACCGATTTGATGAGATTGTGTTAGCATAATATTAAGCCTTTTATTTTATTTTATTTTTAAAAATAAAAACTGTATGTTTTTCTCATTAGGTTTACCTCTCCTTGTCCAAAGGACAATTGCAAGGACAATCGTTCTTCAAGAAATAGTGGGAAAAGGTCGATTTGGTGAAGTCTGGCGTGGAAAATGGTGTGGAGAGGATGTTGCTGTGAAGATCTTTTCCTCAAGAGATGAAAGGTCTTGGTTTCGCGAAGCAGAAATCTACCAGACAATCATGCTGAGACATGAAAATGTCTTGGGTTTTATTGCTGCTGATAACAAGGGTATCGTACTTCCAAACAATTTTGCAATGCTTGTCTTGGGTTGGATTAGACCAGTGAAATTATTTTTCTATTTTTTAAAAAAAAGTTTTGTGGAAAGAAGAAAAAAAACCTGATCCATCTTACCTCTGTTTTGGAAAGCTTAGCTCGGTGATGGCAAACTTTAGAGAATTCTCTTCTGTTGTCTCTGTAGCCTCTGAAAACTGTGTGAAAACATGTCCCATTCTAGGGCAATTTTGGGAGGCTCTGGACACTGCACAAGAGCACACCCCAGCCTCCTGCAAATCACACAAGAATGGGATTTGCAATTGAAAATAGCTGTTGGGTGTTCATGAACACTGGCGTATCACCCAAAATCCCAGGGCATGTCACTTTTGATAATGTGGGTAATGTTTATCATGCTTTGAATCTGGAAAATACAGCCTTGGTGGAGCAGTGGGCTAATGCCTCCTTAAGTAACACCAGCTGCCTGCAATTAGTGCAGGTTCACATCCCACCAGGCTCAAGGTTGACTCAGCCTTCCATCCTCCGTGGTAGGTAAAATGAGGACCCAGATTGTTGGGGGCAATAAGCTGACTTTGTAAAAATGCGACGGGGGGGGGGGCGAAAGCCCTAATAAGCAGGCATATACATAGAATGAAGGCTATTGCTAAGCACATTGATTTGTAAGCCGCCCTGAGTCTTCGGAGAAGGGCGGGATATAAATGGGATTAAAAAAAATAGAGGAAAGATATATTCTGTAGTTGTGTTATGAGTAAGCAATACTTCCATATCCACTCCTCATGGACAACAAAGATGATCAGTGGCCTTTGGGGATCATATACACATATATGAAATAAATATACTGTGTGTGTATGTGTATATGATGAGTGTGTGTGTGTATTTGATGTAAATATTACAGCCTCTAAGTACCCTATTCTTTTTCATTCCCTTAGATTTCTAAAGAGTTGATGAAACAGGTAGGACAACATCTGAAGCAGATTAAGTAAAGATTAAGGCCTGTTTGAAGTTTAACTCACAACAGTGGAGACAGCAAAGAATTACTGTAATGCTGTTGTGTTCACATAGAAATGGTCACTGCTTTTTTCCATACTGTGAGACATTTCCTTCATCAAGATGATGGAGAAGGAGAGGGAGTAAGAATAATCAGTGGCTAGCTATGAGCACTTTGAATAAACCTTTACAGATAAAATCATTTGCATTGTGACCTGGGCTTTAGTGTTGGGGCAGACCATAAGAATGACCTTGAATTGGTCCTCTTACTTTGAATTCTTCTCTCTCTCTCTCTCTCTCTCTCTCTCTCTCTCTCTCTCTCTCTCTCTCTCTCTCTCTCTCTCTCTCTCTCTCTCTCTCTCTCTCTCTCTCTCTCTCTCTCTCTCTCTCTCATATCTGTACAGTTATAACAAATCACAAACATTTCTATTTCTGGAAAGCAAACTGAGAAGGTATATTATACTTATGACCAGGATCCATTTCAATTGTATTTCTGGCATTTGATGAATGGCATACAGCTGGTCCTTGGCTTACAACCACAACTGAGCCCACAATTTTTGTTGCTAAGTGAGACATTTGTTCAGTGAGGTTTGTCCATTTTATGACCTTTCTTACCACAGCTGTTAAGTGAGTCACTGCAGTTGTTAAGTTAGTGACTTGGTTGTTAAGTGAATCTGGCTTCCCCATTGACTTTACTTGTCAGAAGGTAACAAAAGGGGATCACATGACACACACACACACACCCCAGGACACTGCAACTATTATAAATATGAGTCAGTTGACAAGCATCTGAATTTTGATCTTGTGACCATGGGGATGTTGCAAAGATCATAAGTGTGAAAAATGGTCGTAAGCGACTTTTTCCAGCACCGTTGTAACTTTGAATGGTCACCAAATGAACTG
This sequence comes from Vipera berus, assembly GCF_964194415.1. Taxonomy (NCBI): domain Eukaryota; kingdom Metazoa; phylum Chordata; class Lepidosauria; order Squamata; family Viperidae; genus Vipera; species Vipera berus. The sequence goes on along the minus strand of NC_138202.1, from coordinate 150,456,863 downwards.
TTGCAAATTGAGGACTACCTATACTAGAAACTGGCTGCAAGGAGTCGGTAGGTACTACAGCCTTCCTTGTTCTCCTGTGTGCCTCAATGATATTTTTCTGAATTCTTTGCCAAGGTTGGACCTTAGGGGGCACTGCTTCACAATTGTTGTAGTCCTTCTGTTAGGCTTTGTCCAAAACCTGCTGCTAGGAAACTACTGTTTGACATCTTCTATCTAGACCAAGGATAGGCAACATTGGCTCAAGGTGGGATATTCCTATTCCTCAAGGTGGGATATTCCAAGATTTGTAAGTGGCAGTTATGGCAAAAAACATATGTTGGTAGGTTGCAACAACTCTTCTTGAACTGGTTGGATTTGGTGACAGTTATCCATGTCTTGGTTACAGCCTGATGTGACTGTTGCAATGCACTTTACAGAATAGAATAGAATAGAATAGAATAGAATAGAATAGAATAGAATAGAATAGAATAGAATAGAATAGAATAGAGTATGGTAGAGTAGAGTAGAGTAGAGTAGCGTAGCGTAGCATAGCGTAGGGTAGAGCAGAATAGAATAGAATAGAATAGAATAGAATAGAATAGAATAGAATAGAATAGAATAGAATAGAATAGAATAGAATAGAATAGAGCTGAGAGGGACCTTGGAGGTCTTCTAGTCCAGCCACCTGCTCAAGCAGGAGAACCTATACCAAGGGTCTTCAAACTTGGTCCTTTTATGACTTGTGGACTTCAACTCCCAGAATTCCTAAGCCAGTGTGCCTGGCCGAGGAATTCTGGGAGTTGAAGTCCACAAGTCATAAAAGAGCCAAGTTTGAAGACCCCTGACCTATACCATCTCAGACAGGTGATTGTCTAGTCTCTTGTTAAAAATCTCCAGTAATGGAGCACCCATGATTTCTGGAGACAAGCTGTTCCACTAGTTGATTGTCCATAGTCAAGAAGTTTCTTTTTAATTCTAGGTTGCTTCTCTCTTTGATTGGTTTCCAACCATTGTTTCTTGTCCTTCCCTCTGGTGCTCTGGTGAACAACGTGACCCCCTCTTCCTTGTGGCAACCCCTCAGATACTGGAATACTACTATCATGTCGCCCCTATTTCTTCTTTTCTTTAGACTAGCCAAACCCAAGTCCCGCAGCCGTTCTTCATATGTTTTAGTCTCCAGGGCTTTGATCATCTTAGTTGTAGTCAATGCTAGTTGATATTCAATGCAATGATAGCTGGACTGCTGACTGGTAAAGGTGTCATAATCATATAGTTTGCTGTCAAGTTCTCTTCCCTTTATTTCAAGATACCTGAAGCTGGAGAGAACCCAACAGCAAGATATGTACCACAACTTGGCGTCTTTTTCTTTCAGGAAATTCCTATGATGCACATACTAGAATAGTTTATTTTTCATCACGCTTTTAATTGTTAATTAACAGCAGAATATTTATCTTTGTAACATCTGTACTCTGAGTTTTAATTTTATTAGCTATTTTAATACCCTATGTCAACAGAAAAAAAGGGTAAAGGTAAAGATTGATTCCTGCTAAAAAGGGGGGGGGGTTATATCAAATGAATCAAATGAGAAAATTATAAATTTATTTATTTATTTTATTTATTTTAATTCCATTTATATCCCGCCCTTCTCCGAAGACTCAGGGCGGCTTACAAGCTTAGCAGTAGCCTTCATTCTATGTATATGCCTGCTTATTAGGGCTTTCATACACCCCCCAAGCGGCATTATTACAAAGTGAGCTTATTGCCCCCAACAATCTGGGTCCTCATTTTACCTACCTCGGAAGGATGGAAGGCTGAGTCAACCTTGAGCCTGGTGGGATGCGAACCTGCACTAATTGCAGGCAGCTGGTGTTACTTAAGGAGGCATTAGCCCATTGCTCCACCACTGCTCTTGTTATTTGATGGCAATAACAAGAGAAAATAATATACAATTTTAAAAAATGAACATAGAAACAAATATGGGGATATAGCCTAGCATAGCTTTGGCTTGTATGGTCCCAGGTTTCTGCATCCAACAGCAACATTATGAATGAAATGAAATAAAAATGGCAAGGAGAAATTGGCCCTCTGCAAGCATGAAACCCGATCTGTGCAAAATGTAACTCAAAAGGTCCACTTTGGCCCCAATCTCATCACAGGCAAGCTATTCATTCCTTTTCTAGGGATCAGAGACGCTATCAATTTAGCTTTGGAAATATTTTAAGTCCTCAGTCAATAGCAGCTTTTACATACTTTATTTAAATTCCTCCCTATGTTTGACATTGTTCTGCTCACTTTTGATCTGCTCAGAGAATTATTGTTACTGGGTGGTTAAACACATAAGTAGGTTAAGAATATAATGTGTGAAAGGGTATATGGACCTGCTGGAACAAGGACAAAAAGGCAGGAAGAAGTATAATGAATAGTATAGTAAATGGTAAACAGAGCTGTGTTTCTTTTTCTTATTGCTTGCCTTTAATGCATTTGGATTGCTGCTTCGTCTTCTTTTTCTGCATGCTGCATAATGTTGCCTAGTCAAAGAAACAGGGTGACGAGAACGTACATGTGTGCAGACGTCAGTGGAACCATAACTTATGTAGAAAATAGAGGCACTGTGGTGAATGTTCGGTGGGTGGCTGGTGAAGGACATTGCTTATTGGTTCAGGAAGGAGGCGAATACTTTAATCAAGGCCAAAGTACCCATTCTCAGTTAAATTTAAATAAAGTTGGACGTGGCTGCATTTCAAAGATTACTCGTTATCTTATGTTTGTTTTGTGTGTTTTAACACAAATGCGGTAATTGGAGCGCTACAAAGTGCTCTTAAGATATAGTCCTATGGTAGGATGAATTCCAGAGGCTTTTTTTAAAAAAAAAAATAAACTGCCTCCTGTGGTTTATTTATTTTGACCAAGGAGCAAATATCCTCCGGCCTTTGGCTGTCTTTTCAGGGGAATTATAGCATTGTACTATTAAGGGCGGCAGAGAAGAGAAATGGAGGCCAGCGAACATGGCTTCTTTCTTCTCTTCTTGATCTGCAGCTGCTGGGATTTTAGGCTCGGAGAGATTTTGACCAGTTAATTATGTTCTGCTTAAATGTATTGGTTGTACTGAAATCAAGAGTATACTATTCTGGATGGAGATTTCCAAAGAGAGCAAGAGTGTCATAGCAGCTAAGCAATTAAGAGCAGTAAAGGTACTATAGCATTTTTCCTTTTCCTGGGAGAACAGTGTTTTGAAAGAATGATCTGATTCTTAAAAAGTTGATTGTTTCTTTGGTTGGAGAAGGGCTATCGTGCCCTTAAGTCTATTTATTTTCTAAAAATGTTCTTAAATAACTGTCTGTTACTAGTTTAAAAATCCCAGAAATCATTTCCAGTTTTTGTTATTCTAGTCCCATATGCCTTAAACCCGTTTTTGTTTCATGTGAATGCCCGTGTGGGTACCTACCTGACAATTGGAGATAGTCACAGTTTTAGCATCATCTAAATGTCTTTGTATTTGAACAGAAGGTCTATGACGTGCAGAAGGAGCAGGTCAATGAACTTGTAAAGATACTGTCTAAGGAAACAGTTAGCACGGGTGGACATTAGCATGACAGTTTAAACCCTATAAAGAGGTAGATGAGCTACAAGCAGATAAAAGGTCAAAACGTACCTCTGCCTGTCCTCCCTCTAATGCACTAATTTATGCTCATAAATATAGCTCATCGCATGCGTGTTTATTTGGAAACAAGCCTCTGCATCCAGTGAGCCTTACTCCGCAGTGTTGAGGATTGATGCTTTCAGATGTAAAACTCCATTCTAGTATGTTTTATGTAGCCATGTTAGCATTCTCTTACTGCCAAATCTTTCCTACCAAAAATCAACAGGTTTTGCAAATCTCATGAACCTTGGAATTATTAAACCTCCATGCATTTTTGTAATCTTTCTCCATAGACAATGGGACTTGGACTCAACTGTGGCTTGTAACTGAATATTATGAGCAGGGCTCTTTGTTTGACTACTTAAACAGCAACACTGTGACAGCTGATGAAATGATTAAGCTGACATTTTCAATAGCTAGCGGTCTAGCACATCTTCACATGGAAATCGTTGGAACTCAAGGTAGATATATAACCCTTTTCAGTGCAGTTTTCTTTATATTAAAGCCATAAGACTTAAGAATAACTTGAACAGAAGCCAGAGGGACATATTTAATGTGGTAACCAAGCTTAACTCAGCTTAATTGACATCCACATCCCAGTTTAATCAGGAATAATTGTTGTTCTCCTCTTCCAGCCGCACTATAATACTTGGCAATTTTAGGAGAGGTGAGAAATTCCATTCTCCACTAGATTGAGTATCATTTGCTCCTCCTCTCTCTGACTTACATGTGGGATTGGCATTGGCAAACTCCATGTAATCATGAAGAAGGCCTTCATCTTGCTTTTTCCACATCCCGTTTTCCTTTTGCACTACTTGAATTAACACTTGGATGTATTTATAAGTATTTTATAAACAATTGTGAGAGTAAAGTCTCTTTCACCTTGAACTTGATTCCTGGGGACATCATGGCTATGTCTTATAGAGGGATTGCCTGTTTCCAGGATAGATGACTTTTGCTTTACCCTTCTACAGTCCTCGGAATTCCTGTCCTCTTTTATAAAAACAGTGAATAGTCCCCATCCTACAACACTTAGCTTTCAGAGATTCCAGTGAAATCTAGACTCAGAGAATATGTGTGGGGCTTTCTTTACAAAGTCCCATGGGGTAGATGTAATTGAGAGGACAGGCTTTTCCACCTGCTGTACCATATCTGCCCAACTGCATAAGAGACTGTGCATTTCGACATCTGAGCCAGCTTTTTTTCTGACTTTGTACCATTTTGGCTGAAGCCAGAGCATAGTGAGAATTGGGCTCCCCCCCCACATTACTATTGTAAATCTTGGATTTGAGGTGGTCTGTTCACTTGATATATCACATCTTCGAGCATCAAAGTGCATATATTGCATCCACTTAGAGCTGCCCAGCCACCCTATTTTGGATAAAATTGCTCAGATTCGCTCTGCATTGAACTCCAACCTTGATGCAGATCCAATAGAGGTTACGGGGTCTGAGTTTTGCATGGTTATCTGGGAAGAGTTTGAACCCCTGAAGAAGTGAACAGGGTTCTTGTAACTGTTAGTTTGGCCATAGTTAGACCCATGTCCCTCCTGGCTACTAACGGCTGCCCAAGAGAAGATATGTGATTGGGTCTGCATCCATCCTTGTTCTTCTTGACTTTGACTTGGTGTGTAACATGAGTTTCTCTTGGAGCAGTGACTCCTGCTCAAGGAACACTTTTAAGCAGCACTTAAAGGAAAAATCAGGTTTTCCTGTTCTTTTCAACTGTCCTAGTTGCAATTGTGTGCAAAATGTATGCCTCTTTTGTTACTGTGCCTGAAGAACCCATTGGGATTTTTAAGTTGCTTGGGGCTGCATATGCTAATTTTAATGCAAGTTTCCTAAGCATTTCAGGTTAGAGCAGCAAAGACAGCTGAAATTTCTGTCTGTTTTCATTTGATAGGGACGCGGTGGCTCAGTGGGTTAGGACGCTGAGCTTGTCGATCAGAAGATCGGCAGTTTGGCGGGTTGAATCCCGAGTGCCGCATAACAGAGTGAGCGCCTGTTACTCGTTCCAGCTTCTGCCAACCTAGCAGTTCGAAAGCACATAAAAATGCAAGTAGAAAAATAGGGACCACTACAGTGGGAAGGTAACAGCGTCCTGTGTGCCTTTGGCATCTAGTCATGACGGCCACATGACCATGGAGACATCCTCAGACAAGCGCTGGCTCTTCGGCTTTGAAACAGAGATGAGCACCGACCCCTAGAGTTGGAAACGAGTAGCACGCATGTGTGGGGGAACCTTTACCTTTACCTTTACCTTTCACTTGAACATAAATAAAAGTTGCCACTCAGTCAGGAATCTTGCTTTCTTAAGTAGAAAGAATATTTTATTTTATTCCTCCTATTAGTGTTGATGTATTGCATTTATCCTAAGACCTGAATACCAGTGTAATATGTGTTTTCTGTTCAGTAAACCAATTGCACATTAGTCTGAACTTGTTATATATTTTGTGCTTCAAAGGAAAGCCAGCTATTTCACACAGAGACTTGAAATCTAAAAATATTCTAGTCAAAAGGAACGAAACCTGTGCTATTGCTGACTTGGGGCTAGCTGTGAAGCATGACTCTGTATTAAACACAATTGACATACCACAGAATCCGAGAGTAGGAACCAAGAGGTAAGACAGACAAAAAAGTAAAGTTTTTTAAAATTGTGATATGAGCATAAAACTGAAAATATATTGGACAAATGATCTCTTGTAAATTGCCCCTCTTCATTTCAGTGATAGGTCCCCAGATTTGTGCAGTCTTGTCAATCATTCTGTAATTTTGTTTTTCAACTTTGTTGTTGAGCATTTTTAATTACCACATGATCTATAGCCCTACATGTCTGGACAAGAAAGAATCAAAATACTGATAACTTCTCCTTGAGATCTTTCAGAAACTGTTTTTGTATGACTCAGTCTATTTTTTTGCCTTGGTAAACTCTATAACCTCTTGAAATCAAATAAGGCATTTCCTTAAATAAAAGGTATGGATTGTGAGGAGCTGTAGGGTTTATTTTTCTCCAGATCTCAGGAGCAAAAACAGAACTGTAATTTATTATGGAGGGAACATTATTGCTCATTCCTGGGTATATCCTATTAAAACAAATTGAAACTTCTGAGAGACAATTAGGTGAATGAATCAACCTTCCTATCTCCATTTGAAAGTAATTGAACTTATTGAAACCTTTTTATGTAGAAAATCAAGTACTTTGAACATGTCTCAAATTGACCTGCACTTAACATGAGAGTGCATATTTTGTTTTGCACTGTGGTAAATTGATGATCAATGCTATATTTGGGAACCATTTGTTCCTTTCCTATGTGTGTGATTCAAATTGATTATAGGGAAACTGCAAAAGTGGGAGGATTTGTGGGGAAATATGAATAATATTTTGAATCTTTCCTCTCAAATACGTTTACTTACTTAAGGATATCACATGTATTATCCATTTGGATTATCCTTCCTTTAATCATGCTGCTGAATATTGGAAAGACTAATTAAATTCTCATTACCTGTGATAAACAACTTGTAATTTTCCTTTCATCAACAAATTTATGAATTTCACTGTCTCTGTGTTTGAAAGGTACATGGCTCCAGAAATACTTGATGATACAATGAACATAAATAACTTTGAATCTTTCAAGCGTGCAGATATCTACTCTCTTGGACTGGTATATTGGGAGATATCCAGAAGATGCTCAGATGGAGGTATGACCCATGTCTCTTATTAAGGCTACTTACACTTAGCCAAAACTTTTGCTTCTTACTGAATTTTTTATTCATTTTGGACATGATGTATTACATTTAATTATACAAAAAAGTGTAACCTGTTTTAAAGAGCTTTTAAAATAAAAAGAGGTATATTTTTTAAACAATCTATCATTAAGACTTATTAACCAAAACAAAAAGCATAAACAGGGTAAAATGAACATTTAATTAACTGAGATAGAAATAGAATCAAAAAGGTAAATGTTTTCAATTTTCAGAAGCACATAGAATGAGAGCAAGGCAACTCTTATTCAAAACAGTTCAGGTGATTTCAAATTACAGAGAAGTAAATTCTGACAACAGTGATTTGAACACTAAGGGGAAATAATCTTTTATATTACTATTGTCAAGCTATGAAACCTACTGCTTTTAGGACCACTGCGTGCTTCTAGCTTGCCTACAGAGCAGGGAGGGAGACAGGGAGAACTTTGGATCCACAGGTGTTCTTATCATCGTGAGAGCCAAAAAGTTGTTTTGGCAAACTAGAGTATCTCCTCATAATAATTAGTGGGAGATGTACTGGACAATATGACCTGAACTGTCAGAGCGGGGAGGTGAAGATTCATTCTTTCAATTAACTGCTTCCAGCCATTTCTTTAGAGCTGACTTTCACTTTAATCCTATCAGTATGATATTGCTCAATAAAGTTTACATTAGAGAACACAATGGCTCTGGTGTTTTTCTTAGTTCAGTTTTTCAGCTGGAGCTTGACAGCTATTACTTTTCTGAATTTGGACAATAGGGATGGACACTTTCTGAAATTCATGATCTTTGTCTATGGAATTTCTCAATCATCCAGGCAATGGTTGTCCTAAAGGTGCTTTTCCCAAAGGCAACTGGACTTTTAGGGGACCCTAAATAGGTCTAAAGTCACCCCAGAGAGGCAACAAAGAAGGAGGGGAGCCCCGCCAAGTGCAGAGAGACAGCAGTTGATCCGATTGTTTGGGGAAAGCCCTCCAGAAACCAGCAGAAGAAAGGCTAGCTTCACTCCAGAGTCTAGCCCAAGCTACAAGCAGTCGAAGCCAAAAAGCACTAACTTAAGCTTGATCATAATGTGTTTGGAACTGGATAAGAATATCGATTCTCTCTCTTCTACTTGATAATTGATTTCCTGGGGGGGGAAAAACCCAAGAAGAAAAAATCCTCCAAAAGTGAGAAGGAGGGGGACTCTTGCTCCACCCTCCCACAGAAGGAAGCAGCGAATTAAACTTTTATGGCGGACAGAAATATACTGAAGTGAAATGAATATAAGACTTAAATCTGGATAAGTTTGAAATTGGTGGAATTTGTTAAGATTTTCTTTTCAAAAGATTATTGATGAAAACAGGAGAAAGTAATTGCTTGTTTTGAAAACTGAAAATGAACTGGTATTGACATCTAGTGGTGGATGAAAATATACAACTGTAGTTGCTCTAATACAGAAGTTGGCAGAAAGCCCAGGAAAAGATAACTTGTTTTTGTGACCTTCAATGTCTTAACTAAACAGAGAACAGCTGCAACAAAGAAAAGAAAACATTTTGGGCTACCTACAAGGCAAGAATTATAAACCTTAGGAAAAAAAATTGACCTTCCTGAATTATAAATATCTATTGAACTGTGACTCTAAAGCTGTTTGCAGAGAAAGGAAAACTTTGATTTTTTGCTATCATAGAACATCAGAGATCTACAGACAGAACATATTAAGAAAAAAACAAATACTTTCCAGGAGGAAATGTATACTATGTTACAACTAATTCAAATGACAATGATTTTAAACCATGAGGAAATTAAAAACAACTTTGAAAATATAAATGAAAACATCTTCAATTTAACCTTACAACAAAAAAACTCTCAGAAAATAAAAATAGAGAGTGATCAGGTAAAGCAGAGAACTGAAAATAAACCAGAAGAAAGAGTTTTAAAGATGGAACCCAATGATGGAAGGAATTATGACTTAACCCAGATGGAGAAAAACTTGCGGGAAATATCAGACATGGAAAAGATAACTTACACTTCAAGACTGCAAAATAAGTCTGAGGACAAGAAAAAAGATTCGACAAAATGGATTATAGAGCTGTCAGGAGAACTACGAGAACTTGAGAGACAAAAAATGATGAGAGAAATTAAGAGAGAGAGAAAGAAAAATATTTTCAATGAATACAAAGGGGCAAAACCCTCCCACAAAAACATCTTACTGGATTTGTCTCTTGTACTTACATCTACAAGACTATGGGAAGACTTTTTGGTCCAGCGGACCATACAGATTAGGAAAGATGTTTGGCAAAAAAAAAGAGGCTAAGCTAGAATTAAGAAATTAGATGATGGGATTTATCAGATGGAATATCTAAAGGTTAAGCACTTGTTTGAATATGGTTAAAACAATAGAAAAATTCTGGATATAAATGTATCTTAGCTTAAGAGGGACATGTTTCTCAAGTAGTATACTATTTCCTTCTTTTTTTCTTCTCTTTTTTGTTGCTTTTTTAAAGATATGAGAAATGTAAAATTGTTGGGATGGCTTGTATGAGGAAAAAGACTTAAATACTTAAGTGCAGTTAACCGAGAAAATCTTAATGGTAAGAATGTTTTGAATATTGTGGGGAAAACAAATCTAAATAAGAAAACAGGATCTATGACAAGGTAATTAAGATGATCAATTAGAAAAGAAGCTTTATATTGATGTGGTTGTTAAATACTAGAAAAATGTTTATATTCAATTGTTATCTATCAAAATACTAAGAAATATACTAATTCAAGGTTGGTAAAAGAGGATATTATTGGAAGAAGAGAAGTCAAAGAAAGCTGCTATGTGGATTAATAGAAATTAATTGTTATTGATTGCTTTTTAAATATAAACCCAGACAAGGTGACTATGTTAAAAAATAAATAAAATATATTTTTTAAAAAAGGATATAATCTTTGAAGACTACAAAATTCGCTTAAGAGAGCCAGTTTGGTGTGCTGGTTATGGTGCCAGGCTAAAACTAGCCGGGTGAACTTGAGGCAATTGTTCTCTCTCAATCCTAAGAAGAAAGTAGCAACAAACCACTTCCAAGCATCTTGCTGAGAAAATTGCAGGGGGTTAGTCCAGGCATTTGCCAGGAATCAATACTGACAAAAAGAAACAAAATAAAACAGGCTTACATTTAGAAACACAGTTCTGAAATCTATAAAATTCTTTTTTTGGTTCTCAAAACACTTTTACCATCAAAGTCTGGAAGATCTCTTCCTGTCACCCAAATACTAAATTATAATATTGTAGAATTAGATACAGATTCCTGTAAAAGATTTGCAATCTCATGTTATGTTACCTTATAAATAGGGTCTGTTATTATTGTTACAAATGTATCTTATCCTTCTTCTCTCAGACCATATCATAACTTGGTTAACCATCAGCTTTTTTTAAATTTTACATAAGAAGGATTGGTAGGGAAAAATATGTGTCAAATTCAGGATCTTGTCCATGGTACAGATTTAAATGAAGATAGTTTCCAGTTATTTTTAATTTGAGCCTAATGGCTCTAAACATTCTGTTTTATCACTTATATTGTGTATAAAAGTTATATTGTGTAAAAAGTTAATATTTTGGTATTGAACAGTCTTTTGAAAGAAAAACAGGTGTTGATAGAGAAACCATTCTCTTGCAAGCCACTGTCTCCAGTTATGTTCAGAAGTAGAGGTCGGCATTTCCCCGAGGAGGTCAGGAAATTCTAACTCCCATCATGTTTGGACATTCCAAGTTATGGACAAGTTTTTAATAGAAAGTTGTGTTAGGAAGTTGGTAACTATTATAGTTACAAATGTTTTAAAACCTGTTACTTATAATATTTGAAATGATACTAATAAAATAGCTATTTGTACCTCATTACTTTCTTAGGAATTGTAGAGGAGTACCAGTTACCTTATTACGAAGCTGTGTCTTCTGATCCTTCAATAGAAGAAATGAGAAAGGCTGTCTGTGAACAAAAGCTGAGGCCAAATATTCCAAATCAGTGGCAAAGCTGTGAGGTAACATCATCACCTTCATATAATATATATGTGTGAATATATATATATATATATATATATATATATATATATATATATATATGCAAATTATTCAAATTGCTAATAAAGAATTTTGGGAGGCCGAGATGGCCATTTCGAACTCTTTATGTTCTCATCAGTCAGTCATACCCTTTATCTGAGATTCGAACCTGGGCTGATTGTATATTAGGCAGTTGTTTTAACTTGCTGAGCCACAGGTTCTTTCTCTCTTTTTATTAGCTAGAAGGCAAGGCTAAATATATGTTAAGTATTTGTCAAGGCTTTGTGAAAGCACCTTGCTAATTAACTCTTTCATTCCTGCTTTGGCCTGTCTCAAGGCTTATCCACAGGATATAGTCAACTATGACAGCTCATTATTTGTGCAAATTATTCAAATTGCTAATAAAGAATTTTGGGAGGCTGAGATGGCCATTTCGAACTCTTTATGTTCTCATCAGTCAGTCATACCCTTTATCTGAGATTCACATATACGGTATATGAATATATATATGTGAATATATATATATACACATACATACATACACACACACACACACACACACACACACACACACATTTTAAATATTCTCTAATGGTGTAAAAGAGACACAGTGTAAAGTCTGGGTGCCTTTTACTTTCACATTCCTAAATTTCATCTAGAATAAGAAAGTGCTAGCCTATCTAGAGGCACCAGGTAGTTGAACAGGCAAATGAGGATATGGACAATTGGAAGGAAGGACAATTGGAGCAGACAGGAGGACACACTATCTTTTTAACTTTCCTTAAAAAACTAAAAGTGAAAAACAGCAAAAAAGAAGAAGGTATTTGGGCCTACATAAGTGGTGGGATTCAAATATGGGAATAAACAGTTCTCTGTGTGGATGCCACTTCTGGAAGTCTGTTCTGGGCCTGGGTAACAAAAAATTAGCTACTGATTCTGCCGAACTGGTACGAACTGGCTGAATCCCACCACTGGCCTACATGTATATGAAATTTCTTTTTCCAACATTAGAAAGGCTGGTTTTTCAAGGAAGACAGTATCCTAATGTGGTTAGGCAGTGTGTAACTGATGAAGATCTTGCCAATTTCAGGCAGCTGTGCAAGCCCCAAGGGGGTATTAATCAACCAATTAAGGTCAGAGGGCAGAACTTGTTAACTTGTTGGTAGCACTTATTAGGGAACTGTGCTGCACTGCAAAGAAAAGGTGCTCCAGAAGAGATATCTTGTAAGACACTCAGAAAGCTGGACAATATTTGAATTTAAGATAGATGGAGGACACAAGGAGAAAAAGGACCAGATGTGGCTAAACAGCAGCTCTCAGCACTTATTGCTAGGAATTCCCTAGGAAGCTGCTCCTAGCAAAAGCTGGAGTGCCACCAATTGCCTGATGATGGACATAAGCCTTTTCTGTTCATGTCCTTCAGCAATTGGTGTTACAAAGCCAATTGGAGATATGGCTAGTGCTTGCTTGAGTAAAAGCTTCAGTAGAAAAGGAGTATAAATTGTATCAACAAATACACAATAGTAACAGTGTTTTCCATGAATTTGTCCTTTTAAAGCCATTCAACTAGATGGCCATCACTACATCATTTAAATAGCAGCTTATCGACTTGCAAAGCTCCTTTTAATTTTTTCCAGTGTGATGTATGAATCTAGACATGGATCCAAAAATATAGGTGGAGGAATGAAAGTCACATTCATTTGAACAAATAAATGTTTCTTATTTTTCATTGGCTTTCTTCCTTTCCCAGGCAGTCTTTTTTGCATGTTGTTATATCCCAGCTCTCACCAGAATAATTTTTTGGGTACACAGAAGGTTGCAGAGGGAAGGATGAGACTAGTATGTTCATTACATGATCAGAATGAAAATTAGAGTCTAAGCCAGAATATGTGAATAATAAATATACATTGATGAATATTTTTGAATTGTTTTCTTGAGTGCTGGCAATATTTATACCATACCAAAACATAGCAGTGGGGATATTTTTTTTTATTCTTGGTTTGTCCTTTCTTAAGGCACTCAGACTTATGGGCCGAATCATGCGTGAGTGCTGGTTCACCAATGGGGCAGCTCGACTGACAGCACTTCGCATTAAGAAGACAATTTCTCAACACTGTGGACAAAATTCCAAAGCTTAAATTTACACACCGTGTAAAAATGGAACGGGAAAAATGTATTTATGTCTTTGGTTTTTGTATTGTTTTTGATTTTGCTCTACCTCACACGATACTCAGAATAGTACTGCGAAGCCCAAATCCCAGAATACTAGAATGTAACTCCACTGGTTCTTCACATTTCATCAGAATTAACTTTTGGTTGCTGAGTGATGTGTGTCTTGTTTTGGCTCGTATATGAAAAAATGGTTTCTTTTATGGGCATAATCTATGAACATGCTCCACAGTGTTGACATGATACTTCCTGCCATGGCCACAGAAGCTCCTGAATCACAGAGAATATATGAGAAGTGAACATCAGCGAATGTTTATCACCATAGCAGGGCCCTGTTCTTGTTTGCGTTGGTAGTATACATGAATTTAATACGCTAGACCAAAAGGGGGCAACTTGTGAGCTAATTTTATCTCACCTTCCGTCTAATTTCACTCTTATACAAAAACTGCTTCCTTTTTGGTGAAAACCGTCTCTTCATCCTCCTGGTATTAAGAGAGAGAGAGAGAGAGAGAGAGAGAGAGAGAGAGAGAGAGAGAGAGAGAGAGAGAGAGAGAGAGAGAGAGAGAGAGAGAGAGAGAGAGAGAGAGAGAGAGAGAGAGAGAGAGAGAGAGAGAGAGAGAGAGAGAGAGAGAGAGAGAGAGAAAGGTTGAAGATAAATTTCTTGACCTACTTCTGGTGGAACCCATTGTATTCTGGAAAGTTATCTCTGAAGGGGTGCAGCTTTTAAACAAAAGGTTATCTACTCTTCTAAGTAAACTCTGAGGACATTAAATGCATTGAATCTTTATTAAAGTGTATTGGCCACTGGCTTATTTTTTAAAAAAAAAATCTTGGAAATGACCAGCTTTTCAGTTCACTTCAAGAACTGAGAAGTGAACCATAAGAACTCTTTAGATCAGGGGTCTTCAAACTTGGCCCTTTTATGACTTGTGGACTTCAACTCCCAGAATTCCTCAGCCAGACACGCTGGCTGAGGAATTCTGGGAGTTGAAGTCCACAGATCATAAAAGGGCCAGGTTTGAAGACCCCTGCTTTAGATGCTGGGTTTGGAGACTTTCTGGAAGATATGGTTGACTGTAGGCTTTCCTCAGAAGATTTCCACAGGCTGTGTCTTCATGTTAACTAGATTTACTTGGTACTTTTTTTTTACTTTTAATTTTCAGCCAGCAACAGTGCCTGCCTTACTTTGTAGCAACTTGGGTGGAGGGAGGGGGGGGGACAAATATCTAGGAGTGTTTCCATCTTTTGTTCAGGAATCCCCTAGAGAAAAATGAGCCCCCTTTCCCACCTGCTGGCATTACAAATCCTCCTTAAAGAAACCATAGTATTTTATGACCAAAGGAAAAAAGTGCAAGCATTGCACTTTACATTGCCAATGTAAAGAATCAGAAGGAGATGCTGCCAATCAGAGCTGATATGATTGGGCTAAATCAGCCAAAGGTTTGGCTTCTCTGCATTCCTAAGGAAGTAAGCAAGTGAGAAACTGAGACCAAACTATCAAGGCATTTTTTCACAGAACTTTGTAGAATAGGTGGTGCAATATGTTCGTGTGTGTTTGTCTATGTGTATATGTGCAATGTAGATTTGTATATATGCACATATGTGCATAGATTTTATTAATCAAAGAAGACATTAAATAGAACATGCTTACTGTGAAAGCTGTTATATTATTAGTCACATAATAGACGGTCATTTATTTAAAAAATTAACCACCACATTATAGTTAAACGTTGGAAATTCTTTATCTTACGTGTCTTGTCTTCAAATTTCTGTCTGTGAACTAAATATTCTAAATCTAAAACAGTGTAAACACGACAGGATAAATCTGGAATGTCTGTTTTGTGGTGATGTGTATATATATATATATATATATATATATATATATATATATATATATATATATATATATATATATATATATATATATATATACATACATACACACACACACACACACACACACACACACACACACATATATATATATATATATATATATATATATATATATATATATATATATATATATATATATATATATATATGTCAAATAATCACAAGTATCAGTATTAAACTTTTGTAAATTTGAAAAAAATGGATGCATATACAGTATATGCCTTTGGGAAATCAAACTCATAAAAGTATTGGATTTGGGAGAGTGGCAGGTTCCTCTCTTTCTCTGTTTTTTCCCCAGGCCCCATTTTTAAAGTAATATATTCTGTCTCCTAGGTAGAAATCAAAGCAGAGCTATCTAGACAGCAGGAACAGTTATTCAGTTGTGGATATGCAGCTTTGATGCTTATTCTACAACCAGCATTGGCTAGACGTGCCTTTTTTTGTAAGCTAATTATGTTAAGATCTTCTCATGCAACCAGTGTTTTCCCATATAACTAAAGCTGACCAGGTAGAAAGAAAACATGGGAACCATAATTCTCATATGTACCTGTGGTTCACATGAATCCAATGTGGCATGGGATTGCCAGATTTCAGGCAGCTCTTGGATGGTTATGGTTTGCAAGTGAATTATTCCACTTCATAAACAGGAAACTGTTGCTGGTATTTCTGCTTGCAACTGTCTCTGTGCATGACAGAGAGGGTGAACTGTTCCCAGTCAGCCACCCATGATATTTTCAGTCTGAAATCCCAAATGGTGACTCTCCAAATTTCTAGGGGGGAAAAAAAGCTGTAGCTTAGCGGTATAGCATATATTTTGTATGGAAGGAGCCCCAAATTCTAGGGTGGGGCTAGAAAGAGTTTTATCAGGGAACAAAATGCTACCCTGATGATGAAAACAGTATCACTTTATTTTATTATTTTTCTGTCTTAGGAATCAAGCCAGCCATCTCAGGGATGTTCATATTAATTTTGGGGTCTTAAAAATGCAAATAAGTATGTTGACTTCTATCTTTTAAAAAAATCTAAAATCTGTATGCATCCCTAAGCCAAGATTTCATCAGTGTAGTCAAACATGAAAATAGGATTTTTGTTGATACTGACTCTTGTGATGTGAATATAACCTGTGCCAATATAATAGTAAACAGAGATTTATAAGTTGCCTATTGTCATCTTCACCATTAATGCCTAATTTAAATAATGAAATCATTCTTTTAGCTTAAACTAGCTTTTAGCATAATGCTAAAAAGGAAATGCACAGGTAACAACAGCTCCTAGCCAACTTGGGCTGAATTCCATACCTAAGCAACATCAGGCCTGGTTAGCATTTGAACTGGAGCCAATTCCAGGCTGTAGCTAAACCATGAAATCAGAATACATCCCTCCAAAGAGAAAGCAGTGACAAACTAATGCTGTAATACTAATACCAAGAAAACAGTGTGGATGTATTCACTCAATTCAAGGGCCTTTAATTATTTAAATTAGGCATTAATTATGTTTATGCTGATATTAAAACAACCGAATACATGTAAGAAGTGTGTGTCACAGATTCATGCATTAGTGGTTGATAATGTTCCTTGTGTTTTAATTTGAATTGTCATCTAAATGCCCTTGTTTGATCATCTCTAAATGATCCATTTATATACACAAAAATCATTTGATGCTATGTTTCAAAACTGATAAACAAGCAAAAGTGTGAACAGAGTCACCGATGATGACTTTTTTGAGACACAGATTTTCTGTAGTGTCACTCTTCTATATGTCATTTTACCATTATGCTTACATTTTAAAATTAGAATAACGTTCTGTTGCTGAAATTTATATTGTTATGTGAAAATAACAAGAGTGAGACATGACTTGCATGTGACAATTGTTGCTCATATTCTTTGTTCTTTAAGGACTGCTGATAAAGCCTGAACTCTATAAAGTGTGCAATTCTCACATGAATAATTACCATAGTTGCTTTACAGTTAACAGAATGCTGCCACAAATAGGGAGTTTGTGTGTTAAAATATTTTGTTATGGATAAGCTTGTGCTTTTCTTACTTGTGTGAAGTAATCCAATAGAATCAAGCACTTCCCATTCCTTACAGGCACCACAATTTTATGGCTTAGGGCTTAGGCAGAAAATAAGTATTAAATGCATTAAATAGTACTATTAAATGTGATGAAAGTGCAATAGATTAAATCTGAAGGAAATATGTGTAACCGAGTTGTGTAAATTTATATAGGAAGAAATAAGTTCAAATGATGGCTGTTGGTGGAGCAGAGCTCCATTCTAGAAGGGGAAGATGTAAATTTTTAATTGCAAATGCCTATAAAGAATATGTGTTAAGAACAGATTTCTCTTAAACTATCTTTAAATAAAATTATGGAACTGAATGGTGAAATAAGTTTTCATGCCATACTTCCTTTAACCTAGTATATATGTCACAAGAAATATTTATTTTTTAAACAAATAGCTTTAGTATTGCTGCTGCTGCCTCTAGCTGTAAATAATATGTCTGTTGTATTTTTGTATACTACTTTTTGCCTCTCAAAGCATATTTTTAAAGTGCCAATTTTACAATTTTAATTTTTCTTTGCTGTTTGTTTTTGTGATGCATAATTTCTTATAAATAATAAAAAATGAATGTCTGAGAAATGTATCTGATTTGCTGCTGACACATTCAAGCACAAATAATTAAAATATAAGGAGTCATTCCAGCCAAGAATGCAGACTTTTTCCCCCCAGTAAAAACAAAAGTTATCTTTTTATTACTTTTTAATTAATTAAAAAGAAAAAAGAGCAAAACACAAAAATAATGGTGAGATATCCATTTATCTTTCCAATGCTACAAGATCAGCCTTTTAATTGTAGTAAGGACCCAAAGAATTCATTTAAGTTGACAGACTGTCAAATTCCACATACTAGGTATATAATTCAAAAGAATATTATACTCTGAATATCTTAGCTTTCGTTGCACAATCATATTTATATAATCCATTACTTTCTCCCAAAATTTGCTAAGTATAACACATTGTAATAACATTTTAAAGAAGCATTGTCCTTGTTACATATCCAACAAAATGCTGGTTTTGACAGTCCTTTTTTATACAAACATAATGAAGTTCAGTGAATTCTAAATATTTTTTGTTGTATTTGTAATTTGAAGTCCTTTGATGTGTTTGCTATAGAAGTTAAGACATTCTCTAGGCAATGTGGGAACCTCTAATTCTTTATTTTACTCATTTCTTAACCTCTGCATATGAAAGAGATTTATTGATAACAAATATCTAAAAACTAAGACTAGGTTTGTTTGTTTTTTTAATTTTAAAGGAGTGACAAGTTGTTTTAATATCTCAGGTGTCTCAGAAGCTGAAAATGCTGTTGGTTCTGTGCTGTTAACTAAAGTTGTAACTGTTAATGTTGCCACAGTTACCTCTGATAGATGATATTTAACTCTTAACACAGTGTATGTTGAAAATTTGTTGTCATCATCTAACAATTGGTCCAAAGTCAGTATCCCTAGGGACGCGGTGGCTCAGTGGGTTAGGACGCTGAGCTTGTCGATCAGAAGGTCGGCAGTTTGGCGGGTCAAATCCCGAGTGCCGTGTAACAGACTGAGCGCCTGTTACTCGTCCCAGCTTCTGCCAACCTAGCAGTTCGAAAGCACGTAAAAATGCAAGTAGAAAAATAAGGACCACTACAGTGGGAAGGTAACAGTGTTCCATGCGCCTTTGATGTCTGGTCATGCCGGCCACATGACCATGGAGAAGTCCTCGGACAAACGCTGGCTCTTCAGCTTTGAAACGGAGATGAGCACCGGCCCCTAGAGTCGGAAACGACTAGCACGCATGTGCGGGGGAACCTTTACCTTTTTACAGTATCCCTGCTTCCACCCAGTTTTTCCATGTCACCATTTCTGAGTCAGGCCAAATTGGCTTTACGGGGAAACTGAACCTTAAAAATTGAGAGAAAGCAAAACATTTGTTTATTTATTTGGGGGGTATTGTCTTGAAGTAAAAAGTAGCTAGGAGCACTTGGGGCTGTGACTCCTAGGCTCCTAAGCCAGGAAAAACCTCCGAGCTCTCTGTTCAGAAGAGGGCAGTGCTAGGAGCAGTGGGTATCTTGCTGAAAACCCTCAAACTCTCAGGCTTCTGATAGGATCTGAGACTGAAGAAGACACCACCCATAGGGGTGAGGAGGGATTTTTTTTTTTGCACAAATATATGTGCACACATAAACTCTCAGAAAACACCCTCAAACCAAGCTAAAGACCACTGCGTATCTCAGGTATCATGTCCTTCTATTTATTTAAGATATATTCAAAATTACATTGTCCTTTCAGATGTTCATCTGATGGGATAAACCTGATGCCCCATTTGATCTTGCAGCGTGTCTGTGTGTGTGTGTGTGTGTGTGTATGTGTGTGTGTGTAAGCCTGCCTCTTTCCCTTAATCCAAGGATGGAATATTATGTTGTGCTAAAGAAGTATGATTCTGGAGGCATACACCAACTCTTAAAACAATAGATGTTAAAATTTTTTAGAAATATAAATAAAAGCAAGACTGCAGGAGAAGAGCATCCATCATCAAAAGCTTTGGCAGGCATACAGGTAGAACTCTTCATTTAATGGAAGATTTTCAAAAGAATTACAAGTACTTCTTGGGAACCAATTATTAATAAGACCGAAAATTGTGAAACCTTGAGAATAAGAACAGGAAGCTGTGGGTGGGGTGGAGTTGCTTTCATGAAATAGCAGAAGCACTGTGCTTACCATGAGATCCAAAGCACTGTTTCGCACAGGTTTTTCCAAGTATCCACAGTCATTGCTATCCTGAAAAGCACAATAGCATATTATTCAAGTAATATCCCCATAAGATATTAATTCCATTCTGTTAAATTACAAATAATTCAAAATCATATATAGGAAGAGCATGCCAAGTATCACAATACTTGGGATAATTTACATATTTTACCTAGTAGAGTATGAAGCTTTCTCCTTCAATGTAAAGTTTCTCCTTCAAAGTAAGCTTTTTAAGGATAATATCCCTGCACTGGACTATAATCCAGAAAGCTTTGGGAGACTATATGTACTATTGTTTAAAGTGTCTAATACCGGATTCTGATGTGGCTCATTAAATTATGGTGTCTTTATTGTTTGCTGACTGGATTTATGGGATATGCAAAACTGTAAGCCCAGGTTTTAAACAAACAAGCAAACAAAAATTGGCTCCAGATAACATGTTACGCCAAATCCAAACAAATCATATTTTGTGGTTTGTTGACCGAAGTATATCTGGTTCTGCTAGAACAGGCCAACATGGCTATTTTTCTGGAAAAAGTGTACACTGATTCTGATTTGAACTCTGTAGTAGCAACATATAAACCCTTCTGCCAAAGGGCCATCCAAAGGCTGCTACTTTGGTGGGGGGGATAGTTTCTAGTTTCAGCCATAAGGAAGGCAGAAGAATTGGATGATATTCTTCCACTCTGAGCAAATCCTCTCCTCCTGTTGACTTTTCACAGGGTGAGAGACTTCACGGAATTCTTCTTTGAAAATGTTCATGCTACCTTGGTCTAAATTTCGGTTGATCAAATCGCAGTATGCTAAAGAAGAAACTAGCCTTCCAAGGCCACATATTGAGTTGAACCAATGCTGCCTTTAGTTTGAAATGGCCTCCTCTGTGTCCAGTGGTTGCCTTTTTAACTGACCAGGCCAGGTATCACAACCAGACTTGCCTCCTGCATGTACAAGCAGAGTTGTAGCCCCTTCCTCAAACAAAAATGTCATTGATTCTCACATATCACATTCTTGTTTGAATGACTGACAGCTAAACTAATAGAAGATACTTATGGTCCATGAAGGTTTTAAGTAATGGAACATACACTTTATTAAACAAGATGTGATATTCCTCCATGGATAAGCGAATCTAGATGAGTTGGCTGAAGGAATAGCTTTTTCCCCCCCAACGTTCTTTGGGTTATCACACTCCCCTCCCCCATCACTAATCACTCACGCTACTGCTGATCCATGCCTGCTCTATTTCTCCATGGCCTCCTCCCTCCCCCTCCAACAGCTTATCCTGCAGTGAACTTGCACTTCCTTGACACTCTGGCGCTGAGTCAGGATGGTTCCAGATGTACGTCAGCTTACTGTCGCTTGTCTGCAGACTTTCACAAGAAAAAAGCTCAAGTATTGAGAAAGGTAATGAGGCGTTGAGTCACAAGTTTTGTTTTTAAAAGACCAAGTTGAAGTAACCCCAGTGCACCAAGCTGATGCAAGATGTTGTTTTGAATAGAAATGGATCCCCTGGTAAGTTTTTGGAAGACATGGAAGACTTCGTTACAAGTCATTTTCTAAAGCATTTCTTTGTTTAAGTGGACAATCACTTAAATATCAGCCAGCAGTGTGCTGCAGCTGCCAAAAAAGCCAGCACAGTGCTAGGCTGCATTAACAGAGGGATAGAATCAAGATCAGGTGAAGTATTAATACCACTTTACAATGCCTTGGTAAGGCCACACTTGGAATACTGCATCCAGTTTTGGTCACCACGATGTAAAAAAGATGTTAAGACTCTAGAAAGAGGGCAGAGAAGAGCAACAAAGATGAATAGGGGACTGGAGGCTAAAAGATATAAGGAACGGCTGCTGGAATTAGGTATGTCTAGTTTAATGAAGAGAAGGATGAGGGGGGACATGATAGCAGTGTTCCAATATCTCAGGGGCTGCTACAAAGAAGAGGGAGTCAAGCTATTCTCCAAAGTGCCCGAAGGTAGGACAAGAAGCAACGGATGGAAACTAATCAAGGAGAGAAGCAACCTGGAACTAAGGAGAAACTTCCTGACAGCTAGAACAACCTGCCTCCAGAAGCGGTGAATGCTCCAACACTGGAAGTTTTTAAGAAAAGACTGGACAGCCATTTGTCCAAAATGGTATAGGGTTTCCTGCCTGAGCAGGGGGTTGGGCTAGATGACCTTCAAGGACCCTTCCAACTTTATTATTATTATTGTTATTGTTATTGCATTTCACAGCCTGTCCCCAAACAATAATGTAATATCTTGATATTACATGTTATACTTACAGGGTGAAAAGTAGTAACTCTGCTGTTAACACAGGGTATGTCTAAACATGCTAGCTATTTTGTTGTTCAGTTGTTTGGAATGGTTGGTGCAGGGGGGGAGGG
This sequence comes from Vipera berus, assembly GCF_964194415.1. Classification (NCBI taxonomy): domain Eukaryota; kingdom Metazoa; phylum Chordata; class Lepidosauria; order Squamata; family Viperidae; genus Vipera; species Vipera berus. Next base: position 150,434,249 of record NC_138202.1, on the reverse strand, counting down.
CTTGTTAATTTTTTATTCATTAGCCTCAGCTGGTACCTTGACTGAGACCATCACAATCTAACCCTTTGTTCCTGCAGGTTACTTTGTAAGGAAAATGATTTTCTCCCACAGTATTGCCAAACTTCCCTCCCCTTTCTTTTAATTTTTTTAAAACACATCTTTAAATTGCAAGGTAAGAACTTGACTATTTTGTTTCTGTGAAGCTGCACAATTAGTCCTAGCCACAAAGTTTCCATGGAGATAACAGAGGAAAGTAGGATTGAAAGACCTGTTCTTTCTGGCTCTGACAAGGAAGGAAGGAAGGAAGGAAGGAAGGAAGGAAGGAAGGAAGGAAGGAAGGAAGGAAGGAAGGAAGGAAGGAAGGAAGGAAGGAAGGAAGGAAGGAAGGAAGGAAGGAAAGGTCTGCATATCAAATAGATGATGTGGGAAGGGGAATGAAGGCATCCATGTGTGCAAATGTCAGAAAGCACTGGGAAGCCACTGGGACGAGTGAGGAGGAAACAGTCCCTACAAGAAAAAGGCAGGCACTAGTGTGGTCCACAAACCAGCTAGCCAGGGGAGCTTACCTTAAGCACCAGCTTGGCTGCTTACAAACTCACTGAAATCTGGTTTGGAATTTCTGAAGCTGGCTTGTGGATCAGCTTGGGATATGGACATAGCAAGGCTTCTGGAATTATTGCTCCTCAAAGTTAGAATCCAGGAAGGAAATTAATGTATTTGTTTGCCTTATACATATGACTGCCCATCTCAAATAAATGACGTTGGGTGGCTAACAATGTTAAGAGTAAATAAAAACAAATCCATTTAGGGGGAAAAATTAAAGCACTGAGGGAAAAAAATGCGAACAGCTGTTAAGGCAACATGCATCAGAGGATGAGACTTGAGCATAGAACTAGCTCTTTAAGGGCTTAGGAAAGGCCGGCAGAGTTGAGGCCAACCTGATCCCCAAAGGGATGATGTTCCAAAGAGTGGGGGTCATGGCCCTGCTGACCAACACTTTTTCTTAGCCAATGATACACAGAGCATGCCCCGCCTACTGAATTGGTTAGGACGAATAGAAATATCTGGGGAGAGATAATCCCATAAGTAACCCAACCCCAAGCCATGAAGGGCTTTAAAGGTGATTACTAGCACCCTGAATTGTACCTGGAAATACACTGGAAACCAATGAGCACTTTTAGCACCAATGGAAGAGAATATTTAGAACAGGGGTGTGCCTGGCTGAGGAATTCTGGGAGTTAGTCATAAAAGGGCCAAGTTTGAAGACCCCTGATTTAGAACATAGAACATGGAGTTTAAAGTTCAGGGTTGAACTGTGGCTTCCTTGGTCCTCTCTGAGGGGGGACATGATAGCAGTGTTCCAATATCTCAAGGGCTGCCACAAAGAAGAGGGAGTCAAGCTATCCTCCAAAGGGCCTGAAGGCAGGACAAGAAGCAACGGATGGAAACTAACCAAGGAGAGAAGCAACCTAGAACTAAGGAGAAACTTCCTGACAGTTAGAACAATTAACCAGTGGAACAACCTGCCTCCAGAAGCGCTGAATGCTCCAACACTGGAAGTTTTTAAGAAGAGACTGGACAGCCATGTCTGAAATGGTGTAGAGCAGACATGTCAAACACAAGGCCCGGGGGCCGGATCCGGCCCGCGAAGTGGTTTCATGTGGCCCGTGAAGCCATCCTGGAAACAGTGGGGGAACGGCCCCCACTGCCTTGGCCCTGGACCAGAGACCCTCCTTCTGCCACAGACCCTCAGATCTGTCCCACTCCTGCCCAGGCCCCCCATAGGCACCCTCGATGCGAACGATGTAGAACTGGCCACGCCCACCCAGTAGGCCATACGCACTCTAGCCATGCCCACCCAGTAGGCCACGCCCATCCTGGCCATACACACCTGGCCCCTTGAGGGCAACCGCAATGCTGATGTGGCCCTCAATGAAATTGAGTTTGACACCCCTGGTGTAGAGTTTCCTGCCTGATCAGGGGGTTGTGCTAGATGATCTTCAAGGTCCCTTCCAACTACTGCTTCTTCTTCTTCTTCTTCTTCTTCTTCTTCTTCTTCTTCTTATTATTATTATTATTATTATTATTATTATTATTATTATTATTATTATTATCCCCGAAGCATTCATTTTCATCTTAATTAATAGCAATAGAATAACAATAGTTTTCTTGCAGACATTTTTGCAGACATTTTCTTGCATTACCCGACTAGGACACTAATGATATTACCTAGTTGGGTAATGAATCATCTGCAAAAAAAAAAAATCGAGTTCAGAGAGCACCTAGGACCCTACAGTTCTGCTAGCATTTGATCTACCTAGCAACGTAGTTGACCTTAAATAGTTAATGCATCAGAAGTTGGCAGAGAACCACACACTGCATTAGAAATGACTCCAAAAGCCCTACTTTGGAGGCTTTCCCTGGTGCATTTTTAAGTCAGAATTGGCCTATGATTTCCTATGGCTTGGTAGTCCATTTTTTTGTCTTAAGGTTCTTTTTTTTTCCTTTTCAGAGCCTTGACAGTTTATCTTCTGGCTGTTTGGAACTGTTGTTTTGGTAGTTCTTCCAGAAAACCTCTACAATGGGTGACTAAACTAAAGGTCCAGGGCTGTAATCCACCCATCCCTTGTTCACAACTCCCAGTGCAATTCTTAAAAGACCACTGTAACTTCATTTTATGTGACAAGGGGGGAAATTGTGCGATACATGGGCTGTATTCAGTGAAATGGAAATTTGTATCATCTTTAATTTAATCTATTTTTTGTAATGAAATGCCTACTCTTTAAAACCCAGAAATCCTGCCATACAAAAAATAAGAATGAGCTTCTACTTGAAAAAAAGGTATGCACCCTTTGTGCTCCAGTATTATCCTTGCTCCAAGCAATGCTTGTTATCTTTTTTAAATGGTCAGATGAATGCATTATCAGTGTGAATACATCTTTCTAAAGAAAGTTATGGGCTGGCAATGAAGCTGATGGAGGCTCTTTCCTTTTTTTCCAGCATCTAAAAAGAGAAAATAAGAATCCTTTATAATATTTATCTTATTTTATTTATTTTATTTTTATTACATTTATATCCCGCCCTTCTCCGAAGACTCAGGGCGGCTTACAAGCTTAGCAGTAGCCTTCATTCTATGTATATGCCTGCTTGTTAGGGCTTTCACACACACCCCAAGCGGCATTATTACAAAGTCAGCTTATTGCCCCCAACAATCTGGGTCCTCATTTTACCTACCTGGGAAGGATGGAAGGCTGAGTCAACCTTGAGCCTGGTGGGATGCGAACCTGCACTAATTGCAGGCAGCTGGTGTTACTTAAGGAGGCATCAGCCCACTGCTCCACCAAGGCTCTATTTAAGGGGCAGAAATGGGCACTGGTTGTTTTCTGCAACAAAACAATGGAAAAAGAAGAGAAGGAAGGACCAAGAAGAAGAGGAAGCAAATTTAAACCAGTGGGCGCTAATACATTATTCACTCAAGCAAGAGGAGTGATAATATCCTCCCTGGAGGAACTATCTAGTTTGCATTTTGGAAAACAAAACCAAACCAGGAGGAAGGTGACTTAGTTTTAACCCAGAAAACCAGCTGTGGTTTTTCTCCTCACACTTTGAATTCCACCGCCACTAAAAAAAATATTCAAAAGGCAATCAGAATTTAAGAACTGGGTGGGAATCTTTGCTCACAGACCACCTGTCCAACCTATTCAAAATATTGGGGTTTGCCTTGAGCTGGATTTTCTTTTGTCTCAAAAGATGCCTTAAGGGTGAAGCTAGATTGGATTGAGGCAACCCATATTAATCAATGGAAGGGCTTGCCTCCAGAATTTGTGGGTGCTCCAATACTGGAAATTTTTAATAAGAGATGGGACACTCATTTGTCTGAAATGGCATTAGGATCTCCTGCTGGAGCAAGGGGTTGGACTAGAAGACCTCCAAGGTCCCTTCCAACTCTGTTATTCTGCTGGTTATCTCTGTCTGTTTTCCGTGAAGCTTCTCCATATTGTCTGCACTGCACAGAATCTGCTTCCCAATGCAGACTGGCTGCCAAAGGATAGCTTGCTTTTCTGCCTGTTCTCTCCGTTCCTTGATTTTTTGCTTTGTTAGGGCTGGCAGCTGGGCTGACTATAACAAGGATTGATCTGCCTGGATATAAGACAGGTCTTTAGCGTGAGCTATAAATAAAATCACAGGATGAAAAGAAAGTAAAAGGGAATGGAATCGCACAAGGGGAGGAAAGGGAAGAAAATGGAACAGAAGAGAGAAATGGATGGAAAGCAAGCAGATGATGAGGGTGATAAGGGAAATAGGTACACCAGTGGCACAGAGTTAGCATGCTTTGTTAGATCAAAGCTGGGATGGACACTGCTGCGGAATAATAACAATAAAGAAAGCAAAAAGGTAGTACCAATAGTAATAGGCAGTCCCAAAACAACTGGAGCATCTCTTGAACACCATCAGCACTGACAAATACATTACCATTGTCATTCACCAAATCCACCAATTCATTGAATTTAGTAGTTAATTGCAAAAGCTTTACTAGAAACAGCTTACATCCTGTGACGATATCTGTAACACCATCAGACATCCACATTTGCCTATCCCAGGTCTTTGGAAAGGATTCAGTGGGTAGACAAAAATGCCAAATACGGTCTGAACATCTGGAACACTGTATGACAAACCATATTAACATAAATAAGTCCAACAATTAAAACATCAGAACATCAAGGGGAACTAGTAAAATACAAAGCTGAACACCATAACATTGTAAAAACATGAAAGCCTGTATGGCTGTCTCTGCTATTCAGCCTGCTTCATCTAACCAGGAGAGCTTGGGATAATAGAGCCATATGTTGCCTTTAGCTGATATTTGGTTTTTCCTTCCTTTTTTGATTCCATGATAGGAGCAAAGCCAAAAGTAGGGAAACCACTTTCCCCGTTGTGCTATTTAAGCAACACAGGGGCATGCTACAGCACCCAAAGGTCCAAACTGAGATCAAAAGTAATTTTAGAATCCCTATGTTTCTGGTGACAAGTGAACAGGGGCCCAGGAAGCAGCTTAGAAGCCTAAGAAGGAGAAGGAGAAGGAGGGTTGTGATGAGAAAAACCAAGTTCTGCCTGAATCAATGTACTCTGAGTCCTCCAGGATGTCAAATAGCCTAATATGAATTTTAAAGATCCAGTGTCATGGTTCCGACAGAGAGAGATGAATAAAGCAGAACTCTGAGGCTTGAAGATTCCTCAAAGAACATAATAATAATAATAATAATAATAATAATAATAATAATAATAATAATAATAATAATAATAATAATAATAATAATAATAATAATAATAATAATAATTTAATTTCTATACATGTTTATTAGTTACAAAGTATCAGCACGGTCAAGAGTGAAACCAAGTCTGGATACACAAGTAACAATTCCCCATTACAAAGTTAAAAATCCCACATATAAAGCTATGCAAGCAACTACGTTCCCCAATGCAGTCATTTGGTGGGCTTTTTCCACAACGCCCAGCCTGCAGTCTTGGGAGCAGCCAATGACCTTGGTTCCCACAGGACAAAAGATTATTATGACTAGCGAAGCACCTGGGCAACCCCCTCCTCCCTCCGTTCTATGTGGCAACTCAGAATGAGCAGGAAAATGGTTGTAGCCATGCTCAGTCACAGCGCTGACATCCAGTTTTATGAAAATTTGCCCAGGAGGCTAGGAGATTCATTCCTGCATCTCTCAAATGATCTTTGCTTCTCAGGGCTGATTGTCTCTAATAAGTGGGGAAGATCCCACCGCATTTAGAAAAATGTAACTTCTTCCTTATGAGAAAACATGATCCCATGTTTTTAAAATGCTTCTCTAAAAGCTTTCTTATAGAATAAATGATTAAAAGGAAAGAAAGAATAGTAACAGATGTGCATGGTTGTTAGTGCTTGATAGTGCTTTGTAGTTCATATCCCAGGGCTAGGAAACCTGATGGCCTCCAGATGTTTTGGACTACAAGTATCAGGATTCTTCATACTGACTGGAACTGCTGGAAGCTGAAGTTCTCAGATCTGACCAACTTCAGTCTTTCTATTCCTGCCTTATCCAATACTAACCCCATGTCCCCAGGGAGGTAATAGGCAGCAATCTATATGGAAGGAAAAAGCAGTAGAGGAGAGACGTTATTCAATTCTTATGGGTTACTTCTAGCCCCTGATGAATCAAAGGCAAGACCTTCTAGATCAGAGAAAATGGAAAAGAAATATAAATACAGATAGTCCTCGATTTACAACAGTTCGTTTGGTGACCATTCAAAGTTACAACAGCACTGAAAAAAGTGATTTATTATCATTTTTCACACTCATGACCATTGTAGCATCCCCACAGTCACACGGTTTACATTCGAATGCTGGGAAAATGGTTCATATTTATGACGGTTACAGTGTCCCAGGGTCATAGGATCACCTTTTTGCAACCTTCTGACAAGTAAAGTCAATAGGGAAGCCAGATGTACTTAGCAACCATGTTATTAGATACAATCAGCCCTGAGAAGGAAAGATCATTTGAGAGACGCAGGAACGAATCTCCCAGCCTCCTGGGCAAATTTTCAGTGTCTATAAAAACTGGATCTTTAAAATCCGTATTAGGCAATTTGACATCCTGGAGGACTCAGAGTACATTGATTCAGGCAGAACTTGGTTTTTCACCGCAACCCTCCTTCTCCCTCTTCATCTTAGGCTTCTAAGCTGCCTCCTGGGCTCCTGTTCAGTGGTTCACTTAACAAATGTGGCAAGAAAAGTTGTAAAATGGGGCAAAACTCACTTAACAAATTTTTCACTTAGCAACATAAATTTTGGGCTCAATTGGGGTCTTAAGTTGAAGATTACCTGTAAGTGAGGGCATCTTAGTCAAGACCAGCTCTATCCTGCAACCCACAATTTTCTGAACAGGTAGAACTTTGAGAAGCTGTATCTGTGCATAGCTGAAACTTAGTAGGAAATCCTAAGCATCTGTCAAATATCATGTAGCACCTAAAAAACATTTGCCTAAAGATGGTTTGTGCAGTTATGTCAGAAGAGCGTTCTGAAAGCTGTCTAACCACATTCAGCCTAAGCATACGCATTACGGGAAATGAGAAAGCAAATGAAGCACATTTTTCATGCACAAAGGTAGATACAGGAAATTTTAGAAAATACCACTGCTGATTAAAAAATAATTCAGAAGAAAGAAGAAATTAAAGCTAAAAGCTAAAATATTTTGTGGGTTTTTCCCTGTGATGGCTATTGATGCATCATTTCATGTGGGAAATGCTAATGTGTTCTTCAAAATTTATCTCATGAGGAACCCCATATTCCTGATGCTCGAAGGGAAATTCTTGACCATTTGAAAATGTGACTGTGGCTGATAGCTGCTTGAAGTCACGGACATCTACAGATTTGCATTCCTAGAAATCTCCAGGAATCTCCAGCGATGCCATTAATGGACTTTTTCTATCCATTCTGACTTGCAGAGCTTCTCTGCAGCCTTTTGAAAGTCAGGAAACTGAAATAGAGGAAATTCAAGGTAGACATTAGCTGTTTATCAATTTAATATAGCCACCTATCTCACGAAGGCGACTCTGGCTAGCACACAACAAACTGATAAAACCACATGTAAAAATAACAACATAAAATACATGAAAAATCACTTTAAAAATTAAATATTATTTTTAAAAAACAGAGATATAAACCCTAGGTGAAGAGAGGATCAGAATAACCAGCTCAATAAGTCTCCAATTCCCTGGGAGCCCAAAACCCAATACAACATAAACTGGGTCTTGAGGGCCTTCAAGATTGCCAAAAGGGGTGGAGCTAATCTAATTCCAGGAGGAAGATTGTTCCATAAGGCAGGCACCACAGCAGAGAAGGCATATCTCTTGGGTTCTCTGTGGGTGCGCCTGCCCTATGGAACCAACTACCCACAGAACTTAGGACTGCCCCCCGACCTTCGCTCATTTCGCCGGGACCTGAAAACTTGGCTCTTCGATCTGTTTGATCCAGACTGTGGGGTTGTTAATTTAACTGGGTTTTAGATTTACTCTTAGGGCTTGAATTTAATTTAATTGTTTTAATTGTTTTTAATTTTTTGTATTCATGGTTTTAACTGCCCTGTAAACCGCCCTGAGTCCTATGGGAATAGAGCGGTATACAAATCCAATAAAATAAATAAATAAATAAATAAATAAATAAATAAAAACAGTTGTATTGAATATTAATATCCAACAGCTCCCTCTGGCTTTGCTGTGCATCATAAAAATATCATCAATGCAGTGGTAGTTTTGGAACAAGTATCTTATTCTGTGTCATACTTTTTGCTGATATTGTACGATAAGCACAATATCTGGGTGGTGTAGGCAGTTTTAGCATCAAAGCTACAGCACAATATACTACTGATATTTTTGCAGATTTTGTGATATTTATCCTCTTGCAATTGGACACCAGTTTCCTGAAAACCATCATATAAAAAAACATTTTCATTCTGTAGAAATCCACACATAACTCTCTCTAAGGCTTCCATAGTAGCTGAGCCAGGATTAAGGTATTATTGGATTGCATTTTTGCAAATTCTTCAAGAGAAAAGAGCCATATACCCGTAGAGTTTTAATGCTTGGCATTCAGAAAGTTCTGAGCTCCATTTGTATACGAGGACATGACACTGCCTTCTAGTTGGCCAGGTAATTGGTTTAATTAGGGTCAGCACTGCCTAACTCTTTGATCTGTCTTGAGTTCAAAACCAAGATTCTCAATTACAAAAGCCCTTTCCAAATTAAAGTCAAAACAAAACATTTTTCTCTAAAATTGCAAATTGGGTTGCCAAGGGTTTCTATGTTCCTCATCTGGAAATTGTTGTGTGGAGGACAGAGGAAGCAACTCTATTTACTGTAGAACATACATACCTATTCATTGTGTCCACTGTGTTGCTGCAACCATGGAGATAGCTACTATGGGTATCTGTGCAGTGCCCCTTTGTATCATAGGATGTTTAGTAGGTGGTTTGAAGTGTGACCGGTGAACTGCTGGAAGCCCTACTCCAAACAGTTTGGTAGTTAATGAGCTTTCACAATGAAGATCCCAAGGGAAAAAAAATACATGTCTAATACTGTTTTCCTATTGTGCATCACCCCGGTGGTATCATGCATTTTTATATTACTTAGTGAAAACTGTTATTCCTAGCCCAATCCATGATGGAAGGAGCCTTTGAAATTTACCCTAACTTGTTAAAATAAACACATGTGAGAGGATAAAGGTTTGAATGTGGGCAGCAACCACATCAAGTATTTGGAAGTAGCAAAAGGACATCCTCACCAAATAAAAGGTTGTTTTATTATGATTCATAGCACTCATCAAGATTTCTAATGAAAGCAATGGTTTGATATGTTTTAAAATGTATATCTCATTACAAAACAAAAGGATAAATATTTCATATAGTTTTACTGCAATAACACACATTCCAGAAAATAATATTTAAAAAGCCTTACCTTAGGCATATATCTAACTGTAACATTAGCCTATTAAAACCATGCACACACAAAAGAGTGGTTTTCCTATTTGCACTTATCCAATATTGCTAATATGACACTAATTTTGTCTGTGGTTTGTTATCTGGTGCCCTGTTGAAGAAGACCAAGTTCCTGAGTCTAAAGATCATATGAAAAGCTACTATGAGGACTATTCAATGCAGGATTATGTGAACATAATTGATTGTTCTGAATCATTTCCAACAAAAGGTGTTTTAATATATTTTGTTTTGTTGATTGATATCTGTTGCTTTTAATTTTGCACAGCCCTCATATGTTGAACAGCTGCCCATATGCTTTGAAAAACTGGGGGAGGGAAGAAAATTACATTAAACCGGTATCTTGAATTGCACCTGGGATCAACTGGCAGCCAACACAGCTCCCATAGTAGTGATGTTGAGTGATAAAGAGATGACAAGGGAACAAGTTACCATTATTATGTTACTGACCTATACACCCAAAGAAAAGAATATAATAGAAGAAGCATTGTTATAAGGATTTCAACATACTTTAAAAGTGTTAGAATGTGAATCCCTGCCCACAGCTGAACTAAAATGTTCTCCATTCATTCTTGAGTCTAGACAAAACAGCATCAGCCTTGTGATCCCCACTGCTAATCACCATCCCACCTCTACTTCTGTTAAGTCACTGAAGCCAACCAACTTCCTTCCAAGATAATGGATAACAAAAGCCTTTTCTGCATGACTTGTTAACTGCCAGCAAGCAATCATTTCATAATCATATGGACCTCAAGAACATATTTAATATGCTTTCCTGCTTTGATGGATTGCAGAATGTCCAGCCGGTCCTGGGAACATGGTAAAAAAACAGGGACATGGCAAAAGAGACACCTGAGTCTACAGGAGGGGAGAAAGCTCCAGAAGGAGAGTTTTCTTACACCAGGTGTGACCAAGTTCTGCAGACATGATTTTGGCAGGCTTTCAAGATTTTGTAAGTTGCCCTCCTAGAAATAAAGATCTTTCCAGAAACCCATGTGGTTCTCATTTCTTGAGTCTGCCTGCCTGGCAGAGCTTGATACCTGATGAACTTCAAAAGTGGGGCTTTCTGACTTGTACAAACATGAGCCTGGGATGTGGTTTTGCTACCATGCATTCTCTTCATGTGTTGCTGGAAACTTCCTGTACTTTGTGTTGCAGTTCTTGGGCATATTTATTTTTATTTATTTATTTTAATTCCATTTATATCCCGCCCTTCTCTGAAGACTCAGGGCGGCTTACAATTTAAGCACAAACCAATGTGCTTAGCAATAGCCTTCATTCTATGTATATGCCTGCTTATTAGGGCTTTCACACACACACCCCTAAGCGGCATTATTACAAAGTCAGCTTAATTGCCCCCAACAATCTGGGTCCTCATTTTACTTACCTTGGAAGGATGGAAGGCTGAGTCAACCTTGAGCCTGGTGGGACTCGAACCTGCACTAATTGTAGGCAGCTGGTGTTACTTAAGGAGGCATTAGCCCACTGCTCCACCAAGGCTCTATTATCATGGATTCTTTCTTTATCTATAATAAGCAGTCCTCTGAAGCACTAGTTCCCCATTCGGACCTACAACCAGTGTTCCAATGTGGAAGGCAACAAAAAGTGGTCAGAGAGGACCAATGAATTACTGGACTTCTCCCCTCCCATTTCCAAGGCTGGACTGATGAAATAGTGGACTATTTTTGCTTTACTTCATTCATTCATCCATCCATTCATTCATTCATTCATTCATTCATCTATCAATCATATATCCAGCCCTATTATTTTTACAAATAGCTCAAGGCAATGAAGATATCTAACACACCTTCCTCTTTTTATTTTCCCAACAACAACCCTATGAGCTGGGCAGAGAGAGTGTGATTGGCCCAAGGTCACCCAGCTGGCTTTCAAGTCTAAGGCAGGACTAGAACTACTGGTCTCTCATATTCTAGCCTTGTGCCTTAAACACTAGACCAGACTAGCTCTCAGATGAGTGAAATTGACATGGATTTGGCTAATTTTCCCTAGTATCCCAACTATTAAATGGTGGTGTTTCCTTTCCCTGCCCAACAGTCTAGTAGTTGTTGTACCACACAGATAACTGTTGAGTATGTGGGGAGAATCAATGGAGGGGGGGCTCATGCAAAAGGTCTCTCAATGGGAAACCACATGTCGTCAAAACCCACCCTTGGAATGGAAAGTTATTGGCACTTGTATTCCCAGCACAGGTGGGAGGAATTTAGAAACAGAGGAGCCCACCAATTAGGAGTCTTAGTTACCAAAAACCTGACAGAACAACTAGTTGGCATGATTGTCAAAGCTTAAGAAGTGAAATCTGTACACTCCTAAACTGCTTAAATTCAGCAGGGGAGACCGCAAGCTTGCTAGGAGGAAGAGCCCAAAGCCTGATGGAATATACTTTGAAGGTGGCATTGGGCAGAGTTGGAATAAGAGGAAATGTTATTTTAATACTGAGACAACCAAATATGGTAGACTGGGAATGAAATGAAAACATCATGAGTGGATGATGGTAGAGCAAATAAGTTGCTGGGGGCATGTTGACTCAGCCTTCCATCCTTCCGAGGTAGGTAAAATGAGGACCCAGATTGTTGGGGGCAATAAGCTGACTTTGTAAAAATGCAGCTTGAGGGGGGCGAAAGCCCTAATAAACAGGCATATACATAGGATGAAGGCTATTGCTAAGCACATTTGATTTGTGCTTAGATTGTAAGCCGCCCTGAGTCTTCGGAGAAGGGCGGGATATAAATGGGATTAAAATAAAAATAAACAAATGTTTGTGCTGTGGCTAGGTGCAACCTGGAAAACTCTGTATAGAGCACTGAAAATAAAACATGATTCCCAACTTTTCATCTCTACCTTGCCAGAGTCAGGTAGGTAGGGAGAGCCCTGTCTCATTCAAAAATGAGTAATATTCCCCTACTGATGTATTTGAAAAAGGGTTGCTTTACTTTTAAGTAACAGTTTTAATCTCTCTCTCTCCCCCCCCACCCTCCCTGCTCCCCATCTCTCTCTGATTTCTGCCATGCTGTTGCAAATGGTGGGTCCCTTAATAAAAAAAAATGTAAAGACATTTATAAAAGAAATCAAACCATCAGATCTGGAGAGATTGACAGATGGTGTTTTGGACACAGATTATCAAGGGGCAGAAAAATAGCGTGTTAAGAGTCCCTTCTATCTGCCACTAGCTGAAGGAGGCAGGGGAAGAATAAGCAGATTGTTCAGTCTCATAAGCAAAAAAACCAAAACCAAAAAAAAACCCCCAACCAAACACTACATGCCGTGAGTAACACTGAGTGCTCTGAGAAAACAGATTTATGTAACCTGCACCTAAACCACAAGTCACATGAGTTCCCCTATGTTTTTTTTTTTTGGTATATTTTGGGCTAGAGTGGTTATGCTTTTAGCCGGCTTCCTCACTCATGAATGAGTTCAGCCTGAATGCAAGATGTCCTTGAAGAGGCTGATTCAACAGAGAGGCAATGCCAACTGTGTGGGCTACTGTCTCAGCTCCAATTACAGCCCATCTTTGGAGCCATTTGCCGTTCCACCTTTGGACAACCAGAGAAGACAACGGTTCCCAGACCCAACTGGGACATTGGCCAAGGACTGCAAACAGGTACTGCTTACTTCAGAACTTTGCAGGATATTGTTTGTGTTGACTATAAAAGACATATTTCTTTTCTTTTTGGCTAACCAGAAATACAAATGTAGAAGATGGTTACTGGCAACTCAGAAGACTCAAGGCTAAACTAGTTTTGTACCAGGAGCGTTGCTTGAATTACAGAAATTTAGTAGGAATTTAGATGGTGATATTTTTTTTCTTCTCCTTTTTTTCACGTTACTCAGTGTATATGTGTGCGTGTGTGTGTATACATACACATACATATATAATTGGCTTTATATAGATATACATGTGTATGTATTTATGAACACTTTCTTCCTTCCTCCCTCTTCTGGAATATATTTTTATTTCACATGCCTAAATAATTCATAGCAATTTCAGCGCTATGAAAGTTGCTGGAGTGCAGGGTGCCCTTTGCTCTTCTCTGTCAGACAGAAAATGCTTTGGGCAATCTCTAGGTAGCAGAGTGGTGTTGATAAAGGGATTGTAATCCCAACTGATTTTAATGCAATCCAAAAATGCATCTTGTTCCCATAACAGCAGCCTCCTGGGTCAGCTTGACTAAAGTCAATTCTTGGAATCGCAGTCCTGATACAACTGAAGGGTGCCAGCATAGAGAAGGCGCTTTAAAACTGCCGGTCACGGGTTCTGTGCTTAAGATCAGGCCAATAGTCCAAGCCACCTTTGACCTAAAGTCCTGTTGCTTTTTCTTAACTGTCTACTTGTGCCAAATGGGGATTCTGCTGCATTTAAGAATATGTTGAGAAGATCATATGGTGGTAGTTAAACCAGGAGCATCTCTTACTCTCTATTTTAGGGAGATGAGTTTTGTTCTTACAGATGAACTCAATAGAAGTTATTTCTGAATAATCACACATTATTAATTCTGTCTTTGACAAAAAAAATCCCCACAATCTCTAATTAGTCACTTGGGCTTTGTTAATTTATTTATTGTATTACTTGAGACAGTGTAAGGGAGGGGGGGCACAACAGCTCAAAATGTTGGGTGTGATTGTCCAAACTTCTACCTCCTTCTTAATGTGCATGGGACACACTTCACACAGATAAAAGGGGTGGGGCTTTTATTGACCAGTCTCACCTGCCATTTTGGAATCATTGACTGTGCTTGAAGATGCCCCTGCAGAGTTTGAATCTCTGTGGCAATAATTTCTTCACCTGAGAGAATATCTGAGATCAATCTTGTTTTCTAACCATCAGTCACCATATCCAAATGCCCAAAGTGGCCTCAGAAAAACATTGAGGAAAAAAAGGACAGAAAACAACACATTTTTAAGAGATCATTTTAAAGAGAACAAAAACTTAGCTGTTAGTTAATATAAAGGCCACTCCTGAGAAACCACTGTCTCTCTGTGATTGCCTTAGAAAAGTCCTATTTTGTAGCTGTCAACTCCCCCCAACTTAGAATAGTAGAATTAACATCATAATTAAAAAAACCAGAAGCCCTCTGAAATTCCTCTCTCAAATATATCCCCATCTACATATGCAAGCTAGCCCATCTATTTTACAGCTCTCCCTAAGAGCCTTGGTGGAGCAGTGGGCTAATGCCTCCTTAAGTAACACCAGCTGCCTGCAATTAGTGCAGGTTCGCATCCCACCAGGCTCAAGGTTGACTCAGCCTTCCATCCTTCCGAGGTAGGTAAAATGAGGACCCAGATTGTTGGGGGCAATAAGCTGACTTTGTAATAATGCCGCTTGGGGTGTGTGTGAAAGCCCTAATAAGCAGGCATATACATAGAATGAAGGCTACTGCTAAGCTTGTAAGCCGCCCTGAGTCTTCAGAGAAGGGCGGGATATAAATGGAATAAAAATAAAAATAAAATAAAAATAAAATAAATGTTAAGGGCAGCCCTTCACCACCATATTTACCATCTCTGCAGCAGATTTCACTTAAGGTGCAACATTAGATATAAGCCCTCAAGAAACCAGTTTTGATTCCATTAACTGTAGAAACGTCAAAGATTCAGCACGGCTAAACAAGCTACTTTGCTACAGATGAGAAAGAAGTCATGCACACTTACAAGAAGATCTTGTAAGATCACAGGAGTGAAGGTCTCTATGTCATTCCCCAAGGTTTAAATCCTAGGCCTTTTCCTCAGCATCTTTTTGAGTCAATGGTCCTGAGGGTTGGAGATATTTGTTCCATGTTTCTGTCTAGCCTCAGAATTATTAGTCCTCACCTTTCGAGATTTAGTCCTTCTACCTGGCTATCCTGGTAGTTTTGGTGTTGGAATGATGTTTCATCAACTGGAAATAAATGTGTTTTCCAGAGGTGGCTTCATAAAGGACCATTGCACATAATGTTCATTTACTGTATATCCCGTTAATTGTTCATTATCACAGCAGGTGGCACACATTACCTGGGCTAAGAAACTAAATAGGGATAGAGCTAGTTAGTTCATATAGAGAAAATTTCAGGAAATCCCTTTTAAAAAAAAATCTCTGAAGAAAGCAATAGAAAATTACAGTTGCATCATTATGAGGAAAACTACAGAGAGGTGTAAATGAGCTACAGAGAATATATTTTAATATTATGTTCAGAGCTCAGTAAATAGTGTTGTCTGACTAAATTTAACTCAAGGCAACAATATTAAGTGCTTTTAAATATTTTTATATTTTCCCTAGTTTATATGCCATCCAGAGATCATTGGAGTTGGGTGGCCAATATATTTAAACAAACAAACAAACAAACAAACAAACGGTAAAGGTAAAGGTAAAGGTTCCCCCGCACATGCGTGCTAGTCGTTTCCAACTCTAGGGGCCGGTGCTCATCTCCGTTTCAAAGCTGAAGAGCCAGCGCTTGTCCGAGGACAGTGGCGTAGCGTGGGGGGTGCAGGGGGGGCCGGCCGCACCGGCCGTAACATCTGGGGGGGCGCGCTCGCACTCGCAGCTCTCTGCCCCTGCCTGGCTCACTCACTCTCTCTCACTGCAGTGCTGGCTGTGCGAATCCGATCCGAGCCGCCGGGTCGCCGCCCACTCGAGTGCTAAAATCCACGGGTTAGGGGGCGCAAATTACTTCCCTTGCCCCGGGTGCTGACAACCCACGCTACACCACTGTCCGAGGACGTCTCCGTGGTCATGTGGCCGGCATGACTAGACGCCAAAGGCACACGGAACGCTGTTACCTTCCCACTGTAGTGGTCCCTATTTTTCTACTTGCATTTTTACGTGCTTTCGAACTGCTAGGTTGGCAGAAAAACAAATAATAAAAAGGCCCAATTCATACAGTGTCCTGCTTCATTGGGGCTTCTGGTTTTCCAGTGAAGAAGGCCCACAGTATTCTCTCGATTTATAAGCATCAGGTGTATGACTAAAGATGCTTGAACCAAGTCCTCCTACGGTCTTTTAAGTAGTGCCAAATTTATCAGAATTGGTAGATTCCAGCTAAAAATTCTGTACAACTAGAATGGACCCTAGTAAAAGAATCAAAATCTGCAAAAATATAGTCTCAGGTTGTTGCTGCTGTTCTTTTCTGCTGTTGTTCTTTTTTCATAGTTCCTTGATATTTAATTTAATTTAATTTAATTTAATAACATTTATATACCGCCCTTCTCCCTGAGGACTCAGGGCGGTTCACAGGGCAGAATAAAATACCAAATACAAACATTAAAAAGAGATTAAACAGTTGCCCTAGTTAAAACAATAGGAGTACAATTCTAAAAACCCCAAGATAAAATTAAGAGACCAAAGATAAAACAACCCCACCGATCCCCATCAGGCTAGGCCGGCTTGTACAAACAAAAACGTCTTGAGATCGCGACGAAAGGAGCGAAGATCGGGCGCCATCCGGAGCTCTACCGGTAGCTGATTCCACAGCTCCGGAGCGCCCACAGAGAAGGATCTCCCCCTGGGGGCCACCAATCGACATTCTCTGATCGGTGGCACCCTGAGGAAGCCCTCTCTGTGGGAACGCACAGGGCGCAGGGAGCTTGATGCCGGCAGCAGATGTTCCCTAAGGTACTCCGGCCCCATGCCATGGAGGGCTTTAAACACCGTTACCAGTACCTTGAATCTCACCCGGAAGACAACTGGCAACCAATGCAGCTCACGGAGCAGAGGTGTAACGTGGGAGTATCGGGAGACTCCCAACACAACTCTCGCGGCTGCATTCTGTACCAGTTGGAGCTTCCGGGTGGTCCTCAAGGGCAGCCCCATGTAGAGAGCGTTGCAGTAGTCCAGACGAGAGGACACGAGCGCATGAGTGACCGTGCACAAATCATCCCGGCTAAGATAGGGCCGCAACTGGCGCACCAGGCGAACCTGGGCGAAGGCCCCCCTCTTGAACGAGGAATCTATGTTGATATGGTATTTTGTTCAGGAAGATAGGAGAGGCTGTAAAAGTTTACAAAGAATAAATAAACTGGAGTTTGCGTACTGTCACAAAAGGGGATATTCAGAATCAAATAGAATTTAAAAGGCGCATATATATTTGAACAATTGGCAAATTAGCATGTGGTATGTGAATGTTATCAAAAACAAATTTATGGCAAAATAAAGGATTTTCCTCACCCATTCGAACTCACTATGATAAGAACTTAATAGATCTGATGAGAACTTTAGAGGACGTTATGGAGAAGAAGCTGTCCATGATAACTGAATGAGATGCCCACATTGAGAAGAAAAGTATCTCTTATTCAGGGAGGCTTTTTGACAGCCAAAGATGGACCGGTCAGTAGCTACTCAACATAATAACTAGTCAGATGAATATATTTCTAATATATTTCTATGAGACCTGGCTTAAAAACAGTAACTGTGAGAGGGGCCTTGGAGTCCTAGTGGATGATCACTTGACCATGAACCAGCAGTGTGCAGCAGCAGCCAAAAAAGCTAATACAGTCCTGGGTTATATAAACAGAGGCATAGAATCAAGATCACATGAAGTATTAGTACCATTTTATAAAACCCTAGTAAGACCACACCTGGAATACTGCAGCCAATTTTGGTCAACATATCACAAAAAAGATGTTGAGAGTTTGGAAAAGCAACTAAGATGATCAAAGGCTGGACACTAAAACATACAAAGAACAGCTGCAGGACTTGGGTTTGGCTTGTCTAAAGAAAAGGAGAAACAGGGGCGACATGATAGTAGTATCCCAGTATTTGAGGGGCTGCCACAAGATGAGGGGGTCATGTTATTCTCCAAAGCACAAGAGGGCAGGACAAGAAACAAAAGTTGGAAACTGAACAAAGAGAGAAGCAACCTAGAATTAAGGAGAAACTTCCTGACAGTGAGGAAAATTAACCAGTGGAACAGCTTGCCTCCAGAAATCATGGACGCTCCATCACTGGAGATTTTTAAGAAGAGGCTAAACAGTCACTTATCTGAGATGGTATAGGTTCTCCTGCTTAAGCGGTGGACTTGACTAGAAGACCTCCAAGGTCCCCTTCCAACTCTATTCTATTCTACTACTAGCTAAAGATGGAAGATAGCTGTTGTGGTTATGATCTGAATGTGGCTTTCTACTCTGAAAAAATTGGTTATGAACAAAATTGGGGTCAATCAAAACAAGATTTCTAACAGTTATACTGGCTGTCTTCTCCTGATGAAGTATTTGGAAAAGCAATTTTCTTGTTTATTTCATTAAGGATTTCTATTGGTCTGCATGTAATATTTTCATCATGTTAGTGATTTTATTTGATAGAAAAAAAAGGCTTGTCTGTGTGTTTATGTGATGAACTAATTTCCTGGTTTCTATTTCTATTTCCAGCTTGCTTTAAATAGAACGAGCTCCATAGGCAAATCTTTTGGCCCACACAGGTAATAAATATATTACTTTGCTCTATTCTTTTATTATTTGTTTGTTATCTTCCAGCCTGTAAAGCAAAAAATGTGTAGGAAGATAGAGGAACATAATGAATGGTGAAGATGTAAGCATGAGATTACTGCAGTGAAATATGTGGGCTGTACAGAGGTGAAAAGATTAAATAATTCATAAGAGCAACCTCACTGTGAAACCGGTAACAATACGGTTATTATGCCACATTGTGGCAAAATTAGAGAGATTAAGTAGGTATGTATATTAGATTAAAAATATATCTTGAAAGACATTACATGCAATATCATTTCCACGGGAAACAAACGGCTGATTGATCTGGTAGCAAATGCACAATGAAGTGACCCACCATTTTCTGTTCTGTTAACTTCACCATCTGATTTATCCAACCAAATCGGAAAGCCAAGTATGTAACCTGCATGGATTGATGCAGACAATAAATATGCTGAATAGACATAATTTAACTGCGTGCCAGTTGTCCCCAAAATTATCCCAGGGAGATAAATATAAACATAAATTGTGAGCTGGAGGAGATGTGAGATAACAGCAAAACTTTGCTCTACCTTGATTTCTCAGCTGTGTCCATTGTTAATTTTTTTTTCACATGTTGAACTGATCTAGCATTCCCCCTTTAGAATGATAACAGCTGTCTGCCTTTTCTGTTCCCTTATCATGACTAAAGCCCATTTTGAACACAGTAGAATCTCTCAGGTCTATTTCTTTAAATTTTTTGAGTTCCAGCTTGGAGATCCTTGCCTTGCCTTGCATTTTCTCTAATTTCTGCCAATGATTTATTTCATTTATTTCACCGTTATTCTAGAGCCACCTTCTCCAATGTGGTCTCCTCTGGGTATTTTGGGATTTTGTCCTACTTAAAAACTGCTAGAGGACACAAAGCTGGAGAACTATTTGATTTCCTCAATGTAGGAGGTTTCCGTATTACTTTTGTTATCAGTAAAATTAAAGATTATTTCACAAGAAAAGCCCATTCATAAGTTACCATTTTTGTTCACTATATCTACTAATTGCTACTGGTAGTAATGTTAGATGGCATAGCCTAACAAGTTCTTCCTATGTTTTTTTTTTAATGCAGAAAGACATTTATAATCTTCAAAGAAGACAATGAAACTTTTGGATTTGAAATCCAGGTGAGGCTTTAGCTTAGCCATCTCCATGGGCTAATATGTGGGACAGCAAATAGTAGTTCGAGATAAAAGACTGACTTCAACAAAAGCATCCATTGTTACTGGCTCATTGCTCAACGTCAGCAGGACTTGAACGCTTCCTCTTAAATTTGTACAGTGCTCTGCATCAAGCATTCTGGGGCTTTGTGGAAAATTGAAACAGTGGCTCCTACCTTACTATCCTTGGAGCACTGCTTCTATTGAGTGTGGCGTGAATGACACCGAAGACCCATCGGAGTCATTTTGCTTGAGGAACTTACAATTACATACTGGCTGCTGGGGCTTGAAGGAAGAGACTTCAAAACTAACCTCATTAATAAAGCTGATGGAGCAATTTTGGGCCATGTGCTTTTTGTTGTTATTTACTGTATCTTATGTTGCAAGTCTTTAGGGAGAAATCATAATATTGAACAGGCATACCCATGAAATCACAAGAGTTAACTCACCATGAAAGAAGCTGTCCTTTCTTAGAAGGGAACAGTGATATGTGGTCATCTTAATTCTTTGAAGGAAACATTCAAAGGGATTGTGTGGCACAGGCAGGCTGAAAATACAAACAAAAAAAGAGGGAATGCTGATCTGCTTCTTAAGCATCTTAGCTATTCCTACGTGGAGGATGTGTGTGTGTGTGTGTGTGTGTGTGTGTGTGTGTGTGTATTTTTTCCCCTACCACTGAAACATATGCAAAGTTCACTTTTTTTAATTGTTGAAAATATCCATTTTCATACAATTCTGTAGAATTAAAGGAGGACCACAGTGGTGTCCTCTGCCAGTGGCACTGGTGCCCAAATAGCAACAACTGTTTTATTTCTGATTCAAGGGATGGCATTTGCCTATTGACATCACATGTGTCATGCTTTGTCACCCTGCCTACCACCCAGTTGCCTGTGGAGGGCAATTATGGGGCGATGGTCTTTCAGCTTAGAGACCATTGCCCAATAATCACCAAGACGGAATGAAAGGGGATTACGTGTTCTTCACAGGGCCAGCCCTACCAGGTGGTAAAATGAGTCATTTACCCCCTGCATCAAATCCCAGGACGTTTCTACACTGTGCTATGGAGAGAGTCGTGTGTCGGGTAATTGGAGCTGCTTCTTAAGTTAGCTTAGTCCCTTCAGATGCAGGGAAAGGTACTATTCCTATCACAGTTGAGAAAACATTCAACTGCTCATCCAATCAGATTTTGTACAGTATGTGGAACAGTAGGGGATGCTACCTTGTCCTCTGTCATAAGCAGCAAAATGTTTGGGCCTGGGTCCTGGTCCTTGCTCCTTCTCTTTCGGGGTGTCTGTGAAGGGCCTGGGGTCAAACAACTCAAGAGAACAGCGACCAATCTGTGCAATGCACATTTTAAAAGTGGGATTTCAGTTGCCCTCTTGATTTTTCAACACTCCCTGTTCCCTTTTCTTCCCTTTACGGCATGTCTAAAAATTGAATCTCAGATTGGGGAACAGTGCAGGGAATCTTCTGTGGTGCAAGGGCTGAGCTTCCTCCTAATCATATTGCTGCAGCTTGGTAATCAGTCATATGCAATGCAAGAACACGACAGCCCAGTTGTTGGGTGGGTAGACCTATTTTTTCCTCTGATTGTTCTTGTTACTTTTCTTTAAACGATAAAAAGAGGAAATGTTTATTTTTGCACTTGACAAGTGAAGCTTTCCATGGGCGTAGGCAGTTTGGTAGAGATTTAAGGCAACCTCACCTTCCTGCACCATGTTAGAAGCTCAGGATCGCTGCTTACACACTGCCAAGAAGAAACACACCACCAAAGAATGAAGAGACTAAGACATCATTTTATAGATGTAATCAATGGAAATTTAAATAACTTAAATTTTATTAAAATACACCAGCCCTCAGTGAGAAAATAGGGGTCTGTAGGAGCCATCTGTTTGCTGAGTCTTGTAACTGTTGGCCAACTTCCAACTATGATGAGTAACTTCAAGGGCTTGTATTGGACAATCCTATCAATGGAGGACATTTTCTAGCAGCCTTATCCCTGATTGATTTACTCCCCTTCCTCTGTTGGATTTGTGTGATAAACCATTCAACTGACCATCATCCAGACTAAAATGTAGTTGGCTTCTCAATAAGTCATGTGAATCCAGCTAAAATAACAGGCTATTCTTTGAAAAAGGGGACAGATAGCCACCCTAGTGGTAGCTAGGAATTGAGGCCCAAAACTGCAAGGCAGTGTTTCTCTTCTAACAATAATTCTTTTGTTTCATTCTTTACTTTAATTCTTTAATTCTTCCATTTTAGTGCCAAAGTAATCGTTTCATGGAAATTTGCACTTACATTTGCAACGTGAAAAAAGGAAGCCCAGCATTTCTTACTGGACTCCAACATGGTAACTAGTCTTAGCATTCCTATGGTTTAAGGGATCACATTTCTGAGGATGTAGAAAGATTGATGAACATCAAAATACACTTAATATATTTCATTTTGTAATTGTCCCAGGTTACATCTTGATCAACATCAATGGAGTGAGCACTGAAGGGCTAAGTCACAAAGAACAGGTGGACATGATTAAATCATCTAGGAATATTTTAAGGTAACCAAGAAATCTTGGGCGGCTGTCTGAACTTATTTTAGCAATGATGATGATGATGGGAGGGACCTTGGAGGTCATCTAGTCCAACCCCTTGCTCAGGCAGGAAACCCTATACCATTTCAGACAAATGGCTGTCCAGTCTCTTCTAAAAAAACTTCCAGTGTTGGAGCATTCACAGCTTCTGGACGCAGGTTATTCCACTGATTAATTGTTCTGTCAGAAAATTTCTCCTTAGTTTTAGGCTGGAGAAATTTTTTGACAGTTAGAACAATTAATCAGTGGAACAACCTGCCTCCAGGTTGTTATGTATTTGTTATTGATTGTGGAGGTTAGTGCATTAATTTTTCACATGCCAAGGAAGGGATATGGCTGTTCTTAGATTGGAAAGCCACTACAAATGGGAACAAACACATCTTTGTACTATACCAGGGTGGAGAGATGGCTGGGGTGACTTTCTGATGGATGAATGAGATATATCATAACAAATGGATGAGGATTAAATGATAGCACTCTGCCACTTAAAATTACAGTTTTCCCAAAAATCAGAAATAGTGGACAGTCCAGCTGCTTATTCTTTTCCTGAGATACAACTAGACGGACCATCTTTCTCATTGTTTTTCCCTTTGACTAGTTGGAAGCATGATTAAGTGGCATTCTTTTGCAACTACATTCACTTCTTAACTACTGGCACTTATTTCTTTTAACTACTAGTCAAAATAACTAAAAGTTTAACTTTTAGCTAAACTATCTTCCAGTTCAGATAGAGGGGACTTGCATCCACAGAACTCTTTCTCTCTCTCTCTCTCCCCACCCCCAATGGGATCATTATTAGAGACCCCCAAAGGCCTTTGTGGCTGGCTACGATGGGAAAAACTTTTCTTGGCCCCCTAAATGATATTTCTTTCTGTAAGCTATCTTTCTGAAATGGACTGATCTGAAAAAACTCTTGCTTGCATTCTTAGGGTTGTATTGTCATAAAATTGTATAAAACTGATGGTGGTGGTGGTGGTGGTGGTGGTGATGATATTAGTAATGCAATTATTGATTGGACGGTGCTGATGATATCGGTAATTGAATTTATAGGTTAGATACTGTGAATGAAGCCCTGATTATGAAAAGAATGGAACTGGAAACCAAGTTGCATTGCATGAAGGTACGATTTCTATTTCCTACGGGAATAGGGTGGTATACAGGTCCAATAAAATAAATAAATAAATAAAATGGAAAGCAAGCACGTGTATTGGCTTCAATCAGATTCTAAGATGAAGGGAACCCCTTGGACTGCTCAGTGATGCAAAGCTGGATCCCAGCAAAAGTAGCCCCACTGAATCAGGACTATTGTGAAACTATGTGAGCAATTCAGTGGACAGAGAAAGAGTCTAGAAACAAAATCCGTATCCAGGTTAATTCCTCCATAAATGAAAACACTTGATGTCAAAGTCAATTCCTCCACTTATCTACTTGGTGTTTTTGCCAGGATTTCTCTCCCTGCTTTATAGCTACAGATATAAGCTTAACCTATTAACAAGTAAGGGACGCGGTGGCTCAGTGGGTTGGGACGCTGAGCTTGTCGATTAGAAGGTCGGCAGTTTGGCAGGTCAAATCCCGAGTGCCGCATAACAGAGTGAGCGCCTGTTACTCGTCCCAGCTTCTGCCAACCTAGCAGTTTGAAAGCACGTAAAAATGCAAGTAGAAAAATAGGGACCACTACAGTGGGAAGGTAACAGTGTTCCGTGCGCCTTTGGCGTCTAGTCATGCCGGCCACATGACCACAGAGATGTCCTTGGACAAGCGCTGGCTCTTCGGCTTTGAAATGGAGATGAGCACCAGCCCCTATAGTCGGAAACGACTAGCACGCATGTGCGGGGGAACCTTTACCTTTACTATTAACAAGTAATGAATTTATAGGCACACGCCTGTTTATTATTATTTGTTTAAAGTGCAACATTCACTGAAGCTAGCTCAAAACTCTGTTGTCTGTTTCTATAAAATTGGACCAAGACCAGGGAGACCCAGATTCAAATCCAGCATCCACAATGAAAAACTCACTGAGCGAAGCTGAACACCTCATTCTCTTTCAACCCAATCTACCATACAGGGCTTTTGTTATGGAAAAGAAAATAGAAGAAGAAAGTATAAGCTACTGCCTTTTTCTCCCTCTCTGCTTACTGTAATGCTTTGGCTCATTGGAATAGAGAGATTAGGTATCAATTATATACAAGCCACAAAGTTTCCAGAAGTAAATTGTTCCAACATTTGTAAGAAAAGCCCAATCTATGGAAGCAGCACATGGGATCTGCTTATACTCTTGCTATCCCTCTATTGGGATGACTGGTTTGAATGAGATGCCCAGTGATCCTCACACCCACCTGACCATCAGTAGCTCCCCAGTGCAGATTTAAACCTTGCAATTAACTGCATCCTAAGATATTTCTGGACTACGCTACAGTGGTTTGCTCACCTGCTGATGGCTTTCCTACCAAGTTGTGATGTTTAATAGGACCAAAGTGGCAAATTAGTGTTTAACCAAACTCTTTCCAATTTGGGGGAGGGCAGCAACTGGCCCACTACTCAAAGGGCAGCTGTGGCCCTGAGTCTCCAAGAAACTGCCCATCTAAATAATGCTTGGAATACAACCTCTACTGTGACTTTCTCAGTACAAGTAGTCCTCCACTTATAACCATTCATTTAATGACCGTTCAAATTTACAATGGCACTGAAAAAAGGGACTTATGGCCAGTTTTCACATATATGACCATTGCAACCTTCCCACAGTTATGTGATCGAAATTTGGGTGCTTGGCAACCGGCGTGTATTTAGCTTCCCAGGATCTTGGGAATGCCATTTGCAACCATCCTAGAGATTTCCTGTCAAGCAAAGTCAATGGGGAAAGCCGGATTCACTTAATGACTGCACAATTCACTTAACAACTTCAGGGATTTGCTTAACATCCCTGGCAAAAAAGCTCGTAAATTGGGACATGACTCACCTAGCATTTACTTAGCAACAGAAATTCTGGACTCAACTGTGGTTTTAAGTCGAGGACTACCTGAACGTTAAGTCATTTACTGATACAATAGAAAACAATTAGGCTCCATTGAAGTAATTTAGAACTGGAGTTACACAAAAGAAAAATTCATATACAGGTAGTCCTCGAGTTACAACCACAAGTGAACCCAAAATTTATGTTGCTAAGTGAAACAATAGTTAAGTGAGTTTTGCCCCATTTTATGGCTTTTCTTGCCACAGTTGTTAAGTTAATCATTGCATTTGTTAAGTCAGTAACATGGTTGTTAAGTGAATCTGGCTTCACAAAAGCTGATCACATGACCCCAGGACATGACAACTGTCATAAGTATGAATCAGTCACTAAGCACCTGAATTTTGATCAGGTGACCATGGGGATGCTGCAACAGTCATAAGTGTGAAAAACGGTCATAAGTCACTTTTTTCAAGGCTGTTGTAACTTTGAACAGACACTGAATGAACGTAAGTTGAGGATTATCTGTATTATTGTATCCAGTCCTGAGATACCTTCAGGAGAAATTTTGCACAATGAGAAATAACTAAAGCGTGGAGTCGCTGCCTGATAAAGACTGTGTTACATTACAGTAGTTTCCAAATGACTAAGTGCTGTTTTCCCTTTGACAGAAAACTCTGCAAGATAAGTTGACCGAGCTCCAGGCCCTGTGCTTACGAGAAAAGCACCTAGCTTGTGGTAAGTCTGAATGTCCTGTTGCAGAAGTAAGAAACGGTAACACCCAATTTCTGTATGGACATGACGCAGACTCAGTTAATAGTTGTAAAGTTGCTTAGTTTCAGTTTTGTTTGCGTCGTTTGAAGGAAGTTCTGAAGAGGAATAAGAGCCATATGCTTCTTTTATGAAACGTACATTGACGATAGTCTTTGTGGTGGGTGTGCCACATCGAGAAAGTTGTAAAATTAGATATTAAAGTGATTTTCTTTTTAATCTTGCCATTCTGACGGTTATTGATGGCTATCAATTGCTTAGTTTTATTATAGTTCTGTTGTGATTCAGGGTCAGCCTGTGGGTTCGGCAGTTGGGTCAGACAAATCAGAGGAGGAGGGGGGTGTTGAAGACCTTGCTGAGGGGGTTGAAGATCTTGCTGATGATAGCCCTCAGGCAGGCCCCTCCCACTTGGTCACCATGGAGACCCAGCTGTGTGAGCCTGACAGTGTGGATGAAAATGACCCACAGCTGGCCCTGTTCAAGGACGCCCGACGCAGGAGGCAGTCAAGTAGGAGTAAACAGAGGAAGGCTGTGGGGCTTCTCGGAAGGAGGCAGAGAGAGGCCACGCCCTGAACTCTTTATAAAGGGAATGTTTGGGGAGGGATGGTTTGCTGAAAGCAACCGCTCAGATAGTGTTTCAAAGCTCCTGAATCTTGGTTTGAGTCTTGTTTGTTTTTTGTAGTAATAAATTTGGCAGACGTCATT
This sequence comes from Vipera berus, assembly GCF_964194415.1. NCBI lineage: Eukaryota > Metazoa > Chordata > Lepidosauria > Squamata > Viperidae > Vipera > Vipera berus. Next base: position 150,407,108 of record NC_138202.1, on the reverse strand, counting down.
CCAGCCTCTTGCCGTTTATAAAGGGGTTGCCTTTTCTGCAGGGCCGGTAGCAGGCTGGTACAGAACAAGTTCCTTGTCATTTCCCCAATGTAGGCTAATATAAAGATACATCACATGCATTAAATAAACCAGCACTATTTTTTCTGTCTGACTCTTATCACTTTGTCTGGATGATTTGGAAAAAAAATCTCTATTTTTCATGTCAAGGTGCATGGAGTGCTCTAGAGATTTAAAAATCATGCTGCAGGAGACTTTTTTAAAATATGTTTTTATTTCATTCAAAAGATTAAAGATTAAAATACCAAATCCAAAGGAGAAAAAAATTACCAAAGACAAACCAAAACTAATTTTAGTTCGTCTTCGTTAATTTTTCCCCCTTTGGACTCTGCTGAGTTCTGATTGACACTTAGGATTTTCAATGAGTGTGTCATTTATTTATTTGTTTGTTTATTAAATTTATATGCTGCCTCTATAAGGTGACCCTGGTCTTTTTTATTTGTTTAGCTTGGTCAAGCTCATGGAAGGGGATAGTGGCAGAAAAAAGTTGGAATCTGGACTTTCTAAATTATAGTTTACAATCCAGAGACTGAAGATAATCTAAACTACAATTCCCAGTATTCTTCACCATTTACTTTGCTGGCTCTGCAACACGGCAATTTATTGTCTCTTCTAAAGTCAACCAAGTAGTGTTTAGCCCAATGTGTTCTGTACCAGCCTACTACCGGCCCTGCAGAAAAGGCAGGGACAACCCCTTTACAAACGGCAAGAGGCTGGAACTAAGCCTGCCAAATTTATTAACATAAAACAGAGCAAAACAAGACACGAACCATGAAACGGCGCTATTCAAACGGTTGCCTTCAGCAAACCAGCCCTCCCACACATTCCCCTTTTAAACAGTTCAGGGCGTGGCTTCTCTCTGCCTCCTTCCGAGGTGCCCCATTGCCTTCCTCTGTTTACTCCTGATTGACTGCCTCCTGCGTCGGGCGTCCTTGAACAGGGCCAGCTGTGGGTCATCTTCATCCACGCTGTCAGGCTCACACAGCTGGGTCTGCGTCGTAACCAGATGGGAGGGGCCTGGCTGAGGGCTCTGCGGAGCCTCAAGGCCATCATCAGCAAGCTCTCCAACACCCTCATCAAGCTCTCCAACACCCCCCCCTCCTCCTCTGAATCGTCCGACCCAACTGCCGAACCCACAGGCTGACCCTGAATCACAACACAATGTTTCTCAACCTTGACCATTAGAAGATGTGTGAACTTCAACTCCCAGAATTCCCCAGTCAGCATAGCTGGCTGGGGAATTCTGGGAGTTGAAGTCCACACATCTTCAAGTGGTCAGGGTTGAGAAATACTGATTTAGGCCAAAATGACACCAATGAGAATAGGCCTCCAGGGCTGAGTGATACTAGGAAAACTTTACCAGCGATTACCAAGGAAACAGCCTTAAAGGTTGCTGGGGATTGTAACTCGGCAACATGAGGAGGCTTTCATGTCACCCTCGTGTCTGTTCAACATTCACACTCATATAGAAGAAGTCTCACAGAACTCTGGAAACTAACCTTTTGCTCCACATGTAAAGGCTTCCAGTGTCTTCATAGTAATCAAATGGTAATTTTGGTATTCTTCTGGTACAAAGAAACATTTCTGAGAATATAATGCTTGTTTTCTTCCATTTTCTCTTCAGGAGAACTGTGCTCACTACCAGATTCTGCAGGATTAGAAGGACCTAATATCTTTGGTGATCATGCTGGATTAGAATCTGCACTGGGCAGTAAGCCCCGATTTTCCAGTGAAAGCAGCTGCTTAAGCCGTCTTAGCTCAATGACTCTGGATAGTGAGGACAGCTTTTACCAATCCAGTGTTTTCGAAGACCCCGCTAAGGAGGTTTTTAGCCGACAATCAAGCACAGAAGACGACTGCTTTCTTCCAACTGGTAGTAACAAAGTGAAGAAGACGTCACTGAGAAGGCATCGGAGTATCAGTGTGACTAGCAATGTCTGTAGATCTCCTTCAAAGAATGGAGATAACTTCTCAAAGATCTTTGGGACTCTCCCACGGAAAAGCAGAAAGGGAAGTATTCAAAAGAAGCTGTTGACTTTCATTCCTGGCCTTCACCGAGCTATGGAAGAGGATGAAAGTCGTGTCTGACAATGGAACAAGTTTAGAATGACAATAGTTCACAGAAACCTTGGACTGCAATTTGCATTTTTGAAATCAAATCAGGCCTGCATTTCATACTTTCAATCAGTAAAACAATGGCAATAAAATAAATAGTTTGGATTGATAGTTTTGAGGGTTTTTTTCTCATATAGTTTCTAGATAATTGGATTGATAACATACATTCGGGTGTTATTTGTGGATTTTTGGCGGGAAGCAGGAAAGATGGTGACTAGACTTGTTGCCTAGTAACACTATAATATAGGCCTGAAACAATGAGAAGGCAGCAATTTGTAAGAACTAAGACTTCATGTACACCTATAAGTGCTCAATTGCTAGCAAGACATGTATTTTTTCCAGTGCTTTTTTTCTAAAAAAAAAAAAGGTGCCGGAACTCTCATCTTGGCGGGTGCAGGAGGCAGGGGGGCAGGGGGGTGGCGCTGCTGTGGTCACGGGTGCGAGGGGTGTTGGTGGCGGGCTGCCCCCCGGGGCTGGAGCCGGTGTGGCTGGTGCTGTGGGAGCAGCGCGGCCCACTCTATATGGCAGGGCTGCGCAGGGCAAGCGGTGGAGGCGGTGCGGGCCAGGCGATGCAGGGCGGCCACTTAGGCACGCAGGGAGAGGCAACGGTGGCACAGGTCCAGCACCAGGTAAGCCACCAGCCTGGCTGACACGGGTGAGCACAAGGAAGGAGTGCACATGGACTCTGCAGAATCCACCTCCCACTCCTTGTCCTCTCTTACTTACCTAGTTGAGATGGTGTAGTTGGGTAGCAGGGAGGGATGCAAAGTTCCTGCCAACTCGCCTTCGCTGCAGACAACTTGCCAGTGCAAAGTTTGCTGGCCAGGTCTTTTGGCACGGTCAGCAGCAATTCCTATTGGCTTTCAAAAGCCAATAGGGTTTTGAAAGCCAATAGAGGAAGTAGCATAGCTTGCGCAAAAGCTTTTTTTTGTGTGCAAAAAAGGGTGCCGGAACGCCATTCTGAGCGTTCTATGAGAAAAAAAGCCCTGCTTTTTTGTTTTAATCTTATGATTTTAAAAATATTGTAAGTTGCCCCAAACCTTGCCATGTGGATTGCGTACAAATATTATATAATCGGTAAACAAAGGTAGAACATATGTTAAATATACATCAAATGATAATATGCTTCCCTACAAAGTCAATTCTTGCTCAGTGACAGACCAAGGAGTTAACTCGGAAAGGCAAGAGGAAAATCTAGAAGAGGTCTGTGCAACTTGTAGAAGGGAAAGGCCCACATTGATAAATTAAAAATCTTTGTGGTCTGCAAAGGAATGCTGGTAGGCTAATCAATGATTTGGTGACTAGAAAAGCATCTACAGTGTTGGAGTTCGTGGTCATGGTAAACCATGGAGGTACTAGGCAACATGACTTTCAGGGCAGTGGTGGTGATTTTATTACTTTTTTTAAAAAAAAAAAGTCTGTGCTCTGTCCAAGGGTGCTTGGTAGGCTGCATGTACAGGCCTGGACTAGAATTTATTTTGGAGCATTCAACTATCTAGAGCAGGCATGTCAAACTCATTTTGTTTGAGGCAACTTCTTATAAAAGAATTGCCATTAATTTGTTTTAATAAAATAATTTAAATCAATTTTTCACTTGATTTCAAATTAAATGAATTATATTGGTTGACAATGAGATTTTTTTTAGTACAATTGCCAAATGCAATAAACTGGTTTTAGGTATATGTGTGCACTAATTATTTCAACACCAATACATTTTAACAACATATTCTATTTGTAAATGAATGCAAATGCAAATTATACAATTTTTTGTGCAAAAATAAAACAAAATAACAGATTTAAGAACTGTTATCATTAGTTATCCTTAGATAAAAAATAATTCCATCATCCAAAACTTTGTTATACTGTATTTAACAAACAGATGCTTTGGGATTAAAAAAAAAGACTGACTACATTTGATTGTGTATCACCATGGCATTAAAACAAAATTCGAACAGTGTATGAAAAATAAAGGTTCCCTAAACGTCTGCTGGCTATATGTATACATTTTCTTTGATAGCACTCTATTGCCTTCTTTTTAGCATTTTTTTCAACTTCCCAGCTTAAAAAAGGCAAGGCACTGGGAGCTGAAAGTTACAGAGACTGTTTAAGCAGGTTGCTAAGCAACCTGTTCACACTCGGCCCTTCTTACCCTCCCACTTTTAAATTAGCCTGTACGGATCGCATTTCCCTCGATCTGAGCCATCTGAAGGCCCGTCGCTGTGATGCATTCTGCTGCTCTGCAACCTGGCTGCCTGAGGAGAATTTGGCTCTCTGGAACAGTTTCCTTCAGCTTTTTTTTTGTGTGCAAAAAAAGGTGCCAGAACGCTGTTCTGAGCATTCTATGGGGAAAAAAGCCCTGGATATATCACATATAATTGAAGATTGTAATTAGTTGCGTGTGCACATTCAGCAAGTGTGATGTATTTGTGCTGGCATTTCTAGGCTTCTTTCCAACCACATCCAGAAAAATTTGTAACAAACATTGGAATTCTTAAGGCCATGTTTGGTATTTCCCAGCAATCTGCTACTGGAAGGAAAAAGCAATCCCTGCTGCGTTACTGATCCAAGAGAAGCATTTGCATGTATGCAGGTATCATTAGGGTGCCATAGTTATGGATGAGAAATATTGGTTGCAAAGTTTGCATTTCTGGATGTAATACAGATATTTTGGACTTATTTTTGTTTCTTTGCATGTTTGATATTTTAAAAAAGGCATATGCTACTGACTACGCTTATGCACATATGTAAAATCTTTTGCTAGGATACATGACCATTGCTTTTCCAGCATGTGAAAAGTGAAAGATTGTGACTAAGCAAAATTTTAATGTACAGATAATACCACCAGAAATTATTTTAGCCTTTTTAATAAATGTTGTTATTGATGTTAAGCTCACCATGGAAAACATCATATATTGTTATGTATATACTAGGTTAATTATTTAAAGACTGAAGTGCAACATAACTAGATTCTAAATAATCTATTTTTCAAAACACACAACAGTCCAAACAGTAAAAGTAAAGTCCAAATTAAGAATATTTCATTCTTGGGATTTAATTAATTTAAAGTGGTTTAGTTGTAATAGATGCTTAGATTCAAAATAGTTTTCGAGAGTATGTACAAAAGATACTATTTTTTTCTAGCATCAGCTAAATTAGACATATTACATTGAGAAAAATGTTTCCCATATTCTTAGAAGTGCTTTATTGCGTGTCTGGAAAAAGTATTATTATAAGTTAAATTATAAAATACCGATTTGGGGAATTCCTGGACACGCGATAGAGGGCGTATCTATGGGAGTGAGTTTGGATATGGTTTCTTATAAGGAATTACTTAGATTGGAAGGGAATGATTGGCAACTTAAATCATTAGATGAGTTAAGACAAGACAGCATAAATTACTCTTGGTTTCAATATACCCAATTGAAAGCTAGGTGGAAGTTAGATTAAAAGGTTGGCATCACAATTACAGATCAAAATTTAGTAAAACAAATTAGAGACTTAAATTGTGCACATATAAAGAGGATATATAATGCTTTAATTGAATTGGATTCGGAAACGGAATTAGTTAAAGATTGTATGATAAAGTGGGCACAAAATATTCAGGAACCAATTTCGTTGGACACTTGGGAGATAATTTGGGTCAGAAATGTTAAATTTACTCAGGCTCAAAACTTAAGAGAAATTTTTTATAAAATGTTTTATAGATGGCATCTGGATCCCAAGATGTTGTCTAAAATGTATCCTAACTTACAGTCTAAATGTTGGAGATGTGGTAGTTTAGAAGCCACCTATTTTCATATGAGGTGGACTTGTAGAAATATAAAAGCTTTTTGGATTAAAATTTGGTGGAACATTCAAAAGATTTTTAAGAGAAAGATAAAGTTTTCTCCGCAATTGTTTTTATTGGGTATTGTTGTAGATTGTGATGTTAAAGAAACCAATTTGATGTTGAATATGATAACAGCAGCACGGTTACTGGTGGGACAATATTGGAAGAAGGATAGTTTGCCTACTATAGAAGAATGGGTGCTTAAAGTTTCGAATCTTGCAGAAATGTCTAAGATTTCTGCTTATTTGAAAGATCATTCACAGGAAAGATATATTTCAGTTTGGAGGAGATGGATAGATTATATTCAGAATAAATATGGGACTAAAAAGTTCCATTTAGCTTATGAGTTGATTTTATGTTAAAGGGGAGTTAAAGCACATTATGAATTTGGTTAATTGTATATCATGTATAACTTTTTATTTAGAATATGATTATTATAACTATAATCCTGTATTTAGCTCTGAGAAGTGGGGGGGGAAGTGGGGGGGTTTGGGGTGGGGGGATTTGGGGATATATTGTAAAATCTTGTTTTTGTAAAACTCTTTAATAAAAGAAAAGAATATTTCATTCTTAAGAATTGTTTAATTTAAAGTGGTTTAGTTGTAATAGATGGTTAGATTCAAAATAGTTTTCGAGAGTATGTACAAAAGATACTATTTTTTTCTAGCATCAGCTAAATTAGACATATTACATTGAGAAAAATGTTTCTCATTTCTTTCGTTACCTTTATTAATTTCATTGCAGAGATGTTAACATAGGAAATAGATTATTTTGTTATCTAATTTTACTTTCCAAAAGACAGAAGCAGATGAAAAATGTGAGGTTCTTTCCTGTTGGCTTTTTTGAATTAGCTGTTTTAGATTCTAAAAGTTTAGTTCCTAAAGAAGTAACCCTGTAAATAATTTTAATGTCCTCCTCCACTGCAGGCTCTTTTATGACTCAAGGACTTCAACTCCCAGAATTCCTGAGCCAGCATGGCTCAGCTTGGAAACCTTTCCCTTTCCCCTCAGCATGGCTGGCTCAGGATTTCTGGGACTTGAAGTCCACGAGTCATAAAAAAGGGCCAAGATTGCCTAGCCCTGCAACAATAGGCTTTCAGAGGGAGCTTTTTTTTGCAAAAAAAGGTGCCAGAACGCCATTCTGAGCATTCTATGAGAAAAAAAGCCCTGATTTTTTTAAAATAAAAATATATGTTGTCTTGGTTCCCCAACATCTGACGCACACCTTGTAAATCTGGTTGATGACTAAGCCAACATGATTCCCCTAGTTTGTGTCACTCTAAGGTTTGAGGTAGGCAAGTGAAGCAGTAGAGGTCTTTGCCCAAGGACCCATACTGGTAATATAGGTACCAGTTGGGATTTGAACCCAGTCTCTCACATCAAAGGTGGCATTCTAACTACTGTCTAGTCATGTGAGGGCAACATTAGGAAAAAGGATTTATGAGAAGCTGGAGAAGTACCAGGGCCTGTAGGGAGCAGCTAGAGAGGATGTGGAAAGTAGAGGCCAAAGTGATCCCAGTGGTGATATGACCACTGGGGGCTTTGACTCCTAAGCAGGGAGAGAGATTCCAATTAATATCAGGAATGTCCAGAAGAGGGCAGTGCTAGGAACAGCCAAGATCCCTCAAATTCCCAGGCCCCTGACAGGATGCAAGACTGAGGAAGACACAGACCACCCATAGGGATGAGAAGGATTTTTTTAAAAAAAAATATTGTGATCAACTGATATATTTTAAATTATGATCACATGGAAGAAGAACCAGAAATCTGTGTGAGTATGTTCAGAGAAATGCAATGATTTTTATGATTGGAATAGTTTGGAAGAATATAAACACCACAAAGCCAATTGCAATAAGGATGAGAATTAAAACAGCTTGACAAACTACTATACTCATCTAGCTATAGTCCACACAACGGTGGGATTCAGCTGGTTTGCACCACTTCAGCAGTACCAGTAGATAATTTTTTGTTGCCTAGGCCCAGAATGGACTTCCGGAAGCAGCATCTACACAGAGAACCGGTTGTTCACATATTTGAATCCCACCAGTGAGCCCACACCTTACTTCTTGTGGAGGAACTGAAGCTGGAGTAGGCCCAAAGGAAACGTTGTTAGCATACTGAATTACGATAATAGCTACTGCTTTTAGATTTTTATATACTGATATTTCCTGTTCTGTGAACTCCCCCGCTTATTACAGACGAACTCAGCATTGAAAGAGGAAGTGCTTCAGTACAAAGATTCTACTTCTTCTTTTTTTTCTCTTTGTAAATATAGTCTGAATAATAATTTAACCCATGGGTTAAAATACCGGTGTTTTAAGCATTCAAATTTTGTATTTATAGGCCGCTGTTTTGTGTTTGAATTGGTTGAGAACTGTGTTGCCTTAATATGGATGCTGGAATTCCAGTGAACTCTTCAAAAATGGAAACACTGGAGATTTGTCATCAGGCTGGAAAAAAGAAAAAAAAAGAACAGGTCAAGTGGACTGAAAAATAAAATGTCAAATATCTATATCCTACTTAAAAAATAAAATAAAATAAAATAGGTAACATTTGGATTTGTATTGCTTAAAGGTGTTTCTATGGTTCCAAGGATCTTTGAGGTAAAATGGTTGAACTGGCAAACTTCCTGAGAGTCCAGTGTTTGGAGACTGGATGTTTTGGGATATCTTTTTCTTTCTAGGCAAAATGTTCCCTTTCATAAATCAATAAAATAAACGCTGCTATGCTAGTACCACTTAGAAAATTTCTTGCGGTTCTTATTTCCTTATTCAAACATGGAGGGTCCTGTTAGGGGACTGATTCTGAATGGACATACCGTTTGCATTTCCATCACAGTATCTGAAGCAAACTTTAATTTAACAAAGCATGCTTCTCAACTGATATAAATGTAAACAAGTCAATCAGCTAAAATAATTACCCATCACAACCTCCAGTGGAACCTTGTGGGGCAGTTGCAGTGTTGCAGCCAGTACGTTATTACCTTGAGAGCAGCTGAGACTTTCATTTCTCTTTCCAGTGAAAACGCTTCACACTTGAATTTTTCTGCAGTACAACCTGAAGCTGCTTCATTCCTGTGTGTAAACTGTCTGGAAATGAAGCCAGCTTATGAAACCCCTTTCTGGAGTTTGGATTTCAGCACCTTTCTCTACTATGGTCACAGTCCTGGCCCTTTATTCTCTTTGGCCGGCAGCTACTTAGTCCTCTAGTGAATGGATCTTCCTGTTTTTTTACTCCTCCCATCCTGGCCATGAAACAAGCTATAATAACTTTCCTTTCTTTGAGCAGGAAAGAAAGAAAGAAAGAAAGAAAGAAAGAAAGAAAGAAAGAAAGAAAGAAAGAAAGAAAGAAAGAAAGAAAGAAAGAGGGAGGGAGGGAGGGAGGGAGGGAGGGAGGGAGGGAGGGAGGAAGGAAGGAAGGAAGGAAGGAAGGAAGGAAGGAAGGAAGGAAGGAAGGAAGGAAGGAAACCGCCATACCCTTCTTCCATTCACTTGCACTAGAAATTCATGTGTGTGTATGTATGCGCACTCATGCACATGTATTTTAAAGGGAAGAAGAAATGGTTTGTAGGTTGAAGTACCCTTAAGAAGGGGACAGCTGGGAGCCAAGGACAAGGTGATCAGACAGGACAGGAAACCCCAGAGGGAAACTTGCCTGACATCCTGCAAGTAGCCAGTTGAGAAGCAGGTGTCTGCCTGTCTGTAAAGAAATGAAAAATAGCAAGCAAATTGGACAGTAAGAAAACACTAAGGTGTTATTGGAAATAAAAGTGATATTAAAAATACCACTTACCCATATTTTAAAACATTAGCTCTGGAGGAGTGTGTGTTTATGTGTGTGTGTGTGTGGGGGGGGAATTAAATGTTGAAACCAAATAGGACAGGTACTATGATAGGTGAGCCCTTTAGCATCTAGATCCTGAATTGGAGATACCTCCCTAATGGCATTTAAAAATAAAGCTAGCTAAAACTTCTATAATAATATAAGCATCTGAGATAACCATGGTCATAAACTTAGAGAGAACTTGGGAAGGATTCCATGGATGAGAATCCTCAAGGGGAAAACAACTCAAGAAGCTTGGGAAATTTTGAAAAGTGAGATAATAAAGGCCCAGTCTAGCACAATACCATCAAAGAAGAAAAATAACAGCTCTCAAAAGAAACCAGCATGGCTGCATAAAGAACTCTCTGATAAATTGAAAGATAAAAAGGACAAGTATAAGAAGTGGAAAGAGGGGCACATAACTAAGGCAGAATATCAGCAAACAGCCCGTCCCTGCAAAGATGAAGTGAGGAAAGCTAAGGCTCAAAATGAACTAAGGCTTGCGACCAAAGTCAAAAATAACAAAAAAGCTTCTTTCAACATGTAAAACAAGAAAAAGTTAAGGAAATGATTGGTCCATTAGTGGGGGAAAGTGGCAAGAAGGTGACAAGCAACAGGGAGAAAGCAGAACTATTTAACTCGTTTTTTGCATCTGTCTTTACACAAAGGGGAAAAACAGTCCAACCTACCAAAACCAGTGCCATAAAAAACAGAATAGAAACGCAAGTTAAGATAGGCAAAAAAATGGTAAGTGAACACCTGTCCAGCCTAGACGAGTTCAAATCACCAGGACCAGATGGATTACACCCCAAAGTTCTCAAGGAACTGGCAGACATGATCTCAGAACTACTGAAGTATATTTTTCAAAGATCCTGGAGCACTAGGGAACTACCAGAGGACTGGAAGAGAGCTGATGTAGTTCACATCTTCAAAAAAGGGGAAAAAATAGATCCAGGAAACTACAGACCTATAAGCCTGACCTCAATACCTGGGAAGATTCTGGAAAAGATAATCAAACAACAAATCAGCGAACACCTTGATGCAAACAAAGTCATCACTAAAAGTCAACATGGGTTTGTTAAAAACAGATCATGCCAGACAAATCTTATTGCATTCTTTGACCAAGTGACAAAATTAGTGGACCAGAGGAATGCTGTAGATATAATTTACTTGGACTTCAGTAAGGCATTTGATAAAGTAGATCACAACCTACTACTTGATAAGATAGAAAAATGTGGGTTAGATAGCATCACCACCAGATGGATTCGTAGCTGGCTGACAGGCCGTACTCAGTGTGTGGTCCTCAATGGAACTGCATCTACATGGAAGGAAGTGTGTAGTGGGATGCCCCAGGGCTCTGTTCTGGGCCCAGTGCTCTTCAACATCTTCATTAACGATTTGGATGAGGGGATAGATGGGGAACTCATCAAATTTGCAGACGACACCAAGCTGGCAGGAATAGCCAATACTCCAGAAGATAGGCTTCAGGAGGATCTGGACAGAATCCAACACTGGGCGCTATCTAACAAAATGAAATTCAATGGTGAAAAAAGTAAGGTTCTACATTTAGGCAGGAAAAATCAAACGCATAGGTATAGTATAGGTGGTACCTTGCTCAATAGTAGTAACTGTGAGACGAATCTCAGAGTTCTAGTAGACAATCACCAATATGAGCCAGCAGTGTGCTGCAGCTGCCAAAAAAGCCAACACAGTGCTAGGCTGCATTAACAGAGGGATAGAATCAAGATCACGTGAAGTACTAACACCACTTTACAATGCTTTGGTAAGGTCACACCTGGAATACTGCATCCAGTTTTGGTCACCACGGTGTAAAAAAGATGTTGAGACTCTAGAAAGGGTACAGAGAAGAGCAACAAAGATGATTGGGGGACTGGAGGCTAAAACATATAGGGAACGGTTGCTGGAATTGGGTATGTGTAGTTTAACAAAGAGAAGGGTTGAGGGGTGACATGATAGCAGTGTTCCAATATCTCAGGGACTGCCACAAAGAAGAGGGAGTCAAGCTATTCCCCAAAGCGCCTGAAGGCAGGACAAGAAGGAATGGATGGAAACTAGTCAAGGAGAGAAGCAACCTAGAACTAAGGAGAAACTTTTTGTCAGTTAGAACAATTAACCAGTGGAACAACCTGCCTCCAGAAGTGGTGAATGCTCCAACAATGGAAGTTTTTAAGAAGAGACTGGACAGCCATTTGCCTGAAATGGTATAGGGTTTCCTGCCTGAGCAGGGGGTTGGACTAGATGACCTCCAAGGTCCCTTCCAACTTCTTCTTCTTCTTCTTCTTCTTCTTCTTCTTCTTCTTCTTCTTCTTCTTCTTCTTCTTCTTCTTCTTCTTCTTCTTCTTCTTCTTCTTCTTCTTCTTCTTCTTCTTCTTCTTCTCATTAATATTATTATTATTATTATTATTATTATTATTATTATTATTATTATTATTAGTAGTAGTAGTAGTAGTAGTAGTAGTAGTAGTAGTAGATCAGTAGCAGGATAAATAGCACCAGAGTATTATCAGAACTAATCAGTTACCCCAAAGGTGCTTTTTCAAGCGGCAACTGGATTTTGTTTTTCTTTGAAGACATTTCACTTCTCATCCAAGAAACTTATTCAGCTCTGACTGGATGATGGGGAATGGAAGTATTTATATTCCTTGCAGACAGCTGGTCATTTGCATTCTTTTAGAGAGTCATTGAGGCCACTCTGAGGTTTATCTATGTGAGGGTGAAGATTTGTTCTCAGAGCTTGTGGGCTGGTTTCTGAACCTTTCATTACCAGGCTAGGTAACATCTCTAGTAGAGCTTAGGGGAGTTTATCTGTATCATCAGGGACACCTAAGTAGTGCAAATAGGTTTGGAGCCTTCTTGGAACTGCTGAAAGTACTGTGTTGTAGACAGGAGATAGATGATGTCATATCCCTCCCCCTCTGTTGAGAGAGGGCTGTGCAATTTTGACATAATGGCTTCTTTGACCCCTCTTTCAAACTCACGGTCCTGTCTGTTCAAAATGTGGACTTTGCTTTCTTCAAAAGAGTGGCCTTTGTCTTTTAAATGCAGATGGCTCTCTTATCTTGATGGGTTTGTTCTCCTATGTTGTGCCATGAGAACAAACCCATCAGGACAAGATTCAGCAGTCCATCTGCATTTAAAAGACAAAGGCCACAGGTGACACTGAGGACATAGATACCCATGACCTGGATGACTGAGAATCTCCATAGACATTTAGGCCAATCAGTTACTGAGGTAATTTTTTTTAAAAAGCGTTCAACTTTTATTAGTGGATGTGGGTGGGAAGCCTCATAAGAGGTCTTCTACATGTACTGATGCCAAGACCATGATTGAAAATGTTTCTTCTAGATTATTCTTCACCAAACACTTTCCAGGTTTGAGTTAGACACTGACATATGAAAAGGAGATAGAATTACTGGCAATGAAGAGCAGAGAAACCTAATATGCAAATACCTGAGGGAATTAAAGATATTTTATTTGTGCTCAAATAAGAGGGAAACCTCCACAAGAAGGAAATTTTAATGATGGTTCATGTAAGAGTGTGTGAAGAAATGGTGTGAAACTTGTCAAGAAGAGGACAAGAGAGTGTTGGGGAGCAGTCCCACCTCATCTCTTCTTGCTTCTTTGTAACAACATTAGTGTGTGCAGAGCTCTGGGATTTGTAATATTTTTGTCCTGCGGTTGACATGTGAAACAGTTCAAGCACAATCCACCCTCGCAACATGAATCTGAAGCTGATCTGCAGGCCCTGCTTGTTTACAATGCTAACATTACTTAGGTGGGTATGTTGCCTGTTTCTCTGCCTAGCAGGAGAGAGAGGAAGTGGTTTTCTGTGGTGTTGCTATACACCAGCCATTGCCACAGTAACTTTGGCTTTGCAGTCTTCACGCTGATGATGTGAAAAACTTTCAACTGCCAGATGTTCTTTCTGAAAAAAGTCCCTGAATAAATAAAGACCCGTGCTACTTATATGGCTTCCAGCCCCAACAGAAATACAGGTTGAAAAAGAAGAGCAGCATGGCTAGCCTTTCCCTGAAAATTTACCCCTCTCTCCCAATTATTTAAGCCTTAAGTATCCTGATTTATTTTCTCTGAGCAATGTGAAAAAAAAAAGAAAAGAAAGAAAGGTCAGACTTCCGAGCCTGATGGGCTAACAAGCAACTATATGCAACTGAACAATTTCATTCCCTTTTAAGTGGCAGTTCCAGTCTTTTTTAGGAGAGAATGGTAGTTGCTCCTTTGTGGGGTTCTGCAGAGCCCCTCCCCCCTGCTGTTTATTATCTACGTGAAGCCACTACAGAGCTCATCTGTTGGCTTGAGGCATAATATCTTCACCAATAGTAATAGCTATCGCAGGCCAGAGTGGAGATGTCATCAAAATCCTGGCCTACTTTAGTGTGGGTGACGGACCCCTTGTATGGTGTTTTGGTCTATTAAACCAAAGTTTTTTGGACTTTTTTTCTTTTTAAATGTTTTGCTGTAGCTTTTTTTGGTTCTATCCTGTAGGTTGCCCAAAGTTGCAAAAAATTGGAGGATGTAAAAATTCCCTAAATACTGTTGTGTACATAGTTATGGGAGTGGTTTCCTTTCGGCGGGAAAACCTAGTGCAATCATTGGCTGTTACTTCCTGGCGGGAGATTCTGAGCCGGGGATTGGTTGTGTTTGAATGGAACCTAGTATTTAAGGTAGGGTTCAACGGCTGCTAGCCAGTTGACCCATGTGAGTTCTAATAAACGTTCCTTGTTTGACATCGCTGTCTCCGCTCGTCATTCCGGACTTAACAGTGGCGACGAAGGTGGGATCTGACGGCAGAACAGCGAAAGAACCGCGGAAAGCCGACAGAGCGAAAAGCGGGAAATTTGAATCACAGTCAACCGAGCAGTAAGCGAACTGAGCCTACAGAATGGCGCAAGTCGGTTCCCTGAAGGAGTTTGACCCTAACTACCCTGAAGACTGGGAAGAATATGTCGGTCAAGTCGAGGGGTACATGCTGGTCAACGGGATCATGGAGGACAGGAAGAAGGCGGCGGCGCTTCTAACCATCAGCGGCACTCCGGTTTACCGGGTGGCCGTCGGCCTGTGCCAACCCCTGCCGGTCTCCAGCGTATCGTACGCCGACCTGTTGGCTAAGCTGAGGGTCCATTTCACCCCTAAACGGTCGGAACTGTTCTGGCGGAGGATATTTGAGAAGCGGAATCAACGGCCGGGCGAATCAATACAACAATTTGTGGCGGCAGTCCGAGAAGCAGCCCTGCGCTGTAAATATGACAACCTCGAGATTCGCATCAGGGACCGAGTGGTTTTGGGGCTGCGAGACGAACACTTGCAAAACCGAATCATCTCTAAACCCACAGGCAACCTCCAAGAAGTCTTAGACGAGCTACTCACGTACGAGTCTACAGGCAGACGCGACCCCCCCTACAACAGCATGGCCGCCTCAGCCGAAATAAACCTGGAGAGCCATGTGGACGGTGGAGAGGTGGACTACCAGTGGGAAGCCGAGATTGCCGAAGTAGCCAGAAGGTTCGGGAAGATGGCGCCGAGACCACCACGAGCTGAAGGCCCCGACCAGAACAGAAGACAGCAACCTCCAGCGCTACAACGACCCCAGAGGGACAACCCAACCAGACCTCGCGACCCAGAGACCCGGTGTGGAAGCTGCGGCGGAAATCACCAACGATCGACGTGCCAATTCAGAAACGCCAAATGCCGAGGGTGCGGAAAAACGGGCCACATCCAGGCCATCTGCCGAAGCCGACCGCGCAACAACCGCCTCCACGAGCTCGACGCTTGGGCCTCAGGTGAGGTAACCCCCGAACGGAGTGGCGGAGAGACCCCTAGGCCTAAGGCATGCACTTCCAACCCGGGGGCTGGGGTGGGGGTCAACCACGTGGGAATCCCTAGACAAAAACATACCCCTAGAATTAACCACATTTTAAGGCCTAAATTAAGAATTGAAGTCCAACTGCAAGGCATTCCTTGCAAGATGGAAGTGGACTCCGGGGCCTCAGTATCTATAATTTCTAGGGACACCCTTAGATACATAGAAAACAGAAGCGGCCAGAGAATTCCCCTTAAACCCACCAAATTACAATTAGCCGACTTCCAGAAATCACCCATAGAACTAGTGGGAGAGGCTACCATTAAGGTTAAATACAAAGGGTTTAACGGATCACTAACTGTTTTAGTCACTGAGGGCCAGAGAACTAGCCTTGTAGGCCTTAATTGGTTCTCGGCCCTGGGCATCTGGGTGGGGGGAATTAACACCATTCAGAATAAAACCCTAAAATCTGTCTGCGATAACTTCGCAGACGTATTCGACGGGTCGTTAGGGAGGTACAAGGGACCCCCCATTAACTTTAATTTAGACCCCGCGGTCAGGCCCATTAGGCTTAAGGCCCGGAGGGTGCCTTTCGCCCTTAAACAGAAAATCGAGGCCAAACTAGATAAGCTAGTAGGCCAGGGCGTTTTAGAACCCATAGAAGGGGGCCTGTGGGAGACACCGATCGTCACACCCCTGAAACCAAACGGGGATGTGAGGATCTGTGCCGACTATAAGGCCACCCTGAACTTAGCCATGAAAAAGCATGCTTACCCGGTCCCGACGGTGAAGCAGGTCCTCGCGACGATCCAGGACGGCGCCATTTTCGCCAAGCTCGACTTGGCGCAGGCGTATTTGCAACTTACTGTGTCTAAGGAAGCCCCCGAGGCTCAAACGATAGTTACCCACAAGGGGGCGTTCCGCATTCACAGACTTCAGTTCGGGATAGCTGCAGCTCCAGGCATCTTCCAGGAGGTGATGGAGAGGACCTTGAAGGGCATTCCAGGTGTATGCCCTTACTTTGACGATGTCCTCATCGCTGGAAAAACTGAGGACATCCTAGCTGAGAGGCTAGAACAGGTACTGGGGAAGTTCAGGGAGGCAGGATTAAAATTAAAAAAGGATAAGTGCTGCATAGGGGTAAAATCAACAGAATTCTTAGGGTTTAGAATTGATGCACTAGGCATCCACCCTACAGAAGGAAAAGTTAGGGCGATAAAATTAGCTCCAGAACCCAAGAATAAGGCAGAATTACAAGCTTTCCTTGGCTTAATTAATTTTTATCACACATTCCTGCCTCACAAAGCAGCTATTGCTGAACCCCTCCATAGACTTTTAGATAGGAAGACCCCCTGGCAGTGGCAACAAAAACACAGGACTAGTTTCCAAACTCTAAAGGACATACTGTCCAGCAATTCTACAGTCACTCACTTTATAGAAAACAAACCCATATTCTTAGCATGTGATGCTTCCCCTTATGGAGTGGGAGCAGTTATAAGCCACATGGATGAGCAGGGTCAACAGAGGCCTATAGCATATTATTCTAGGACTTTAACAAAGGCGGAACGGAATTATGCACAGATTGACAGGGAAGCATTGGCCATCGTGGCAGGCGTAAAAAAGTTCCACGATTACCTGTATGGTAAGGATTTTACCATTTACACTGACCACAAACCCCTGCTAGGGTTATTTACTACCGATAGACAGACACCACAAATAATGTCACCCAGGATGCTCAGATGGTCAATTTTCCTTTCTGCATACACATTCTCAATTAAACACAGGCCGGGCAAGGAGATGGGGCACGCTGACGCCCTCAGCAGGTTACCTCTAGAGGATACGGGTACAGACCCCGCACCTGTGGGACAAATCATGTCCCTACAAGAACTCTCTGAGTGCCCCCTAACTGCCAGGGACATTGCAGCAGCTACCAGAAAAGACCCCATACTCAGCAGAATAGCAGCGTGGGTACAAGGCGGGTGGCCTAGCAAAAACCCTGACCCTAAGTTCACACCGTATGTTAGAAGGAAGGACGAATTGTCATCACATGTAGGATGCCTTTTGTGGGGCAACAGGGTTGTTATACCAGAGAGGCATAGAAACACAGTGATTGGGGAATTACACGATGGGCACCCTGGAATTGTGTGTATGAAGGCCCTAGCTAGAAGCCACGTATGGTGGCCAGGGTTAGACACAGCCATAGAGGACAAAGTAGCTGGGTGCTACCAATGTCAGCGATCTAGACCAGAACAAGCACACACAACGGTACACAAATGGGAAGAGGCCAGGAACCCGTGGTCTAGGATCCATATTGACTTCGCCGGCCCATTCCAGGGTCTCACATTCCTTGTAGTAGTGGATAGCTACTCCCGGTGGTTGGAGGTCGTGCCTGTTAAGTCCATGACGTCAGCCAAAACCATACAGGTCTTACGGGGACTCTTTGCCACTCACGGGTTACCTGACGTAATTGTTTCTGACAACGGGCCACAATTCACATCTAATGAATTTCAGGACTTCCTCAAGGCCAACTGGATTAGGCACGCGACGTCAGCACCCTTCCACCCCTCCTCCAACGGCTTGGCAGAACGGAACGTCAGAACAACCAAGGACGCCCTCAGACGAATCATCCACGGCAACTGGCATCAGAGACTGGCTCAGTTCCTGCTGGCCCAACACACCACACCGTGTGCGGCCACAGGGAAGAGTCCCGCTGAAATGAGGTGGGGCAGGCGATTGATAACGAAGTTGGACAGATTACACCCTGACAGACTACCTGCAGAACACGACCCGGTTACCCCAACCAGGTCTCTGAACATTGGGGACATGGTGTGGGCTAGAAATTATGGACAAGGGGACAAATGGGCACAAGGGGTCGTGATCGATAAAACCGGTCCCTTATCTTATTTAATTGAGGGGGAAGGGAATCAGCTGATTAGGAGACACATCGATCAGTTAAGGAAAAGGGCCCCTGAAGGTGTACAAGCCAACAAAGTGAGGGAAAACACTACAACGGACTCTGCACCTTCCCCAGTCAAGGTTAACAAAGCACCAGGGGGAAAAGGGAGGAGAATACAATTCAGGGCAATTGAAGCAAACCCCCAGAATTGTAACGCAAGGATAGAGATAGCGCCCCCTGACAGCCCACCAGGGTCATCCAGTCAATCCAATGTACCCCAACAACAGCAATCACAACAACAGCCCAATAAGGAAACACCACCAGGGCCGTCCACACACACAACAGGGTCAGAGGAGGTAGTCAACGGCGGAACTGAAGAAACCCCAGCAGTTAGTATGGCCAGCCGATATCCAGTCAGGCAACATAAACCCCCTAGCTACCTGAAGGATTATGTCAAATAGTAAATTTCATCCAGGGGGGAAGGGGTGTTGTGTACATAGTTATGGGAGTGGTTTCCTTTCGGTGGGAAAACCTAGTGCAATCATTGGCTGTTACTTCCTGGCGGGAGATTCTGAGCCGGGGATTGGTTGTGTTTGAATGGAACCTAGTATTTAAGGTAGGGTTCAACGGCTGCTAGCCAGTTGACCCATGTGAGTTCTAATAAACGTTCCTTGTTTGACATCGCTGTCTCCGCTCGTCATTCCGGACTTAACAATACATATTCAAGAGCCATGATAGCGCAGTGATTAGAATGTAGTTTTGCAGGCAAACTCTGCTCACAGCTAGGAGTTTGATCCTGACAAGCTCAAGGTTGTCTCAGCCTTCCATCCTTCTGAGGTCGGTAAAATGAGGACCCAGATTGTTGGGGGCAATAGGCTGACTCTGTAAAGCACTCAGAGTACTGTAAATCATTGTGAAGTGATATACAGTATAAGTCTAAGTGCTATTGCTATTCCAGAGATTACCTCCTAAAAGCACTTCTTTTCATACTTCATGTAGGAAGAGCTAATCTGGAGAGAAATGGAACATTCTGGAGTTCTCTGGAACATTCCATTCCTGGATTGATGAATTTTACACATTCCTTTTCTTAAATATGCCTACTTAAGGATCCAGTAATTTCTCTGATCTTCTTAAAAACAGCACCCATTTCTTTTTTTTTATTCATAGACTTTATTGATTAATACTCTTGACTTAGATCCTTTTTCTTCAGTTTCCTTGCTTGAAAAAATAAATAAATCTGAGTTTAGTTACTGACTGTACATCTTTGTTGTTTTTTTTTCCTTTTGGCATAGGTTTTGTCCTCCATGTTTCTCTGACTATCGTATTAGCTTTATTCTGAAAGCCTCTTGAATCTGAAATTTTAAAAGCATAATTTTTCTGCTTTAGTTTTCACAATGCCTTTTATCTGTAATCTGTCCCTGGCATTGATCCTACATTATGACTGTATATTGTCAATGGCACACAATTGTCATCAATTTTCTCTCTTTAAAGTCTGACTTTTTCACAATGTGCACCTGGCACTATCTTGGCTAAGTAGCAATTCAGCGCTGCAGTTTTGGTGGGTTTATTTTAATATAGAATTTTTTTAAAAGAAAGAAAAAAAAACTTCAGAAATTAAAACAAAAAAGAGATAGAAAGCAGCAGCTTCTAGTTTCCTTTGCAGCAAATATTACCATGATTACAAAGTTATCTTTTATGTTACGGCTATAAAAACAGCTTGCTTTATCTATTTTTTTCCCCCTAATCATCCATCCACAAGTTATACAGTAAGTGCATTTTTTCTTTGTTTCATGCAAAAGAGTAAGAGGTTTCCAGTCAGCCACAAATGTAGATATTATCTTTTTTCTAATCAAGGAAGTCAGTTTAGCCATCTGCAAATTCTTCACCAAGCATTCTTCTGTGGTTGGTAAGGTCAAATCTTTCCACTTTTGAGCCTCTAGTAATCTCCCTGCACTTGTCAAATATATAAAAGATGGCTTTTTTCTAACTATCTGCCTATTAATCCCAAAAGAAAAGTCTCTGGTTTCAATTCTACATTAGTCTTTAAAATATCCTGAAATAGTGTATTAATCTGTATACATTTTTCCCACTTTTTAATATATCTGCCATACATGATAAAATATCCTTTCTTGTTGTTTTAGATGACAGTTTTTCAAGCACTAGACCAGGAGCTTAAACTACGCAATCTTTCAAGAAGTTCTTTCTTAGATAACCAGGCCCCATGCTATGATATTGTTTTAATTACATTTGATTTCTCTTTTTAGCTACATTGACAAAGTAATTCCTGCCCTAGTTAGCTACCTCTATCTCAACAAATAATTATTTTTAAAAATAGAAATATTGAATACAGATGTTTAGGATTTTGTATTTCTCCTTATGTTTACACATGTACTAATGCTTACTCCAAAATTTTTTTAAAAAAAATATTTGCTATTGTGTAGTCTCTATTTTTGTTTTTTTATTTCAGTTTTTTGCTTTTCCGTGTTTTGTTCATCTTGTTTTTAAACAAATGAAAAAGCAAATAAATAACATAGGAATTGTACATTTAATGTTTTTGGGAAAGTAAATTCCAAATTTAGGACAACGTGTATATACCAAAAAAAAAGACATTTTAATTTCATTTCTTACAAAGTTCACAGGGGAAAAAAGGGGAAAGAACAAAGTAAATGATATTTGGCTTGATCTGTCAGTCTATTCCTGTCCAGAATAGATGTTTTGCATCAAACTGAGTTAATGTTGGCAAGGAAATTAGATTACATTCTCCTCACATCATAGCATGACTCGTAAATCAAGATATTCAGAGCTTTCTGACGTGCTCAATAACACAAACAGGAAGTGGCTGCTGGAGTGATATGGGAGGGCTGTCTCACTTGAAATCAAGTTTAACCACAATATGAAGGTTATCTATAAATGCCCTCAGGACAGAGGTAAATATTTGGATACCCTCACTGACCCATGTTAAATTTTATGATATGCATCTTCGCACATATTGGGAGACATTCATTCCACTTAAGCTTTGTTGACTGGGATTTTTAGTCTTTTGTGGTGCTAAAGAAAGATGCAAAAATTGGGCTAACAAGAGAACCTTCTTCACAACTGAGTGTGTATTGTAAGCAGCAGTGCTTCTTTGATACCATCCTCAGCTTTCTTAAAAACACTTGCCCCTTTCCACCCCCTTGTCCCGAATAGTTTTTATCAGGAGATTTATTTCTGAATAGACACAAAAAGGATTTCAATAAATCTGGAAAAACCAAGGGACTTTTATTCCTAAGAGTTTTCAGATTGGTTGCTCCATTGTTTCTTTGCACCTATAAGGTATTTTGTCCACAGGGACAAATGGGGTCACACAGATAAGGTCTTCCCATACTGCCCCATGTCTGTTTCTCACTTGATCTAATTGTTAGTCAGAGGAGAATGTGTTTAAGAGGCAAAAGAGAATTTTGTGCATGTTGTATATCTCTTCAAGATAGAAGTGAGATTCTTGTATCCTCATGTATTTTCTAATACAGGGGTCCCCAACCCCTGGTCTGTTGGCCAGCAACCGGTCCACACAAACAAGGAAAGCCCCACCCACAGGATGCAGGCAGCACACAAAACCACGCCCCCTCCGGTCTGCGGAAAAATCTCTCTCCACAGAATCGGTCCCTGGTGCCCAAAAGGTTGGGGACCTCTGTTCTAATAAATCTCCTTTAACTTAAAGTGCTGCGAATATCCATTAGCAATACTTGATAGCTAAAGTCACATTTTCCCTCCAGGACAGCTTGATCCTGAGCAGTTCACTTTTGCAATGGGATGCCTTGTGACCAAATTACTTTATGTACTTTTCAAGCTCTGCTTACGTTCAGGAGCATTTCACTGAACAAGGCTTCTGCTGAATTCAAATGTACAATACGTCCCGAATCTTTCTGTCTGTGTGGACCAGCAATCGTGGCAGGGGGGAGGAGATGGTTTCACATGCATACCTGCCACTTGCACAAATGGAGCTTTGTGCACTTGCCACCACTTGCGCAGCCCAGTTCACAATGGGCCGTGGACCGGACCATCCATGGACCAAGGGTTGGGGACTCCTGCAATAAGGGCTTTCAGTGTTACGTAATGTATGAGCACAATTGGACTGGAATTTCCAATGCTAATCAAGGCAACAGTTCACTGAGTTTCACTTGATTTTTCAACATTTTTGCCATTGTTGTTGAGTGAATCATGCGGTTGTTAAGTGAATCTGGCTTTCCCCATGGACTGCTTGTCATAAATTGGCTGGGAAGGCTGCAAAAAGATCGGTTTTAAGTCACTTTTCTCAGTGCCACTGTAACTTTGACTGTCCACTAAATGAATTGTTGAAATCAAGGACTATCTGTGTTACCTAAGTTAACGCTGATGGTTTTTCCCTCATAGAGGATGTTACAATAAGGTTCTCGAGCTCTTTGCTAGACATGTGGTTTGTCTGCAGTGAGGATACGGGAAGTAGTCTGCAATGAGAAAAACAATGGTTGAATGAACGCAAGAGGATGTAAGAGGAAATTATTAAATTCTGTGGCCCTTTGGACTTAGTCCTACCAGATGTTGACTTGAGTGAGCTTAGGAAGGAACAAAGAAATGGATGAAGCAGGCAATAGGAGGGCTGTCCCTGCCACTGACATCCTTTGTCTGTTCAAATGCCAGATAAAGTGGGAAGTTAGGGGTCAATAACAACAGTAGTGGAAGATGGGAACTGTTGAAAGAAGAACATAGTGCTTTTCTCCTATTGGAAATACCGCCCTCCCTAATTTATGACTAACAAAATTGAACAAAACCAGTTAGTATTTTAAGAGTAGGGTCAAAGCATTTGAGTCATAACATTTGAGGGATGTTTATCTAAAATTGGAACAGGTGGGTCAGGTCACATCTGTGATATGGAGGAAATGGCTGGCAAAGTCTTCAGGTGTGTTCTGCATTATAGTAGGAAAGAGTTTCTCTACTACCTTCATGGAAATAAATCAGATTTTTAATTTATTTGTTCAGATAAAATTCCTTCACTGAAATCATTCCTCATCATTAAACTTTGGGACAAATGGCTGACTTTCTGGAGCTTTTTAATTAAGTGGAATTTTTGATTAGATGAAATCTGTTATTCTGGCCTGCAGGTGGCAATAACGAGCCCTGCGCCTGCCTTGTTCCATTGAAAAGTTCACAAGATTATTGCACTTTTAGGCAATTGCTAAGTGATTCTGAGAGATGATTCAGTTTTAGTTCTAAGAAGTCAGAGAGATCCTGATTTGGTTTTATAAATTGGCCTGGGATTATTTGTTAAAGACTAACTTTATTTGTATTGGATGGTGACAATTTACTGGCACTTGGAGCTGACTTGGACTTTGAAGACCAAGCAGGAATTACTGCTGGTACAAAAGGCAGCTATCCAGATACTTGCAGGACACTCCCAATATTGTCATGCGACAACATTGTCGTTATGGGAGTTGCCCTGACTGTCTTTTTGTTTCCCAGGGCAAATGTGGTTCAGGGCTTAGAAACCATCTCCGATGGTTAGACACCATCCCAAATGCTGAAGCTAAGATGAGAAGGTGTATAGAGACAGGCATTCTTGGGGCCTGCTCCTGTCAGCTGCCACCTTATGCTTGCTTGTGCTTTGCTGCAATGCGATACAGACTGCCATGAACTGGGGGGGAGGGGGAACGAAGGGGAGGGAATACTTGGGGAAACGAAACTAAGGGCTGTATCCCCTTGAGATGCTGCTTCAAGGTTACTCAGCTGGAAGGAGGAGGGAGCTGCATACCAAACTATGCTTGGACTGACTGTTATGAAAGCATCTTGCCTGAACCTGATTGCTTACACGCGGGTGGGCAATGAGAGACAGCAAAGAGAGGAAAAAGTTGAACTTAGGGATTTTGGCACATGGTTCTCAGTTCTGGCTTTGCATTACTGCAATACACTTGACTTCTAATAAAACTATGCCTTTCTCAGCTGATGGAGCCAAGGGTCATTTCTATTTAGAGGTTTAAGTTGTGGCAGGTCTAACAGCTCTCCTCCTTTGAAATAGCAGGAATAGTTTCCTCTCAGCCAGAAGTCCCAGTTTTTCTGGAAAGCATTTAGAGATCAATACAGGAATTTAAGCTGCATCACCACAGTTCTTGTTTCCATCTTGCAACTTATCTAGTGGTATTATTTTCTTCTGACTTTATTGCTTTGAGGCTCTGGAATGGCACAATCATTACAAACCAACAAACTATTTTGCAACAATTAAGTATATAAAATTAGTTCTTTATCTGCTTTTCTTATTAAAGCATTAGCTGCTTCGGTACTTTACTCATTCTTCCCTATACCTATGGAGCATTGGTGCTTTTTCCTCCTATTTATCATTTAGGATCACATTCTGTAGCATTATCCTCCATCCTCATCTGGATAAGGTATTGACTTTCCCCTGTCCTAATTAACTAATTAAGATAAAAAATTCCTGCTCACCAGAGCTCACGACATAACTGTGGCGACGAAGGTGGGATCCTGCTTCACCGCCTAAAGCAGGGGTCGGCAACCTGAAAAAGGAAAAGAGCCACTGGGAACCGGTTCCATCACACATAAAAAAAGTGGGAGCCGTGTGCGTGCGTCCATGCATGTGCATGCGCAAAAAATGTTTTGCGCATGCGCAAAACGGGTTTTTCTTGCGCAGGCGCGGACGTGTGCGGTTGCCATTTTTTTTAATGTGTGATGGAACCGGTTCCCGGTTGCGTGACGGCGATGGCCCGTTTGCAGAGCTACCGCCTTCGGCAGCCTGCAAACATGCCGTGACAGCTTTCCCAAAGAGCGGCGCCACTGCCCGTTCGCGCGGAGGTCCGCGTGCACCTCTCCAAAGGTTTGGGGAGGTGCGCGCGCACCTCCGCTCGTTCGGAGAGGTGCGCGCACACCTCTCGGAATCGGCAGCGGCGCCGCTTGTTGGGAAAGCTGCCGCGGCCCGTTTACAGGGCTGCCGCTTTCGGCAGCCTGTAAACGTGCCGCGGCAGCTTTCCCAACAAGTGGCGCTGCTGCCCGTTCGCGCGGAGGTGCGCGCGAACTTCTCCAAAGGTTTGGGGAGGTGCGCGCGCACCTCCACTCATTCGGAGAGGTGCGTGCGCACCTCTCGGAATGTGCAGCGGCGCCGCTTGTTTGGAAAGCTGCCGCGGCCCATTTGCAGAGCTGCCACTTTCGGCAGCCTGCAAACGTGCCACGGCAGCTTTCCCAAAGAGCGGCGCCGCTGCCCGTTCGCGCGGAGGTGCGCGCGCACCTCTTCAAAGGTTTGGGGAGGTGCGCGCGCACCTCCGCCCAATCGGAGAGGTGCGCGCGCACCTCTCCAAACGGGCGGTGCCACTCTCCATTTGGAGAGGTGCGCGCACACCACTGCCCGTTCGAAGAGGTGCGCGTGCACCGGGTGGCTGGGAGCCGCAGGAGACGGCTCAAAGAGCCGCATGCAGCTCTGGAGCCGCGGGTTGCCGACCCGTGGCCTACAGGACTGAACTTCACGAGGGGTCGGAATTACACACTGGAGGGAAGAGGCATCTTCCCCCCCCTCTCTAGGCCGGCTAGTAAAGCTACACTAGCGGCCGTGTGCTCAGTGGATGCATTCCCTAAGCCCAAGAAGCAGGATCTAAGAACGCAGGAATCGAGGAAAGATGCCGAAGGTCAGCAAACTCAGAGAGTTAGATGTAAAGCATCCAGAAGAATGGCCGTCTTACCTCTCACAAGTGGAGAACTATCTATGAGCAAACCAGATTGCAGAGGAAGGCCTAAAAGCTGCCACGTTGCTGTGCATGTGTGGGCCAACGACTATCGATCAAGCGGAAAAACTTTTCACACCAACGCTCATCGAAGCAGTATTGTTTGCAGACCTTAAAAAGCTGACAGGGCATTTTCAGCCCAAGATGTTGGAGATGGCGTGGCGTTTTAAATTCAACCAAAGAGTGCAGCCTCCCGGAGAGACAGCTTTGGAGTTTATCGTGGGCCTAAGGCAGGCCGCACACCTTTGTAAGTTCTCGAATTTAGAGGAACAACTGAGAGACCGACTCATCTGTGGCCTTTGAGACAGAACCCTCCAGCAGAGACTGTTTGCCAGACCCAATCTCACATTTGCCGAGGCACAGGATGAGGTCATGGCTGACGAAGCAGCTGGAGGTGCAGTGCAAACAGTGCAGCCCACCAAATCTTCAAAAGTAGAAGATTCTGTCCATCTTGAGGTCACCAAACGCATTGGAGAATCATCAGAAGACAAAGAACCTGAAATAAAAAAGCTCCAAAGGCAGCCAAACACGCAAAACCGCGGCAACCACCAATGAGAAAACGATTCCAAGGCAGTTATCTTACCTAGATGTTAGAGGTGTGGAGGCAACCATTTCCGCGCCAATTGCAGATTTCGTTTGGCCATGCGTAGAGCTTGCGGAAAGACTGGCCACATCGCGGTGGTGTGCAGAGCCCGCCAGAGAGACAGGCCACCCAAACACTAGTCGGAGGAACCGACTAGGAGAGGTACTGGGGCCCAGGGTCCAGTTAGTGTGGGGTTCTTCAGAAGCTGGAGAAGTGTGTCCTACGGGATGGGGGCAGTCTTAAGCCATATAGAGAAGAATGGGAAACAGGTTCCTATTGCGTTTTATTCTAGGACTTTATCTTCTGCTGAACGCAATTATGCACAGATTGATAAAGAAGCCTTGGCCATAGTGGCTGGAGTTAAGAAATTTCATGATTATTTATATGGCAGGGATTTCACTGTCCACACTGACCACAAACCCCTTTTGGGGTTATTCACAACAGACAAGCAAACTCCCCACATACTATCTCCAAGAATGCTGAGATGGTCTATATTTTGTCTGCATACAATTTTAAGTTAATTCACAAACCTGGGAAGGAAATGGGCCATGCAGATGGCCTCAGCAGACTACCACTGCCACTAATGGATCCTGATCCAGCTCCTGCTGCTAAAATATTGTCCATTCAGGACTCACCTGAGTTTCCCCTCCACTCAGGGGATATTGCTGTTGAAACTGCCACAGATAAAATTCTGAGCAGAGTACTGTCATGGGTATACACGGGCTGGTTGGAAAAAAGTCCAGGCTCTGAATTTCAAAGTTATTTTGTCAGGAGACAGGAGTTGTCTGCACACAAGGGCTGTATTTTATGGGGCAACAGAGTCATTATCCCCACTTTATCGAGGGACAGAGTCTTAACAGTCTTTACATGAAGGCCATCCAGGCATTGTGCAAATGAAAGCCTTAGCTAGAAGGTACCTTTGGTCGCCTGGCCTGAATAAGGCTGTAGAAGATCAAGTTCATGGTTGCTATACCTGCCAGCAATCTAGGCCTGAAATGCCTGAGGCCCCAGTTCACAGGTGGGAAGAAACACATACTCCCTGGTCCAGGGTTCATATAGAGTAGGCTGGGCCTTTTCAAGGACAGCTTTTCATGGTAGTAGTGGATAGCCACTCAAAATGGCTGGAAGTAGTTCCAGTCCCTAATATGACTACTGCTAGGACCATCCAGGTGCTGAGAAAACTCTTTGCAACACATGGGTTGCCTGATGTTTTGGTTTCTGATAATGGAGCTCAATTCACTGCTGCTGAGTTTCAGGCTTTTCTTAGAGCTAACCTCATCAGACATGCTACGTCTGCATCATTTCGTCCTTCTTCGAATGGACAAGCCGAATGCATGGCAAGGACAACAAAGGAGGCACTCAAGTGCATTATCACAGGTGACTGGCATCATAGACTGGCAGATTTTTTTGCTCTGTCAGCATTCTACACCCTGCACGGCTACAGGTAAAAGTCCTGCTGAGCTTCGTTGGGGAAGGCATTTAATTACTAAACTGGATAGGTTGTATCCAGACAGAGTGGCATCCAAAGCCTCTAGACCAAAACCCCCGAGGGGGCTGCAAATGGGTGATTGGGTTTGGGCCAGAAACTAAGGGCCTGGAAATTTGTGGGTTCCTGGCCAGGTGACCAAAGCATTCAGACCCCTATCTTACAAAGTGGAGTTGGAGGGAGGGCAACTGGTCAGAAGACACATCAACCAACTTAGAAAGAGGTTTCCAGAGTGGTCACTAAGTGAGGACTATGGCATAAGTCCCTCCCAACATCCTCAAACTGGCACCCAAGCCAGCACACACCATAACCACCAGGGTTTTCCCTTCTCAGCTGAGGTTGACTCCAAGGAAGAACAAGGAAGCTCGGAAGTGCAACATGGGACCCCTGACCAGGCGAACCAGACAAATCTCAGCAACCACTGTGCCTACTCTGCAGAACAGACTGACTCCAGGGTGGGCCAACCTGGTGAGGCCAGCCAGAGCGTTTCAATTCCCCTGGACGATGGAGCACATGGGGACATGGGTCTACCCAGCCCACCGGGTAAGCTGGTAGACCACAAAGTGAGTGGAACTCCAAGGAGTTCCTCCAGGCCACACAACCCCCCCCCCGGCATATCTTACAGACTATATTGTAAAATAAAGTGATGTATAATGTTGTGACAATTGTACCACTACCTACAGAAATTGGGGCAATTTGTAACTGCTGGCAAGCATGTTCATTCAGACGTTGTTTCATCTCTTTGTAGTCCTTACTGCATTGACTAGCCATTTAGCCGTTGTTTAATCTTATTGTAGTCCATACTACAAGGCACGTCTGTAAAGGTCGCGTAATGTCATTCTAACCACTTTGAATTAACAAGCATTATTTTTTTGTATTATTTTGTTATTATGTATTTTGGTTGTTGGAGTGATTCATAGTCTTGACTATTGTCAAGTTTATTAAGGGGATTATAGCCTAATCTTAGGAGGGAGGGGTGTTATATACTGGGCTTTTGGTACCACACCTCCGGTCCTGCAATTGGTCAACCTCAGGCGGCAAGCACGGGTTCAATCTGATTGGTTGCTACCATAGGGTTTGGCTATATATTGTGGCGGGGTGCGCCCCAAGTTCCCAGTACAGTTCCAGCCTAATAAAAGAATGAGTTTCTCTGTACTCAGCTGTGTGTCTTCATTCCTGCCCACTACTTAACAATAACCATATTTATTAGATAGCTATCTCACCTTTCCACCACAAAGCACACTCAACAACCTCCAAGCCAACACAACACAAATGCACATTAATAAAAAGCATGATGAAATCATCACAAAAATAGAACATGAAACATTTATACAAACTAAACACTATCCCCAAATGTACTTCAAAACCTAAATGAAAGAAGTGCTTCTTAATACCCTTCCTAAAATCAGAGAGAGGGGGACCAGTTACAGTGAATTGCACTTCAGGAGCAACACAGTTGTGAACGCAAACCACAATCCTTTGGCTCCACTGCTGACAGGAGAGAGCTTTGACACACCTGTGTTTTCTTTGTCGCAGGAAGCAGATACATGAGGAATAAGTGGTGCTGAAAAAACAGGTTCTGACTGAGTAAAACATCACTGAAGGCAATATATACACGAACATTAATTTTAAGTGGAGATGCATCCTTCTAGCACACGGCACACTGGTTACCACATGATAAGCCATTTGCTGAACTGCATGATTAATTGGTAGACAAGCTGAACAGGGTATTTATGTACATTTCCATATGGCATGCTGCAATTAATCAATGACATGCCACAGGATTTGGAGAATGGATCACAGCCTAGTTCCCTTCAGTCTGCCCCCCCCCAAAATAAAAAATCCCTACCTCCTTCCAAGCAGCATCTCAATGAGATACAAATTGGCACAGGAGAGAAAAGGGAGGATATTCTGAATAATAATAATAATAATAATAATAAAGCCCTTTTTTGGTTCCAGATGGTTTTAATTATCTTCAGTATCGAAGAGATTATTTCCAGTTGTTCTGTGATGTTACATGCACAATTATTAATAATAAAATAACCAAAGGCCTTTGTATACTAAAAATTATCTCCAAGTTAGGGTTGGAATGCATTCCGTTTGACTGAAATAGATGCTGGTGAGGAAGAACAGTTTCCCTTCAAGTTCTTTAATCTATAACAGGGGCCTTCAAACCTGGCTGTTTTATGGCTTGTGGACTTCAACTCCCAGAATTCCTCAGCCAGGCACACTGGCTGAGGAATTCTGGGAGTTGAAGTCCACAAGTTATAAAAGGGCCAAGTTTGAAGACCCCTAGTCTACGCAGCCCTGGGATTTCCCATCAAGTCTTAACTCTGTTTAGCTTCTTGATATCAGCTAACATATGCTAAGTGCTGCCATCTGCTGCATCACTGAAAAAGTGCATGTTTTCACCAGCAGGTGCTGCTGCTAATAGCAGAACTATCTAGAAATCAGACTGTCAGATAAGGACATTTAATGGCTAACAGATGTATTTCCTTAGCTTCCAGCTGGATAATACCATTTTAATTTCAGAACAAAAGACCAATAGAACAGTGTTTCTGCAACACAGTCCTAGAAAACCTGGAAATGCTTGCTTTTTAAAATTAAAATATTAATTATTCCTTAATTTCGTATCTCTGTATTTGCAGCTCATATAAATATGCTGGTTCTTTCTTAATGTGCTTCTACAAGGATATGTTTTCACTATTCCAGAGGTTGCCTCCTAAAAGCACTTCTTTTCATACTTCATGTAGGAGAAGCCTTCCATCGTTTTGCTGAGTGGTGGACTGAGGGCTACAAGTAGACGCCTGATCTGCAGTCTCAAGAACCTTTTTTGATAATGTCCTAAGTCTGGATCCAATGGGAATTGATCAGATATTTAATATACTATATAATACTCCAGGAAAAAAATAGTATGATGGTAAAAGTAAATGCCCTCTGGGTTGAACTAAGTGTCTGGTAATATCATATAGTTTTCTTAGAAACTAAGAGGCCTTGAATTTTAGTCTTGCCTTGCTCATTGATTTTTAGCAAATCATTCAATTTAAAAATAAGGCTATAGCAAACTAATTCTGGAAAACTGCATAGGTTTGTTCCCCTGGTCAACAGGAGTCAAGGTAGACTTAATGGGCCATTAAAGGTAAAGGTAAAGGTTCCCCCGCACATACATGCTAGTCGTTTCCAACTCTAGGGGCTGGTGCTCATCTCTGTTTCAAAGCCGAAGAAGCCAGCGCTTGTCCGAGGACGTCTCCATGGTCATGTGGCCAGTTCACTCTAATGTCTAGACTAGAGCATGAGTGTAAAACTTGCTGTGTCACGTGACATGTCACAACATGTCACGAATTTGTTTGCATTTCCAGACCTGGGGTGGGCGCAGCTTCCGCATGATCCAACCGGCCTACGGGCCAGCAGTTTGACACCCCTGGTTTAGAGAAAATTACCCACTTCTCATGCATTTATGTATACACTGATTTCCCTGCTAACAAGTCTTGCACCTGTTTCAGCACCAAAGAAAGAACATGTCCCAAATGGCTTGAAGATAGGGAGAGCTATACCCTTAGGCAGAGTAAAGCAATAATTTCAAGCAGTAGATGCTGAAGACTCCCAACTGATCCTCCTGAACATTTTTGTTCTGACCTGTCCATCATATCCATAGTTACCCATATGCTTAACTGCACACTGCCCAGAGTCACTCTGTGAGTGAGATGGGTGGTCTTCAGAGTTGATATATAAACAAATATCTACCTTGTCCCATGACACTAAGCTAACCTGTTATCTCAAATCTAGAGGAGGATACCATCCCATCATCCAGGTTGAAAGAAGGTTCAACTGCTGTCCAGTTCTGTAAAGTGGCTGAAAAAAAGAAGCACTATCTAGTCTTTCACCTGAAATAGCAAAATAACTAGAAAACAATGTAGGCTCCAATAAGAAGAGTCTTAGGCTTCAGGTACAAAGGATGCCAGATATAGAAAATGTCCTCTTTCTTGAAAGTTGGATTTATTGGCACCAAGGTTTTCTAAACAGACAAGTATCGGAGGCAACCAAAATCTTATATTTGGTCATCACCATTTGAATCTGATGCAATAGTTACTGATGCAATAGCTTGAGCTAGGGCATGTTGTATAAACCCAGTGGCGGTATTGATAAATCAATGGCTCTCTATGTGTGAATCCCAACTGTGGTTTTACTTAGCAAATTATGACCAATAAACACAACATGAAAACCTTGTCACAGATTGCAAACTGAGCATGGTAATGTAAGGAAGAAGGCAATTCCTTGGGGAGGTGACTTTCAGGCAATGCCATTTTCCTACAACAGACAAAAAAGATCTCCTGCATGAAAGTTGTCAGGCGCAAGGTCTATCGCTTAATGACACATTTTATTTGTTTCTCAGTGATGGCTGACCATCAGAGATCAGATATTCGGTAACTAGAAGAATCTCAGTGACCACCTAAAGCTTCTGGGCTTTTCTTCCATTTCCCAGTGTTGGAACTGAGCCCAGCAGGTTGACTGTGGAAGAGGGGGGGAAAAATGGAGAAAAATATAACACATAAATCTTCAATGGGAATATCATTCAACTTAAATTGCTTTTTGTACAGAAGTAGATCAATGTTTCCCTTTGCTGAATTTTATAAAATATGTACTTCTGAGCAGTGGCTCAGTGGGTTAGGACGCTGAGCTTGTCGATCAGAAGGTCGGCAGTTTGGCGGGTCGAATCCCGAGTGCCGCGTAACAGAGTGAGAGCCTGTTACTTGTCCCAGCTTCTGCCAACCTAGCAGTTCGAAAGCACGTAAAAATGCAAGTAGAAAAATAGGGACCACTCCGGTGGGAAGGTAACAGCGTTCCGTGCGCCTTTGGCGTCTAGTCATGCCGGCCACATGACCACGGAGACGTCCTCGGACAAGCGCTGGCTCTTCGGCTTTGAAACGGAGATGAGCACCGGCCCCTAGAGTCGGAAACGACTAGCACGCATGTGCGGGGGAACCTTTACCTTTACCTTTTAACATTCCATACTGTTTATTCTGTCTCTAAAGCTCATGAACTAGATGGCAGAAATGTGAATATTCCACTTTTGATGGGAAGCAAGAAAAAAAAAAGCTCATATCTGCTCTTCTGATGGGCTGGGGCAAGATGACAATGTTGGATGCTCACATCCTTGACAGATTGCTAGTGGGCATTTTCACATCTGAATAGGACAAGCGAGGCATGCAGCTGTAATGCCTTGGAAATACATAATAATATCCACCAGAAAAGTGTCTTGTAGCATATCACTGGAGCTTATCTGGAGAACTGCCATACACATACACATAACATTGCAAATGTTACCGGTTGTTGTATAAGGTACCTATGCCAAATAGTCTTTGGAATCTGGATGAGGAAATGTAGTGTGTTAAGAGTCTGATCTGAGGTTTTGTGGTGCAGCAATGCTGTAAATCAGTCTCTGATATTATCTACTAGGTCCTGGGATGGAGAAAAGACACTTGAGTGGCATCCTTGATCTGTAATGACAGAATTGTTCAGACAACTCACTGAAACATTTAAGAGCATAGAGAAATAGAACTGAAGACAGATCTTCAAGATCTACTTGACAGTTGTGTCACTAAATGGCAAAGTCCATTTTGCTGCCTTGACTCAACAACACTAAAAATGTCTCCTTTACATCATCAATAACAGAACTTTACGTTGTGGCTACTTTTTTCCCCAATACATTGATTTTTTAAAAAGCATTATTACCTTATGTAAGATTTTATTTTATTTTATTTTTAAAAAATGCCAGGTTAAAAATGGGGAGAGGGCAGGAGAGATAAGTATACTGTACCCAGAATAACATATCTTGGGGGGAAAAAGTGATGCAATCACAAGCAAGATTATCCAGTGCCCACTTTTATTCTTTCACAAATGTCAAATGAATTCTTCGTCTAATCCAGGAGGATATCAAGGTTTAACCAGAACATCTAACCTATTGGGGAATGTTAATCTGTTTATACTTTAGTACTGTGCCTCAAGGTGGTCACTTGGTGCAGATTAAAAGGTTGGGACAATCACACTCTTGTTTCAAGGCGAGTGGACAAAGAAGCTTTATAGTGGATAGACAAAATCTCTGCTTATTTCAATGGGGCTGATATGCGGAAAGCTCAGCTTTGCATGCCAGCACAAAAAGCTCTGTTGCTTGTAGATTGTTTGTTTATGTAAATTGAAAATAATGCATTTATTATGCAACAGAAAGGCTAAGTGACAGGAGAGCTACTGATTGGCTGGCTTCTTGTGAGAGCTCGGACAAATCCAAGTCAAATCTATTCTCTATTTTGGTTGCAACAACTTGAAGGGAAGGGAAGCTTGTTGATTCTTCAACAATTCTTTATTCAACACATAAACACACCTACACAGAACAATTGGTTTGAATATTGCAATAATTGTACGATTTTTAATTACCACTGGATACAAATCTGCCAGGAAGCATCTGGACACGACTTTAATCATGACAGAAGATATCCAAGCTCCGGCCAGTATGTCTGAATTTAATCGGAACATGTCTTCTGAGAAACCTCAGCTCCAGGTTATTGATATTATTGATCAGATAGCTAATTCTTCTGAGATACTTCCATGTGAAATTACAGCGATCAATCCCAGCTCTCCTTTTGTAGAAGAAAATCAAGAAGGTGCCAAACATTTGGCAGAGAATTCGGTACACCAAATTTCAGAAGCTGCAAAAGAACTTCAAGGTAAAATTATATTGGCAAAATTGTTCTTTCCAGTAGCTTTAGGGAAAGAATGATAATGAATTTGCATTTTGTTTTAATTTTTTTAATTAAATTAATTTTTTAAAGAATATTTTATTTTTTAAGAATGAAAAATAGTAACCCAAGGTTACAGAGGCCATGCAAAAAAAAATCTGAGCTTTTAAAGATGATGTAAACAAAGAAATACATTCCATTATTTTAGATAAGGTCTCAGTAAAACTAACTACTTTTAATTCTAAGTTATTTCAAATTCAAGAAATGTAATCATGTGTACCACATGTTCTTGTTGAAAGTAGCCTGATTTAAAAGAGTTGTATTTTGGCTGAATTTTGCCATTAAAATTCATTTTAACTGACTTTACTTACAAGTCCTCAGTCTTAAAAAAACAGTTTAATTGTAAATTCAGTTCCCTTAGAGTTCCAGCTGAATTGTATGGTGAAGGAATTAATAACTGCAAGTTATAATCACTAACCCCTGTTTTTAGGGAAATATCACTTTTATACTTTATATCTTTTCAAGGAAAGCCAGAAGGAAAAAATGAAGAAAAAAATTGTCTCATTTACCAGGAGTCAAGAGTCTGTGAAGAAGAATCCAGAGACGGTGAGAAGTATACTTAGTTTTTGGAATTAAGAAACATCATGGATATTGTGAATTACAGCATGATCTAACCTGATTTAAACTTTAACCTGGGTTCAAGTTTATTTTAATAGGTTACTTAGCATGTTCACCCTGCCTCAGGTTTAAATTAATTACAGCTATGCTCCATCGAAGTATGAGGATTTCACTGTAAGCCAAACTTTGCTTTCTAACAGCATCTCTCAAACGAATACTATTTCAAGGACTCTTTGCAATGGCCACGCTCGGCTGGAGATATGGGGTTATAGTAAGGATCCAGGTTGAGAAAGGCTTCTTACAGGAATAGACTAATAGTGTACATTTTTGTTTTTTCCTGGGCTGGAGGCCAGACCTAACCTTAGTGGAAATAGCTGCAACAGATATGTGAGAGTGGGGGAATCAAAACAGTCATGGGAATGGTTAAACTTTGTCTGTTGTTGCAGTTTTGGTTAAGATTTGGTTAAGATGATCTACTAAAGCCATGATTAACCTTGGAAAGGAATATTTCTCCAGCCCTTATGTGGGAATCTTGATTGTGGGTATTAAGCAGCCTCTATGATGGGAAAATGCTTATAAGGAGAGTGTTGGAGAAGAGATAGTTAACCTTCGGGTGATTGACCTCTTGTGTTTTGAAACACATGCCCATTGCTTTCCTGAAATTAAGGAATGTATAGTTTGGTTCATTTACACAGAAATGAATATACTGAAGGAAACAGGAGAGCTTCATTTATTTTATCAATTTCTATCCTGCCCCAAATGAACCAATAAATGTTGGCTGGAAAATTCTAGCTAGCTTGTATCAGCATTTTTGAGCTGACTCACTATAAGCATCAATGACAAGAAGTCATATATCTAGTCCACATTTAAGCCTGTCAATTTTGTTGGACTAGAGACACATTTGTAATTTTTAAAACACATTATAGGTACTTTCACAAAATGGTTGTTATGGAAAAAGGGCTTGCTTATTCACAAAATGGCTGCCATGATCATTCATAAAACAACACTTTCTCCAGGACCCCCAAATTCTCTTTTCTGCCCAGTTTATCTTTGGCTTCCTTTCAAGCAAGTGGATATGAGGGGTTTTTAGAAACAATTTTCTAAGAATGCTTGAAAGACACGTTCCTTACCAGAAATTTGTAGTATTACAAGATGATCTTATAGAAGCAGATGTTTTGTTTTGCATATTGCCACCATGTTTCCTGTTGATATTTGGTAACAAACAAACAATGTGTATTAAACTCATAGATGAACAAAGAGGGAAAAGGACCAGAAAAGCAAAAACTGCTTAAGAGTCAAGTCTATCCTATCTCTTGAGTCAGGGAGGGCCATTGTTCCATAAGGCAGGCACCATAAGTAAGAAGGCCTGACTTCTAAGTTCCACAAGATGATTTCCTAATAAAAGGGACCTAGAGAACGCCAATTGTGCAGATTTTGGTGGGGAAAGCATAATGACCAGCGACAGATGCTCTCATGAGTTTTCTGGTCCCATGTCATGTAGGGCTTTATAAGGGTCAACAAGCGCTTTGAATTGCACCTGAAAGCCAACTGGGAGCTAGTACAGCTCACAGAGCTGAATGAAGGCAAATCCCATGTAGAGCCCATTGCAGTAATCCAGCTGAGAGACGACTAAGGCGTGAGTTATCATGTGTTGGGCCTCTTGATCTGGCAACAGGAACAATTGGCACACAAGATGAATTGTTATAAATCTCTTCTAAACTAAGGCTGTCACCTGTTTTTCAACTATAAACGATGAGCCCAGAAAGACCCCCAATTTTTCACCAACTCTGATTGGAAGATTGTTATTGCATTCAGAGATAAAAAAATAAAAAACCATCCAATTGGGCATGGTCAAAACTCACAGATACCTGATCCTACTAGGATTAAGCTGAAGCTTGGTCTTCTCCCATCTAGATCCCCACATCTTCCAGACACACAGACAGAATCTTGACAATGTCCATTTGTCTGGCCAAGAGCAGAAATATATGGGCATCACCAGCACATTATAACTTGGCCAGTGTCAATGGATGATCTCCCACAGGGGCTTCTTATAGGAATTAAAAAGAAACAGGGAGGTAGTAGAGCAGACCTGGGCATTTAAAAGCCTGTGAGTTACATCTGGCCCACAGGCTGTTTCAGTCTAGCCCACTGTGGTGGGCATGGTCATTGGGGAGATGGGCCATCATTGTTGATGGGAGGTAGGATGCCATCATTGTTGGAGCTGTGGGAAGCAGGGCATCAGTGATGGCAGGCCTTCACAATTGTCCCAGTTTCTCATGTGGCTCCTTGGGAAAATTAATTGTTCACCCCTGTAGTAGAGCCTGGAGAAATCACACAAAGCAGGGGCCTTGAATTTGATTGCTTCCCACTGACCAATATGGCTAGACTGTTTTTCACAGCTACGACCTCTGCAGCATCCCCATGATCATGTGATCAAAATTCAGACACTTGGTAACTGGTTCATATTTATGACCGTTGCAGTGTCCCAAGGTCATGTGATCCCCTTTTGCGACCTTCTGACAAGCAAAGACAATGGGGAAGGCAGATGCACTTAATAATCAAGTTACTAACTTATCTATTGCAGTGATTCACTTAACAACTGTGGCAAGAAAGGTTGTAAAATGGGGCAAAACTCACTTAACAAGCATCTCACTTAACAACAGAAATGTTGGGCTCAATTGCAGCCATACATTGAGGCCTGCCTGTAATCCCTAAAGAAAATATTAACAAGTGTTCCTACAGTGGAGTTTTGTGCTTCACAGAACACTTTGAGAAGATGGTGTCTCTTCACCTACACAAGAATTTGGCAAATGGTGCTTAGCAAACATTGGCGAGGCTCCTACATTGCACTAGCCATGGCACTCTCACTGTCTTACCAAAAGAGGCTAACCCAAACCCAACACTTTGTGAGTTAGCATTATGGATGAACCCAATGCCTGTCTTGATAACTCTGCAGATTGGTACATTTTCCCCATTTATGTCATTTATCTCTATGCATTTTTATCTAGGGATAAAGTAAGGGTCAAGCCCCTGAGAGGAAAGCACAGTCAAGGAAGTAAGAATCATACAGACTTTGACAATACATGTTAATGCATGAATTATGAGCTGAGTATAAAATCTTGGGAATTGTGATAGGACTCTCCACCCCTCATGGATTTATGTGAGATCATGAAGGTGGGATCTCTTTGAAAAGCCAACTCTTTTCTTCCTGTGCTTTCTGCAACCTGGACTGAGATTCCATTTATTAAATAAGCCACTAACAAACTCTGCCATCTATTGATTGTTTATGTCTAGAGGTAGTCGTGGTTTATTTTCAGGCTCTTCACAATCTTTCCATTAAGGGAAGATAGGATTACCACATTAAACAGGATACTGTTTAATGCCAGGATACTGGCATTAAGTATCTTCACTGTTCTGTTTATCCCAAAATGATTACACTTCTTTCTAAACATAGATTTCTTCAAAATTATCAGGGGTATGGTACATCCTGGCATAGAGATTATCTCCTACTGAATGAAAAGACTTTTAATGCTACTTCTTCCCCATGGGCTTTGATGCACGAGGCTTGTGCAAATCCCATTTTACAAATCAGGTTGAGTTAGCTTTGTTCAGTGAAGGCTTTTGCTTCCACAGTTAAAGTGGCTTTAAATGATTGGAATGATTTGCCAAGCTTAGTGATGTGAAATGTGAATCCTGGGCACTAATGCAGTGTCTGATTTCACAGCCTTCACACTGCATTAGTGCCCAGGATTCACATTTCACATCACTAAGCTTGGCAAATCATTCCAATCATCTAGAGCCACTTTAACTGCGTGTCAGAAACCATACTCATCCAGTGACACAAAGGGGCACAAGAAAATGCAAATTTCTGTCTCTCTTGCAGTGCTGACATTCATACACTGAACTTTTACAAAGTGACTTTGGGTGAACACCCCCAGAAAAGTCTTCAATGTATTTATCTTCAAACTTATATTTTTGAGGGAATCACACCTAGAGGTTAGTGTTTGCTGGCTTGGTAATCAGGGGAAAAAACACAAAATCTTTTTTCTGGTTCCTGAGAAAAATCTCCTATTGATTCCCTTCCTCACCACTTATAAAGAATAAAAAAAAGAGAAAGTGGAGATAAAAGCTTAGATAACTATGCATGGATTACTTTATTGTCAGGACAAGAAGATATAGATATTTATGTAACATTTCACATTGACTGACCATTTATACGTACAAGCTACAAAAACCCCCAAAATTATGAGGCCCACTTTTGAAGATACACATATACCGGTACTTATGACTGCACTATTAAAGATTTTCTGTGTTGCTTGGTAAATTAGTCAGGGTGGCTGAGAAAATGAGATTGATTTGTATTACTGATAAGGTACCTATTATAGTAGATGTTTTTAATTGCTTCCGAGAAATCATTGTCCATATCATGGCCCACTTGGTTTTTTAAGCAAGTTTGTTAATATTTCTTGGGTGTTAAAAGTTCCCTTCCTCAGAGTCTTTGAGACCTAACATTTCTGAATAGATTGGTGACATTAGTGGCTGCCAGTTTTCTCTAGAATATACACACATATGAACCCAAATGCATAGTGTGGGAAATTACCTGTTATTTTAGAGATCCATGTTTACAACTATTGAGTTTGTCATTCCTAACATGGTTAGAGACCAGCCAGATCCAACTTGGGAGACCTTCAGAAGTATTTGATTTCAGTACTCATCATCTCCACTGACATGAGTACTGATTACATTTGTTAGAAATAATGGAAGTTGCATCCAACACATCTGGAAGTTGCATCCAGCACAGCTGGTAGAGGGCAGGTGCCCAAATCCACCATGTGTTACATTTGAAAATAATAAGAGGAAGATTTAGAACACTGCTGCCTTGGTGATAATGTAAGGTAGACAGAGGCGGATAAACACAACACATTAAAGCAAAGGTTGAAAAAAGCTTGTCAAAATGTGTCCAAAGAGCAAGACAAATCGTTTGAGAAAGAAATACATCTCTAATTCAGAGGTATCATCATGAAGGAATGAAAGGAATCCCTGAATGGGCTGTTGGATATGAACTCTTAATATAGAACCCATAGACCAGGGGTGTCAAACTGTCGGCCCATGGGCCAGATGCGTCACGTGGGAGCCGTGCTCTCGCCATTGTTGACAATGGCAAAACAGTCCCGATACGTTGCATGACATCACGTGACGTTGCAAGTTTGACATGTCTACAAGAGACAATGACTAACCAAAAAGACAAAACTTTAGTGTATGTGCTAGGCATAAAACTAATCAAGGATGGGATTGTCTCCAACAGACACGGGAAACATAAGGCTAGTTTTTCCAGCAATTCAGTAGTACAGTCAGTACAGCCAATTTTGGTGTGGTGATTAAGGTGCTGGAATAAGAATGAAGAAACTATGTTCTAATTCAGCCTTAGGCATTAAAGCTGGTTTGTGTGTGGTGGATGATCTCAGCCCAAGAAAGAAGACATGCTGCCTAGATCAGAGGTCCCCAACCTTTTGGGCACCCGGGACCGGTTCTGTG
Organism: Vipera berus; assembly: GCF_964194415.1. NCBI lineage: Eukaryota > Metazoa > Chordata > Lepidosauria > Squamata > Viperidae > Vipera > Vipera berus. The sequence goes on along the minus strand of NC_138202.1, from coordinate 150,365,856 downwards.
GAGAGAGGTTTTTCTGCAGACCGGAGGGTGCATGGTTTTGTGTACTGCCTGCATCCCCCAGATAGGGCTTTGCTTGTTTGTGCGGACTGGTTGCTGGCATGCTGTGGCCTGGTACTGGTCCATGGACTGGGGGTTGGGGACCCCTGGCCTAGATAACCACACGAACCTGTCCAGGCAATTGCCAGAAGCCAAAGCTGACTTAAGGTTGTTTTTTGTGTGTGTGTTTTTAAAAAAAGCTGTACCAAAAGTTAATAATATAGTAAGTGATGATCCTAAAGTCCCTTAGTAGGGGGGGGGGGAATCTTAGTTAACTTATGAGTTGAGACAGACAAGCTTGCACTGTCAGCTTGTTAGTGTACTGCTATATTGTGAGTGTTGTTTTTTGTTACAGGGCTCCATGAGAAGACTGCTACTTTAAATACAAAAGAATTTCAGGGGGAAGAAAATGTCCCACCCAAGCTTCAGGATGAAAATATTGATAGCCCTACAGAAACAGAGGAAGAACAAGGAAAGATACAGTTGAACGAGACCTGTGAGCAAATTAAAGAAGAAACCCTGTTAAAAGACAGCGAGAGCATAACAGAAGAAGACTGGGAAGATGCAGATGATGAATCTCAACAGGAAAACAGTGTGGCTTCTCATAAAAAAGGGCAAGAAAACAATGATATCCAAAGCCTTCCTCCCAGTCCCAGCTGTACCTCCCAGACTGAGGAATATGATGACCAACCAGGTGCCCTGAAAAAAAATGATATCTCTCGGCACAGTTATTCTCGTTACAACACAATATCTTATCGGAAGATCCGGAAGGGAAACACTAAACAGAGAATTGATGAATTTGAGTCCATGATGCATTCATAAACTGAGGCAGAGGACCAAATAGGCTTGCTAGGATTCTTCTCTTCCACCTATCTCCACTCCAGATGTTTCTCCATCTACAATATCATGTTATTGTAAAATCTTTGGTGGCTTCCATCCAACTAAATATAGTAGTCCTGACTAATGGTGTAACAAGAGGCTCCCTTGCCACTTGGGAGCTAGCCGCATTGACTGCATGAAGGTTTACTTCTAAATCAATATATACATAAGAACAGGCTGCATGATTGCAATCTTATACCATATGCACTTAACTGGAAGAAGTCCTACTCAATGTAATGTAACTTACTATGGCAAGTACGTACCTACATATCTTGCAACAAGCTTGTGATCTGACTTCTGGCCTACTGATTTCAGTGGACGTAGATGCAACTGATTGTAGCTGGATTGGGGCATCTAAATTTCATTTTAATGTATGCCAATTAGTGTACATTCAAAGTGACAATAAAGTTATTCTATTCTATTCTATTCTATTCTATTCTATTCTATTCTATTCTATTCTATTCTATTCTATTCTATTCTATTCTATTCTATTCTATTCTATTCTATTCTATTCCATTCCATTCCATTCCATTCCATTCTATATTGGTTGGTTATATACTTAAACAGTGTAACTACTTCTATTTTAAAATGACAGTTTTAGGTTTAAGTCAGTAGTATGATCAATTTACCCTAATTTGATTTTAAAGATGCATTTCAAACAAAATGTTTCTGTCCATTTTTGGTATATCATTGATTCTTTCTTCTGTTTTAACTAGGTTTTTTTTGCCAGTTTTTCTATAGTGCTATCCTATCACATCAGCATTTCATGTCAGTCTTAATAAATTACATATACTGACTAATTCAGTCCTGTAGCATCTTTCCAAGAGAGCAGTCTAGTTCACTCTCATTTGGCAGCCAGACTATAGAAAAACAGGCTGCTTTGAAAATATGACTCATCGGGGTTCTATCAACTCCAGTCCTACCAGTATACACATGTACCATCAGGTAGAATGGTTCTTAGTTCAGAGTAAACATTCCAGAAAATGGGCATATTCATGTCTGCATTTGGTAATCAAATCTTTATTATGATCAGAGACCAGCATATGAAGGGTAGAATACAAACAGTTAATGATTTTAAAAACTGAAAAATATATATAAATGTATATATATGTGTGTGTGTGAATGTTTTAATTAATATATATATATATATAAAGGTAAAGGTAAAGGTTCCCCCGCACATGCGTGCTAGTCGTTTCCGACTCTAGGGGCCGGTGCTCATCTCCGTTTCAAAGCCAAAGAGCCAGCGCTTGTCCGAGGACGTCTCCGTGGTCATGTGGCCGGCATGACTAGATGCCAAAGGCGCACGGAACGCTGTTACCTTCCCACCATAGCGGTCCCTATTTTTCTACTTGCATTTTTACGTGCTTTCGAACTGCTAGGTTGGCAGAAGCTGGGACAAGTAACAGGCACTCACTCTGTTACACGGCACTTGGGATTCGACCCGCCAAACTGCCAACCTTCTGATCGACAAGCTCAGCGTCCTAACCCACTGAGCCACCGCATATATATATATATATATATATATATATATATATATATATATATATATATATATATATATATAAATAATTTGATTATGTCCATATTTGCTATGAAGACACTTCATTGGTTTCATTTGCAGTGTATTCTACATAAAAATATGTAAGATTATGCTGCATTTAAATTTATTAATAAGCACTCTTGGTAGGCTATAATGTCAGAAGCCAAATTAAAGAGAGGATAAGGCTTCTGTACTTTTCACAGCTGTAGTGAAAATCAACACAATGCTGTGTTATCTGAAGGTATTTAAGATAACCCCTGCCCCCCCAAAAAATAAGAATAATCAAAATTAATAAAGCAGACAGCCAAAAACTCTGAGCAAAGCCCAAGTTCCTTCCCTTTTTAATATAGGTGTTGACTGCAACTGAAACTAATCCTGAGGCATTCCTACTTCCCAATAATAACATGCACGTGTCACAATTATGTATGCAGATGTGTGTTGCAAGAGGCCATACTGCAAAGAAAAAAACAAACTTCTCCAGGATCAAAAAATAAATTAATCTTCTCCAAATTAATAACCACACATTGTCTATAAAATAAGACAACCTCTTTATAGGATTAGTTGATCCTTCTTGTACATATATCAGCCATTTTCTTTTGCTCTAATGGTAGAAAAACCTTGGGAGAATTGGGCAAAACAAATGCCACCTGAGGAACCAATGAGATAAGAGTCGGCAGATCCTCCAGCTGGACAGCAGGTGGGGCAAGAGGCTCTGTGTTTAAAACATTAATCTCAGTTGGTTCATCTCACAAACAAGGAAATCATCTTTCTCCTGTAGTTTGTTTGGTTTGGAATGAAATGCATCTGACGAAACATTGAAACCTGCTGCACTTTTTCAGGAAATAAATTGTGGAGAAACAGTGTAAATGCATTGAATGATAATGTTTATTAAACTCGATGAAGTTCATATGCTTTGAAGGTATGGATCAAGCAACGATGCAGATACAGGTAAAAGGGTCTTCAAAAGCTTCAGTTTCTGCAAATCCCTGATAAAATAAAGTGGGTGGCTGCTTTAAACCATGAAATCACCTTTGGAGAACTTGGGGCACCTTATATGGTTTCCCCAAAAATACAGATGATCATGAAATGGCTTTCCTAAGATAACCACTGCAAGCAAGCAGATTATGCATAACAGTTATGTCTCCATTTCAACCATTTGAGAAATGAAGGGAAATTGTGAATAGTAGTTTCCATGTCTATCTCCTGAAGGTATTCAACAGACTAACAGATCATAAGCCACCATATGGTTAGTTTTTGATTTAGCAAAATAGATGTATCTCAACAGACCATGATTAAAATATCATGATTTAATGTGATCTGTGAACTGATTTCTTAAGATCTACAGTCATGGTGGGGGCAAGGAGAGGGAGAAGGTATTATGTAATTAAAGTTATTTTGTAGAGTTGAATGTGTTGGTTGTTTGATAAAGTTTTTAGCAGGATTTGTTACTTTAAGTGACTCTTTATAAATAGATGTGATGAAATTGTGGAAGCCACGCTTAGCTCTCATTTTAGGGCTACCAGATCTAGGCTGCAAAAATCCAGATGATCACTAGATGGCAAAATATAATTACACAGATAATACTTGCTTATCAATGACTATTTGTTAATCCTAACCACCCCTATCTTTCTATTTATCTGTGTCTGTCTGTCTATCATTTATCAAATTTATTTAATCATTTATTTATTATCAAATTTATTTGCTGCCCATCTGGCAGTTCAGGCTTCTGACTCTGAACGTAAGCCTGTAACTATGACCAGTCTTCAAAGTTATAGCCGTTGCAGCGACCCTGTACTTGTGTGATCAAAATTAAGTTTGTTCCCATGTTGGGCTACAATAAATGCAGGAAGACACTTGTGGACAGATCAGGAAATTGTTACAGCAGAGCCAAGATCAGCAAGTATACAGAGATAAATGGTATTCACATCAAGCCATTCCTCCCTACCTCTTATATATTTCTAATTCAAAAGTTTAGGCCAATCATTAATAATGATAGTATAAGGCATAAGCTCATCAATTAAGATTTCTTAGCAAGGACCCCTTATGTGCAGTCCCCCACCTCCTATTTATGGTTCACTGCAATGGCTACTGTAAACAGCAACCCCTAAGTTTTTAATTTTATTTTCAGGCAACTTTTGCAGAATGCTTATTTACCCAGACAGAGCTACTGCTCATTATAACCTTTTAACTTTTTATCAGTCCTTATGCTAGTTTAGGTATTATTGTAAACAAAATATTCCAACACTTTGCTATTAGATCTCTGAATATAAGTCAACCAATGTGAAGTCTGCAAAATAAATGTCACACTACTGAACCATCTCTCATCAAATAGCAGATTGCCAAAATTCTCAAATGCAGTTTCCAGATAATAGCAATAACACTTAAACTTATATACCGCTCCATAGCGCTTTACAGCCCTCTCTAAGCAGGTTTACAGAGTCAGCATATTGCTTCCATCCATCTGGGTCCTCATTTTAACGACCTTGAAGGCTGAGTCAACCTTGAGCCAGTGAGAATCGAACTGTTGGCAGTGGGCAGAATCACCCTGCAATACTGCATTCAAATCACTACACCACACCGACTCTTACCTTATTTGCAGCCTTGTGTATACCATGTTGCAGCCATTCAGTCTCGAGGCTTCACACTCCAGAAAGGGTTGCTTTTGAAGGACTGGGCATAGCTTGGCAACAACACTCTTGTTCATAGCTTTCAGCTGCGAAGGACCTGTACTTAGTGAGGTTCAACAAACTGCAACATTCTGTTCCTGGAATTCCTTTCAACTTGTTTTGTTCTGCCTCCAGACTGCAGGTTTCCTTAGCCTTTCGAAGCACAATCAAAGGACAACCATCTATGCCAACTCATTTTCCACAGGAAAAGTTGCTCAAAGTCCAACTTAAGAAGGGTTCTGTTAGTAGAATGGGCAGCCAACACAAATCTGGACACAATCTTTGATCTGGCTTTCTATTTAAATTATATCTAAATTTGCATTTAGATGCATAAATTGGATCACACACATTTATTCAAATCTGTTTATCAGCATTACGCTTGTTTCTTTTTGGTGTTGTGTATGTGGTCCACAAAGGGGTCGCACATATTGACTTCCCATCCAGAATCTATCATTCTAAATAGATAGGCATCTACTTCAGACTGTGCATATATTACATTTAATACTTCATTACATTTGCAGGTCTCTTATGATGGATAAGCACAGCATCAGGGACATCCATGAGGGGTCAACATCTACGTGACAGGGACATCTGGGCAACTGAAGCCCCATTCGTTTTGAACATCCTTTGTACCGTCTGCAAAGTGGGTCTTTGATTGCCTGAGTTGTGGCTTCTGTTTTCATGCTGCTAAGGGCACCGCTGCTCTGCAGCTGCCCTGCAGTTGCCCCTGCCCAGTCAGGTCTTTATCATTTTTATTAAATTTCTTTTGCACTTGACTTAACTGAACATCAGGGGTAATAAAAATAAACCAGGAAAAGTGAAATGGTGCGGGGATGGAGCTGTTACAATGCCACTAAAGTTTAGAAATGAAAGAATGCGTTAGGTTTATTTTTCACGTTTTGGAATTTATTTTTGTTCATCATACTTCTTGTTTAAATGAATAAAATGGCAGTATTGTACATACTAAACACAAACTTCATTGTACCAAGGCAAGTTGTTTATTTGCCCCATTAGTCTGTATGACCCCAGAGGATATATTTGCAAATAGTAGGCTTCTGTTTATGATCCTTGTCTCCAGACAAATGCTAAGAATTCAGTCAACATTTCATCTTCATTCTGAGAACACACTGATTACTTTGTGTGAAATAAAAATGTGTGTGTACGTGCACAGATATATTGGAATTAATATTTGGAAAGAAATAAACTGAATTAAGAATCTACTTTGCTCTCCAAAGTTGTGAATTAAACGTCTCCTTTTTATCCCAGCTATATTCACTAGGTATAGTTTTTATTTGTTGCATAATGAAAAAGTTGACCATATATATGCAGTTACATACATAGTCACATACATACATTGTTACATACAATCCCCCCCTCACACACATACACATTGCAACAACACATAGCAAGATTCTTAAGATCTGAATTTTGTTGCAGAGAGTTTCCTTCCAAGAATAGCTTTCAAAGTGGTCAAGATTGGTACAAATATCTTTTCTTTCTGAAGTCTGGTAAGTGGTTCCCATCACCCACCCTGTAATCAAATTGTAATTAAGCTTGGAGTATCGGTTTTCCTGGTTACTTTCCATATATTCTAGTGCAAACATTTTAGTCTCAAGCCTACAGACTTCAGCAGCTTTGGTGAGCTTTTGTTTCAATAAATGCCCTTGGTAAATGTCTCATTATCAAGGCACAATTTGGGGGTGTTTTAAATTTGCTTACAACAAAAACTGCAGTTGAGTTGAAGAAATCAAAAATCTGGGTGACGTCAGCTCTAAGCTGCTTAGTAGCTGCCCCTGTTGATTCCACACACAAAATTGGTGTTAAAGAACCAGATCCAGAAAAAGGGTCACTTGCTTTATACACAATTAGTGATCATTATTTTAATGTGAGTTTTGTATTCCACTAGAGAAGAAAGCAGAAAGACAAGGGCCCAAGTGCACAGGTGCTGAATAGGTAACACCTGGCTCAACAGCCGTAACTGTGCGAGGGATCTAGGAGTCCTAGTGGACAATCACTTAACTACCGGTATGAGCCAGCTGTGTGCTTCAAATAACATGCAAAGTATTTTAACAGAATGTTTTGATCTCTCCTGAATTTCATCATTTGCCCAAAAATTTTAGGGAGCCAAACATTGCAAAGGTGTACAGTATTCAAGAAACCCTATTTGACCATATCAAACTCTCAGTCATGCAATCACTGATGGAAAAAATATTGCACTTCAGATGCTGAGCTACATCTGAGAAACAACTAAATATCCGTGGCGCTGCAAAATTAAGATGAGGAGGCAGTAAAACACACAACCATTTTTATATAGCAATTTTGGTATTTAATACTAGTTTTCAAAATTAAAATTTTATGTCAAACATTATCAACAAACAGCATCAAGGAAGGGACATCTTGTGCTCAAGTTTGAAAAAGTAATCTCTTATACATATCTATTCTGCAATAATTTCCAGAGTTTACTGAAACTTACTCCAAAGTAAGTCATAAGGGACTGCACATTAAGGCACGTCTTGTTAGATCAGATATTTAAATCACTGAATGGTTTACAAGGATTTACAAATCCTATTGATTTTAATAAATCTACCTAAGCATGAGTAAGAATCAAATCCAATAATGAAATCCAGTAATGATGGGAGGAGCATGTATACAAATCTGTATCCAAATCATCACAATAATATACTTAAATTCACCAAAGAAAAGATTAGTTCTTCTCTGGATGTTAATTCAGCTAAAAAAAAGAGCAGCTATTAAACTGAAACAATTTTAACATCAAGAGCATAACATACAAACGGAACAAATTATATTTCATATAAAAATAGTGACAGAGTTCATACATTGATCCCTAACGTACCTGCCTTTTGCTGTTTCAGACACAGATCTGTTGCACAAAACACGGGAGTCTGCCTAAAACAGTTTACTGAAGAAGTCACAATTGCTAGGTTCATACATGCATACATACAAAGATGAAACACAACAATATATTAGGTTAGTGTGTGGCATGAAGCCAACATGGTGACATTTAAGGCTCCCTGAAATAGATATTAGGGATTCATTTTGAATTCCCAGGATCAGTGAAAAAGAGAACGGTTGCATCAGTATCAGCACCTTCATTCATCATGAGTAATAAATTTTGATTTAACAGAATGGTCCATATTTTCAATAAATGACCTTTTGATCCGAGACTTTGGTAATACATCAAAATACAGTAATGCAACATGTCCCCTTACTGCACAAGTAGCTGCTGTTCAGGTATCTAGCTGTGTAAACTCATTTGCCAGGTCCGCATGGATTTTTTTTTTGTTCTTAGGCAAAACCAAGATTGTGCTTTAAGTAGATAACAAAGGGAAATTAACTGCAGAGAATTTGCAATCGTTTCAGTGAAGCTTTATCTAAATTTAGGTTTATAGGTGCAACTTGAGATTATTCACATTTCAGAGTTGACACCTATCTTGGAGAGACGTTAAAGATGTCCATGTTTTGTCACATGTACTACAGATCAACGTGGAAGGGTCAGCTTTTCAATCTAGGCGTGCTGCTGTTATGATGTATCAGTGCTGTGCCAAATACAGAAGTTATCCATGCAGACAGGATGGACCACTAAGTCTTTTTTGGCTCTCTTGTTTTCTATATTTCTATCTTTAATGGGCATTTCATTCATTAATGCAAAAATCATCACAAGCACACAGTTCAGTTTCATTGGGCTTTACAGAAAGTGAAAAGTGATGGCAGGCTGCACTGGCAATTTATTAACATTATCAAACCAATTTCACATGGCTTCTTTAGATATTTTTAGACGTTCAGTGCCAGGATCTTAAATTATGGTGAACATGAGGCACAAACATGTGACTGATACTTGTTCATCAATCTATTTTGTAAGGAAAAAAAAGTGTAAGAAACATCAAAATTGGATTGTGATTTTTTTCCTAAGAGCCGAGAAATGGATTGGATAAATTCAAACAGTAAAAAAAGAATATAGTCAACTGTATTTGAAACTTTTTGCGCAAGAGACCAAAGCAGGTAGATTCACTTAAAAACATGGGCAGAACCAAATCCTAGAGCAGGGGTCTTCAAACTTGGCCCTTTTATGACTTACAGACTTCAACTCCCAGAATTCCTCAGCCAGGCATGCTGGCTGAGGAATTTTGGGAGTTGAAGTCTGTAAGTCATAAAAGGGCCAGGTTTGAAGACCCCCTGTCCTAGAGCACATATATATCTTGGCTTGATTCTGAAAACAATTACACAAAGAGCTGCAACACACAGAAGCCAAGGAGGCAAAGTAAATACCAACTCAGAGCTAATGTAAGGATGAGGGGCTTATTTCTTTTTATTTCCAGATATGAACTCAATAATCAGGGTGGGAGAATGAGGGAAGATTCTTTCTGTCCTCTTCTACACTGGTTGATAGTGACATCCAAAAACGCGACATCAACTTTCTAAGTCTGGTTTGTTTTTGGAATGCATTTTTTGTAATTTTCACCAGTAAGCAAAAAAGATAACATATGGTTGCAAACTGTAGGGAAATAGGCCAACATGACTACTTGTTAAAGAATGAAAACAAGAAATCACAATTGATTGTAAAGGGATATTTGTGCCATTTTTTTTAAAGCTTGCGAATGCTAATTGTATCAGATACTCTGCTTTGGAATGAAGGGAATTTCACAGGTGCTCATTCTTATATCCTGGACTTCAAATTTTTATTTGGATATTGAGCCCAGGATATCTGTTTCCTACAAGAAAACCTGGGTATAATATTGCATTTTTTTTCTTATGCTGCTTTGTTCCCCACGCTGCACAGAGAATACAGAATGATTTTTAAAGCCTAAATTAAACCATCGCTGAAACGGACATTTTGGAAAATGAAGAGTGAAAATGCAGTGGGACTGATGTGAAATACAATGTGACTGTTATGTACAGCCTCTCTATGTTGGCTAAATGAAGAAGGATAGAATATCAGCACACAAAATGTAATGAAATTAATGTTTTAATGTGATCATGAGATCACAGACAACATCTGTGTAATTTTTTTGATAGTGCCCGCAGGGTAGCAATACTAAATGATATTCAAGGGTAATTAGAAAGACAGTTGGGAATGAAACTGGGATGTCTGCTAGGCAAATCAATATTTTGGCAACTTTGCTTCGCGAAGCATTGTCAGCACTATGTGATATTATACAGAGACCCTCTTAAGACACCAAATAATCTTGTAACCAGCTGTAAATATGACGGCTGATGAAAGCTTGGCTGCCTTCTAAGCTTATATTACAAAAACATACAATAATGTTAGCATAATGTTCTGAGACACAAGATGTGAATTTTAAATCTTTTACTCCAGAGCAATTCACAATCATAAGAATTCTTACGCTGATAAGCAGCTAATTAACTCCAGAGTTACCAGTGTTCACTGCTCTTAAATTAATATCTTGAGAGTATTATTGTTAAATGTGTTGGTCCTGTCAAATAACAGCCTAATTTAACAGTGGGCGTGCCACAACCAACTAAGAGGATGTAGGGAAGCAGGACCAGACTTCCTCAGGACCCTCAAATCCTGAGAAACACACATTTTTGATATTGTTTAAATGGAATGTGCTATAACAGGGGTGTCAAACTGCCGGCCCGCGAACCAGAGCGTCACGGAGAAACCGCGCCCATCCCATTTTCGGCAATGGGAAAAAGTTCCGATACGTTGCGTGACATCACATGATGTCGCAAGTCTGACATGCCTGTGCTATAATGTCAGGTATCCACCTAATGGGGAAGCCTATATTTTATTTATTTGTATCCCTTTTATTATTTTTACAACTTAAGGTGGGGAACACATCCCAACACATCATCTTCGTTCTATTTTTCCTACAACAACCTTGTGAGTTGGGCAGAGAGTGAGTGACTAGTCAAAAATCACCAAGCTGGCTTTCACAGCTAAGATGGGACTTGAACTCACGGTCTCCTGCTTTCTAGCTTGGTGCCTTAACCACTAAACCAAACTGGCTCTAGGTCCTTAATTAGGAGTTTCAATTCACTAAATATAAATATCTCGAGATAAAGTGGCTGCAAGCCAGGGCACAGTCCCCTTGTGCTATGCACAAGTATGCTAAATGCAGAGACGTATATTTATAGTGTGCAATTATATACTGTATAAATAATTTCATTATACTGTTGGGCTATGTGACTTCAGATAGTAGGTGGATAACTCAATGGTGTTTCTCCCAACATCAAAAAATGTAAGTTCACATATTGACATATGGAAAACACAAGTATTTGTCTTTTTAGAAGATGACAAACTATTTCAAGATACTGGGATATGTGTGAAATTTGACTATGCTTTTGGAAAGATTATTTTCTGTTAAGTTCTGTCTGCTTCAGGGGATTATGCCGAGAGTGGTGGGACCGAATGAGTTCTATTCTTAAGTAACATCTTTTTTCGGAGATGTTCACTTTGAGCCTTACATCAGGAACATCCCAGTCCTTGTAGATTGTGAAAAATCACTAAAATATCATAGAATATTAACTTATATGATGGCAAGTTCCAAAGTGCAAATCAAGCAGTCTTCTGAAAAATGTTTCTGTGACCCAAAGAGTTGCAGGCATGTGGCAATGCTTGAATCTCTGTGTGTTTGGAGGCTACAAGCATCTGGCACTTCATGCTGTCAGGAACATTACACTTAAGTTCCAAATTTGCTATCAAATAGTAAATGCATGACAGATTCTTCCATCTGGGAGTGCCTTATGATAGTAATACGAACTGCTGGAGAAATTACCCAATGTGAGTTTATGTGGTTCTTTAATTTTTCACGCCTGGTGAAATGAATCACATCATTGACATATATGAAGGAATGCTGTTTCAGATAACACTCTATAAGCTCTACTTCATGAGTTCTCTCATTTTGCCCTCTCCTCCCGCTGAATACATGCTTGTCATCATTCTGAAGGGATCACACCTTTATGTCCACAGTTTTTCTAAAACAAGGAATGTGAATTCTTGTCACAAGAAGGAAATGTACACAGAATACTCAGCCAGAGTTGTAAATTATCCCAAAAGAAATTTCAAGGCAAAATAAAGTATTTTAAGGCCTCCAATCCTGTTTTCAACATAGCTATGGGATTCTTCTTTCTCTTTCCCATCTTGGATGATCTGAAAGGTGACGAAGTGACCATAATTCTAGGAGAAAGGGTCACTGAAAAAGTTACTTCTGAACTCTACCGTCAAGTGATTTCAGCCTGAGATTCTAGTGCATTTTCTTGAAAATGACAACAATAAGACTTTTTCTGCTAGACTTGGGAAGACATTTTCAACCTTCTGTACGTGCTTTTGAAACAAAGGTTTTTAGATATTTAAGACTACAAGGTCTGCCAAAGTTTTCCAAGAAAGAGAGAGAGGGGAGAGGGAGGGAGGGAGGGAGGGAGAGAGAGAGAACACTAATGAACTGAAATATTCATAACGACTTCCATAATAATATCAAGCATAATATTTCATTGTTAAGTTTACTTTTTATCATGGAAAAAGATACTCAAAGTACTTCCTTTTTGTTGAACTTTTTTTTCCTGCCAGATTTCTGCCCAGCTTCCTTTGAGGTAACAGCCCTGGTTGGAATGATACCACCTTAAACCAGCTGTGTCTTTCTCCATCTCTGTTGACTTCCCCATATGCTGCTTTTAAATTGTGGTTCTGAGAAACATTTTGTACTTCCCATTTCTAGAATTGACGTTCTTGAACTTATCAGCGTACTAAGCAGCTCCTACATATAGCTTGCTTGGCTTCTGCTTCACTCAGCATAGTAGTTTTCAAATTGCCACTTCTGATGGATATTGCTTGGAAAACAAATGTTAGCCCTCAGAACTTTCTGAGATTGATCTATTTCCAAACATGTAGCCCTTGAAAGGTGCTCTGAAACAATGTGATCCATCTAAAGAGAAGAGAGAAGACAGTGACAGTGGGTTATACACACAAACCCGAAAGGTAAACCATTGATTTAGTACTAGAGAAGCTTGGTCAAAGTAAATCCTGCCATGTTTCCCAACAGAACTAAGGAGAAACTTCCTAACAGTTAGAAGAATTAACCAGTGGAACAACCTGCCTCCAGAAGCAGTGAATGCTCCAACACTGGAAGTTTTTAAGAAGAGACTGGACAGCCATTTGTCTGAAATGGTATAGGGTTTCCTGCCTGAGCAGGGGGTTGGACTGGATGACCTCCAAGGTCCCTTCCAACTTTACTACTATGATTATTATGATAAGCAGAACAGGAAGTGTACAACATGTCTATTTGTTCTTGGACTACAAAGACAATTCTTCCCATCTAAATACTAATTGTTATGTAAAGGACATTATACCATGTGGCCTTTGCAATAATGGATCATTTAATGGCAGGTGATTCTGCTCTTCAGATTGCAGTATTACCCAGCTGATGAAATAGGGGACACATCACAATGAAAGGGGGTTGGATGCCTTGTTAATTGTCAAAATCAAATTATAAATTCATGAAAAGGTTTGAATGAGCAAAAATCATATTCTCAGGTGCAACTAACTTAGGTGTCTAAGTAGGTTTCCTAATAGTAACGTAACTATTCTCAACCGAAGAAATAGGCTTTTTAAAGAAATAAGTTTGAAGGATCTTTGATAAAAATAGATATTTAAAAGCTGAAAAAGTTAAGGAAATGAAAAAAAAACCTGCATTGCCACAAATATTCAAAATCTAGAGATTCATGATGCAAGTAAATGCTGATCTTTGTAATGAAGGGACTTTCAGCATTCAAGATATAACACTGGCAATAAGAACAAAAAGAAAGCAATTCATTAGCATTGCATTCATTTCTTGCTAAATAAACTAAATTTGGGAGTGCGTGGAAAGAAACCGCCCAGAATTACCCCGTGGTAAGATGGGTGGCCAATAAACTTTACAAATAATAAAAAAAAACTTTTTAGCATCCCACTTCAGTGTTTCTCCCATCAGATTCATATCTTAGACTTGATGTCTGGCCTATCTGTGTCAAGTTGCATGTGTGTACATAGATGTAGGCACAATATTGACACTAGAGGTTGTCCTTACTTACAACCATTTGTTTAGCGGCTGTTTGAAGCTGCAACGGCATTGAAATGACTTGTTTTCACACTTACGACCACTGTAGCATCCCCCATGGTCACATGATCAAGATTCAGACACTTGGCAACTGGCATGTATTTATGACAGTTGCAGTGTCCCAGGGTCATGTGGTCACCATTGGTCACCTTCCCAGCTGGCTTTTGACAAGCAAAATCAATGGGGGAAAATCAGATTCATTTAACACCTGCATGATTCATAATTCATTTAACAACTGTGGCAAAAAAGAGTCATGAAACGGGGCACAGCTAACAACAATTTTGGGCTCAGTTATGGTTGTAAGTCGAAGACTCCCTCTACTATATCCAGAGAGATGGAAGCAGGTATCTTTCAATACCTGGAAACTGCCTAGAATTATCTTTGGCAGGATGGGCGGCATATACATTTAATAAATAAATCCTTCCTCTTTGCCCTTCCATACAAAGGGAAATGAAGACGAAGTTTCTTATGACTAACCCCCAAAGAATAGGCTGTTCTGCTGATTTTTCTTTATTCTCAATAGAAGCAGCCATAAAAGGGCCTTGTGAGTAACAGCTATTACTTTCATATAAAAGAAATCCGTATTTTGGTTTCCTATGATGGAGACAGCTTTAGGCTGCATTTCTCCCTTAAGGTTTATATTCTCTTCCTTTAACATCCAAAATTCTCATAAAAACTAATCTGATCTTTTACCACAACAGATAAAGGTGTATACCTCAGTTTGATGTTAATTTAACATGTATGGATGGATGCAGCAGTATGTATCCAATTGTGTTTAATTAGTTTTTAATGGTTTAGTGGAAGGAAGGAAGGAAGGAAGGAAGGAAGGAAGGAAGGAAGGAAGGAAGGAAGGAAGGAAGGAAGGAAGGAAGGAAGGAAGGAAGGAAGGAAGGAAGGAAGGTACTCAAACATCTTTGTGATGGCAAGGATCCATCTTTCATATGAAGACAATTAGAAACTGGCAAACTATTTCATAGCTTAAATGGATGAAAATGTTCTTAAATTTTTAGGAACCCTTTTCAAGACAATACCTTCTCCTTTTTTTAAGGAATTCTATTCGATGGAGGAATAAATGGAAGGCATCTCTATACCAAGACTAGATACATGATTACTGATGAGATATTCTAATTGCTGTAATTGACCTTCCCCACAAAACCAAGAGATTCTACTGACATATTCTATCCCCGTTCCAATTTTAGATACAGGAAAATCATTCTAATTTACTTTAGCAGTTTCTTAGCATTAAGATCAATTTCTAGGTCCTATAGTTATGGAGGATAAAAAAATATATATTTTTGCTAAAACTATTTTTGGATCCTAAATGAGCAGTTTATGCTCTATGCCACCTAAGGTAAATATATTTGAAAGGTTGCAACTATAGCTTTGACAAGCTTGTATCAAAGCAACAGGAAACCAAATGAGATTATTTTTCAATAACTTCAATAAAACATTGGCTGTTTAAAAGACTTTTTAACACAGCCTAATACAAAACTGGATGCATGTACTCCAATTGCAACAAGTTATTCACTGCTGTAGTTTTATACTCTTTTTTTCTTATTTGCATTTACATTCTGCTTTTCCTATTAATAGCTAAAAGCAGATTACATGAGGTTCATAATCTTTCTCCCACAACACCAATCCTTTGAGGTAGAATGGCTTGAGAAGGTGCAATTGGTTCCATGATAAAGTGGGGAGGGGCCTCTGGCTCTCCTTGTTCGACTCATCACTTCACATAACCTCTACACATATTGTCATCTTCTCTATAAGGAGCAACTTTTGCACTTCATCTAACCAATGTTGTTTTATCTGATGGAGAGTTTCTCCATCTTGTAGAGACATTTACTTTCAATATGAGATTTTTTTTAAAAAAAAACCTATCAATACTGAATCTGGAACATATCCCATTCAATAAAGGTCTCACACTGTTTTGTAAGGCTGCTCTTTTGGTGCCCTTTGTATCAATCCTCATTTTGGATATTACAAACATTACTTACTACAGGGGTCTTCAAACCTGGCCCTTTTATGATCTGTGGACTTCAACTCCCAGAATTCCTCAGCCAGCGTGCCTGGCTGAGGAATTCTGGGAGTTGAAGTCCACAAGTCATAAAAGAGCCAAGTTTGAAGACCCCTGACTTAGTGGGTTTTTTTCCCCTGCTTCACTGTTTTCACTACACCTTTGTGGCCATTTGGTTAAAGTAACAGAATAATTTATAGTACATGGCAAGTCCTAGCCAAATTTGGCCGGTCTTAAAAATCCATGCAGGGTTAGTGAAGAAATTACAGGGAACTTGGCAGAGGCGTTCACAGTCCCATTGCTTTCATCAGAAGGATGAATCATTCAGAATGGTGAAAGCAGTCTTGCTTCACAAAAACTCAAGCTCCGCCCCTTTTGTACATGCCTGCAACATCATAACTTATGTGGAAAAAAGGTAGAGCTTGTATCAGCCACCACCACCATTACCTATGTTTGGAATTAAAAAAGAAGGAAATGACAAATTGTTTACATATGGTTGACAAGAAAGCTGCACAGAGGTGTCCCTAGAGTCAATTAGTCATGAAAAAGACCTTGCTTGGGAGGGCGGGGGGGGGGGGGGGAGTTGCAAAATGCACAAGTCTCTCTGATCTGTGTTTGATGTGAGCTGCCTATGAATTATATTGGTATTAGATTAGGGTCTAAATCTGATGGTTGCCTATTATCTTTTAGCGTTTATTAACATGTGGGTTGTAAATTTTTGTTCGGCAATTTTTTTTAATGACAATATTCCAATTTGGATATCCTAAAGAACGCGTCCCTGCTGAAATAAATAGGAAGTGATATAATGGAACAGCATTAAACAAAGGGCACAATCAACAAAAATGTTTCCAAATTTATTTTTGTTACTCCACTTTTTCACTACAAAATGGAGCATGGAGAGAAATTCCATGACTGGCAAATAATAAAATTTGGAGTTGAAAATATCTGTTAAGTGTAACTCCAAACCCTTCTCTTTTTTTGACAGGGGTTTCATTCTACAAAATTTGATACTAGCTCGGTAGTCCTTAGACTTTCAGTCAGACTTTCTATTTGCAATCCTGGAGTTAAAAGTGTGAGGTTAGCACTAGAGAGACCCGTGCCCAAATCCTGACTAAACCATTAAGCTCACTACTGGAGGATCCTGAACAAGCATAATCTTCAGTCTAATGTTCAGATCAGGGGTGTGGCGAAGAGTTAAGTGCAACGAGAATGATATACACTGCCCCAGACCACTTGGAGGGAGCTGATGATAGATTAAATATTCACTGATATTACTTCTCTACCTACAAATGATAGCTAAGAGTAAACCTTGCATAAGTCCTCTCCTTACTTGAATGACAAATGTCTGCATGTCTGTCATTGCCATACAGAGGGAAATGATGTAGCAAGCTCTCTTTGTTTTGAACCGGTTCCACTTTAGCCACAGTGAGATGGGTTGTTATTTGCTAAACAGCCGCACTTACGAGTTCTGGGTGAAAAGCAACCAGTGATTTATGCAACCATTTCTGGCTATTGTTTCTTTTATCGCAAGGGTGCAGACCCAGGGTCCCTTCGGCATCAGTAAGTGCCACGCAGGAGCCTTCATGTTGGATTAGCCTCAGCCAGGTGTAGTTGAACTTTTGGTTCTGCACATAGAAAAGAATTGGAAAAGATAAAAGATTCAATCAGAGTTTTCTGAATTAAAGAGTTGATTCTCTGTGACTATGCCCTGGATTGTCTAAGATGCTCTTCCCAGAGGTTACTCAAATACTGACCAAAGGGTCAGTATAAATAATACAATTCCCTTTCTCAGTTAGACCAATGCTAAAGGCACACATAAGACCTATTTTCAAAACTTATGATCCATTAAATAAAAGACAGATTTTTTTATTGTTCCCTTCCCCCCCCCTCTCAACACTTACTCATTCTGTTACTTTGAAAATCCATAAAACTATGTTTGGGTTATTAAGTTGAAAATGTAGGTTATTCAAACAGTAAGTGTACATTTATTTTTTTAAATTCACTTTAACAGGTTAATTTTTGTTACAAATGGACCTAACAAGCTGCTTCATTTGTTCCTTTCCTTTAATAAAGTTATTATTGAAAACGTAAGCAACCGTCAATTCACCTAACACAAAGGAAGTTGCATATTCAGAGCATATGCAAAATATTATTTGGATATGGAAAATATTACTTTTCAGGGAAAAATGTTGAAGGGGGACAATAAGATTCAAAATACACATATTGCTACATGAAAAATGATCTAATCATATTATTTTCTGCATCTGAAATACTATTGCTCTCACCATTTCTGGCCTTTTAATTTTATTAAAGGTTTGCCTATATTGAGACAAATTGTTATGTATTTCCAACTACCCCCTGTTAAAAAATAAAAAGTTCGGAGAAGGGCGGGATATAAATGGAATTAAAATAAAATAAAATAATTACTCATCCATTTTTAAAAAATTTATTGGGGCAAACACATTAAAAAAGACTTCTTAAACCTCTTCTCCATAACATTGCAACTACTTCCCCCCCCCCTCAATTTTCTCCATTTTTTTTTCTTCATGGGTCCTCATGTCTATTAACCCTGGCAGAACTAAGAAGAGCATTAGTTTTGATTTGTGAGTGCGGAAAGCTAGGAAGCATGAGCAAACCTGAAAGAGAGCACAATCCTGCTTTGTCTGGATGCAGACAGTCTTTACTGAAGTGCTGACACTAAACTAGGGATTTTCCTTCAGTGTTCTTTGTGTTCACAGCCCTAGCCTACTCCTGAGCACTTCCCAAAGCCACCCACCCAGGATCAGGGTGCTCTTCTCTAATTTCACTTCACTCCTATTCCAGGGTGAGTCTTCTTAGACTTCTTCTTGGGGCCATCACGAGTGGGGGGGGGGGCTGTTCTCAGCTTTCTCCAAGCAGCTTGACTGTTGCAACCCTTGTGTTTCTTGTAGGAAAAGGGACAGAGTATTCGAGCAGAGCCCATTCAAAGGGACCCCCTATCTGAAGAAGGAATTCTGGCCACAATTCAATTTTGGGCATGCAAGCCAGATGAATCGCTGCCACATTGTAATCCCCTTCTGTCAGCATCGCTGGGTACATCTGGCCAGGAAATCAACTCCACAGGAAGGCTAAGAATATTATAATTGGGACTGGCTATAACAGACTCTTCCAAGTCTAATTGTGATGTACTTCCTCCTCCTATTCTTTATAGCTCAGTGAATTAGGGAATTGTCTGCCTGAATAGCTTCTAAAGGTTACCTTCTTCTGCACTTATAAAATACTTCAGCCCCCTTTTGCCTATGTAATGGTTCTTGCAGGACTCTTTCACGGTAATCTGCCTTACCCTGTACACCCAGGTTTCTCAACCTTGGCAATTTTAAGAGGTATGTTGTGATTCAGGGTCAGCCTGTGGGTTCGGCAGTTGGGTCGGACGACTCAGAGGAGGAGGGGGGTGTTGAAGAGCTTGCTGAGGGGGTTGAAGATCTTGCTGATGAGAGCCCTCAGCCAGGCCCCTCCCACCTGGTCACGACGGAGACCCAGCTGTGTGAGCCTGACAGTGTGGATGAAGATGACCCACAGCTGGCCCTGTTCAAGGACGCCCGACGCAGGAGGCAGTCAATCAGGAGTAAACAGAGGAAGGCAATGGGGCTCCTCGGAAGGAGGCAGAGAGAAGCCACGCCCTGAACTGTATAAAAGGGGAATGCGTGGGAGGGCTGGTTTGCTGAAGGCAACAGCTTGAAAAGCTCCTGTTTCTTGGTTCGTGTCTTGTTCCGTTTGTTTTTGTATTAATAAATTTGGCAGGCTTAATTCCAGCCTCTTGCCTTCTTGTAAAAGGGGTTGTTCCTGCCTTTTCTGCAGGGCCGGTAGCAGGCTGGTACAGAACAAGGTATGGACATCAATTCCCACAATTTCCTAGCCAGCATGTTAGTAGGGGAATTCTGGGAATTGAAGTCCATGCATCTTAAAGTTGCCAAGGTTGAGACACACTGCTCTACACCTTCTGTTTGGATAAGCTGACAATTGGATTATCCAGACAGAACTGGATTCCTTTTGACTTCAGAAGGTCCTTTACAACTAAAAATAATACAAGTATCACAGCTGGGTAGAGAACTTAATAGCTTATATAAGATTAAACCATATCCAGTATTTTGAAGACATTTTAAAAAGGGTTTAGCCTCTAAGAATAATGAGAAATAATTCCATTTACCTTGTTATTAATATCACATGTTTCCAAGGTAAGACTAGATCGATTCACAGTGACGCACTTATCCAATGCTACATTAATAATCTAGAACAAATAAATGATTGAAACATATTCAGGAAAAAAAATAACTTCAAATTACCAAAAAGGACAATTGTTGACTGAAAATGTTGAAGCAATTAAATTTTATAATGACTATTTAGCATTTGTAAGCTGCATCTGATTGTATTTTATTTGTGGAAGAAAAATATTATGCACTGAGTATGCCAATTTATTACCAGCATAATATATTTGTATGCCATTGATTTTCCCAGGGCAGAAAAAATACTACTAGAAGGCTGAAATGAAAAGAAGTCCGAAAGGATCTTAACGTTTTCACTTAGGGATAGGAAGGCAACCGAATCAATGGAAGGCTGCATTCTGCAACTAAACCAAGATTCAGATTGTAATATTTTTCATTACTAGTTTCCAAGAGAATCCAAAACAGTATATGCACATCACGCAACACATTATGCAATGTGCAAAGAGGAGAAAAGAATAGTAAACAAAAGAAATTAAAGACATGAGAAAAAGAGGCAGAACAGAAATTGTATCTAAATCTCATTTACACAACCCTATTCATTGTATGGCTCTGCATCTCCCTATTCTTGCAAACTATCCTTGCTTTCCACATTCCGACATATACTGATTCAAACCCTGACATTCGAGAATGTCACCCATCTTGGATTGAGCAACTCTTCAAATCCATTCAACTGCATCTTTTATTTCCCTTTCCTTTCATCTCATTCATTCTTTCTTCAGATATTGATTTGTGATTTGATTCGTGATCTGATCTTCATTCATTCTTCCTATATAAACAAACCACGTCAACCATACTTCTTCTATGGGTATTCAGTCCACACTAATTCATTCTTGACTCCATCTCTTCTTGTTTTACTATGCACACTTAAGTATCCAGTCCTATTGCATTCAACTTACTTTTATGTTCTTTCTGAGATACTGAACACTGATTACCCGAAATAAGGCATAAATACACTCCTGTACAGTGACTTTAATTTCTTTTGAAATACTATCCACTCTATCAGCAATCAGTTCATTTTAAAATTCTCATTCCACTTTTCTATTTCTAGTGAATGTTTTCTGAAGCTGTTCACTCACTTCCTCTAGTTCTTTATAAAATTTATTGACAACCTGCAATGACTCACTCCATTTTCCCTGTCAAACATGGCAAAGGTATGTTTGTCTTTGATATGTTATTTTTCTACAAAGTCATACATGTCCCACACTGTACCTTGCAATCTACCAGACATTCACCTCAAATATTGTGTTTCCAGCCGACAAGGCATCATCAGCATCCAAAAATACACATTTATGTCCCTAGCCAAGAAACCTCTATGCCAACATAACCACTTGTTACATTTTTACTACAAATACATTAAACAACTATGAAAATGTTTCACATCCTTGTCTTTATTCTATGCTCAATGCTGAACAATTCCCCAAGCATTCCATTTGTTTTCTCACAAGCTTTACTTCCATCATAATCAGGTCTTATGACATTAAGCAATTATTCTCCAACTCCACACTTACAAAAATGATTCTGCAATTCCTTCTGATAGGTGAAAATGTGAAGCTGCAATAAGCAAAAAATTACATTATCCCAGTCTTCACCATATCGACTTGAACTTAATCTCTTACCAGTGTCCAGTCACCTCTACAACTTCCTACCTCTCACTCAAGGCATCTTGTCCTCTGCTTTATTTCCTGCAGCTCCTCATATTATAAAAGTTTTGCTATGAACTATTTGTACAAAAAGCACAGTTTGTATCATGACTCTTTGATTGACTCCACCCTCCTATCTCCAGTTTTAGGTGAACATACAAAAGTACTTTAATTTCTGTTGATCAAAGCTAATACAATTCCTGAATCTTGTGAACAATCCTTGGCTGTCCAAACTTAACTTTCCCTACTTCAAATGCTGTTGTTCAGTTTTTCAAAAGGGAGTCTCCACGAGTTATTTCTATTTGTTGCTATAGCGTATCAGCAACCTAAGCAGGGACAGGTAAAAATGTAATTATCCACAGCTGACCTTTTGCAGTTAATTTGGTTGCCCAAACCATTGAAACAGCAATCTTCTACTTTAAAATTAGTTGGTCTAACCAAGACTAATTTACAGTTTTAAACAAACTCTTCCAGATTAATGAAGTGAGCTGTAATTTGTTATTGTAAAGGTCAAAAAAAATAAATATAAATAAGTGGGTAAGCCCTCCTGCTGTTATAAGATCTCAGTTTGCTAATGGATTTGGAAGATGAGTGACTGATTATATATAACATTTTTTTTCAGTACTGAGATTTAAGACTTATCAAGAATCCCTTCTTCCCCCACTTCATAATATCGATTTTTGTGATGCTTGAATTCATGGATAATAGAACAGACCCTAACCCATTCCTTGCCCTTAGAGTAAGGAGATTTAGAAGAGGAAGGACTCCTATACAAATTCAAAGTTGTGGTGACAAATGGAATCTCAGGAGATGTTCTTATACCAATTACGAGGGTAATTCGGAAATAAACCTCCATTTGGTTATCAATGACAGACACTCGCAGATACAGAATTTTTATTATACACATTAGAACACTACATTACATTACATTTTGGCATAATCGCCATTCAAATTGAGGCACTTGTCATAATGTTTTACAAGGTTTGAAATTCCTTACTAGTAATCCCTCGGCTCTAAATCTGGGCTATGGGGGGGGGGGGGGAATGATCAAAACATCCCAATGGAACTGCTTGAAAAGTTCTTAGGTGTGTCTAGTGGTGTGCGGGCAAGCATTATCGTAAACCAACACCACGATAATTTTTTATTTTTATTTTATTTTAATTCCATTTATATCCCGTCCTTCTCTGAAGACTCAGGGCGGCTTACAAGCTTAGCAGTAGCCTTCATTCTATGTATATGCCTGCTTATTAGGGCTTTCACACACACCCCAAGCGGCATTATTACAAAGTCAGCTTAATTGCCCCCAACAATCTGGGTCCTCATTTTACCTACCTCGGAAGGATGGAAGGCTGAGTCAACCTTGAGCCTGGTGGGATGCGAACCTGCACTAATTCCAGGCAGCTGGTGTTACTTAAGGAGGCATTAGCCCACTGCTCCACCAAGGCTCTTGATAATGCCCCAACCCTTGTTATGGATGGCTCATCTGAGTTTTTGTTTCACAGTAGACTTCTGAATTGGTGGTTGAACCACACTCCATGAACTTCACTAGCAGTAATCCTTTGGCATCTTCAGATTTGACGAGATTTTCTATGGCACCACTTCCGATGTGGTGCTGGCCCACGATAATGCTCACCCGCACACCGCTTGACGCACCCAAGAACTTTCAAAGTAATTCTGTTGAGATGTTTTTGATCACCCCCCACTATAGCTCAGATTTGGCGCCGAGCAACTACTACTAAGGAATTTCAAACCTTGTTAGATGTTATGATAAGTGCCTCAATCTGAATGGCAATTATGTCAAAAAGTAATGTAATGGTGGTAGTTTTCTAATGTGTGTAATAAAAGTTCTGTCATTGATAACCAAACGGAGGTTTATTTCTGAATTACCCTCGTATCCTAGAATCCCCTCTTTTACACAACTATTATAATGCAAGAGCTCTGAATTGTTTGATCAGGTCACCATTCAAGTTGTTCTGCAAAATTTGTCACTATAGGAAAAAAAGATAAACATTATCAGAAGCAAGGTCAGTTTTTTTCATACCCTTATAACCTATCATGTCATATAAGCAGGGACTAGCCTGGGATAGCAGGAGAACATTGATGGAATATGTTACAACAGAAGGTCTGGTAGAAAAAATAGGGTTTCAATATGGCCTTGGTCTTGTGTTTTCATGATGTAGCTTTTTCAGCATGCCCTGGGGCAAGGTGGGTTATGGTGCTCGTGGTTAAGCTACCTTTTATCATACATGATTAATTCTAACATGGGCTTTAGCAGTTTTATTGTTATTTGCTTGATTTGTCCCGCCATGTTGTTGCTTTAATCCTAATATTTACACACTGCAAGCCATTTAGAGTTGTGAATGCAGTCCAGACTAAACAGAGTGCTTTTAGAAGTAGTCCTTTTAACTTGGGACTGGCAACTTGGTCTTAGTAATGTGTTTGCTAAGTGACAAATTGCAAGTGCAATTGTGCTTATGACTTTATATGGGGCAACACATACTTACTGTAATACTGAACATGTGACACAGAAAGGCACTGCAAAGGTCATAGCTGCAGAGTTACTTTTCATCACTGTCTTAACTGGGAATGGTTGCTAAATGAGGGAATCACTGAGTGATGACTAATGTATCTCGCACAGATAACTGAAGTTTTATGGTAGCAAGAATCCACAGAGGAGCTCTATTAGGGCAAATATCACTTCAACAGCAGCCCAACTATGAAGATGATCCACGAGAGATGTACCTTCAAGATGTACCAAAAACTGTAACCATAAGAATTACAGTTCCATGTAATTGTTGACATGCAGGATGCTGATATCATGACATCAGGGTTTTTTAAATTATGCCTTATGCCCTACAAGGACTGTGTGTTGTCCTATTGTTCCATGGATTCAGGGTGTTGAAACGGATTCCTTGCTTGAGCATCTTTCTCAAGCTATCTTTAGTGATGCCAAGTAAAAAGGCAGCTACAGTAGGAAAATGGCATTTGATATGCTGTTTTTATATATATCACAAATACAAACCAGAATGTGCTTCAGGCCTGATTCGTTTATATAAAAATGGCATATCAAATCAAGCATATATATATATACTTTTGGAAAAAGGAAGCCAAACAACTTCCTGCCATCTCCCGTAGCTCATAAAAAGTTTTATGGCTCCACTTCGTAGTTCCTGAGAATGCTATTCTAGAGAAACTCATAACACATTTCATGTTACGATGGCTATCATTTACAGCTGCTAAATTATCTTTGCAACTGGAGAATGGATATTAAAAGTTCCTTAAGATGCATAACACAATTTTATAGATGGTGTTGGCTTTGGGACCCTACAGAAACAATTCCTATTTTATTCCAGAAAGGAATAAAATGGATTTCTAGTGCACTCTAGTGGTTGTAAATTGAAAGTATGAAATCCTTAAGGATTTGAAGTGAACAAGTTCTACAATTAGGTTGAATATCTGAAGTATCTGCCTGATATCAACACATCTCATTTAGGTAATAGTTATATAATAATAATAAATTATATAGATTTTGGAAGGTAAGAATAAGAAAGTTTTATGTTTGCTGAAGGAGAATCTGTATTTGGGGCTTACGAATTTTAAATATTTCCCCATTTAGTTAATTTACAAATATTACCCTAAGGATCTACACCAGTTTCCTATACAATTTTTTTTGCCAGTTAATTCTGGGGGAAAATTATAAAACATACTGCTTTTTTCTCTTCTGCATGCCAATGTACTGCTCGGAATGCATAACTTTCCACTGACAGAACTACTATCCTTTCTTTATAGTTATCTGATTTCAAATCAGAGATGTTGCACTATAATAAATAAATATCCAGGAGTAGTAATAGAAAATCTTGCTAAAAGAAAAAGCAGTGCTTAAGAAAAATGCAGATTTAGAGAAAAATGCAGGAATAGCAATAGCACTTAGACTTACAGCCCACTCTAAGCATGTAGCATATTTGTCCCCAAAAATCTGGGTTCTCATTTTACCGACCTTGGAAGGATGGAAGGCTGTGCCAATCTTGAGCGGGTCAGGATTGAACTACCAAACCGCTGGCAGCTGGCAGTCAGCAGAAGTAGCCTGCAGTACTGCATTCTAACCACTGTGCCACCACGGCTCTTAATTCTGCAGCATTTACTTCCAAGACTTCAAGCTAGGTTAGCATAGGGAACCCACCACCAGTAGGTTGTGCTTCCAAAAACTAGAAATGATAAATGGCTGTCTATGTATAACACAGATACACAGATATGTACAGGTCAGGTTCACTCATTAATCTAAGCCATAAAGGAGTTTACTTCTACTGTAGTTTTGTGTGTTGTGTAAACACATGTAACAGTGTATTATTGAACATACATACCCATCACACTATTTCCTTTCAATAAACAGAATATGTTACATGTAGCAAAGCAAAGCAAGAAATATTAACCAAATAGACATTAAAAATGTGAAAACATGAAATAAGACAAAAGATACAGTTATATCTAGTTTATACGAACACAATTCACTGTATCTCTCCATGCCTTGCAAACTATCCAAAGTCTGTTATATATTGTACTTGCAAACTATCCTTGTTTCTACCAATTCCACATATTGATTTATATATTCATCAGCTTTGTTCTTCTCAGCTACTTCTTTCTAACATCTCATAAATGCTATCCAAATACAATTTTTTTTGGTACTTTCCCTTCCTCTCAATACATTGTTTTTTTATAGAGATTTACTTCGAAATTCAATCCTCATTCACTTTCTCTATATGACCAAAACATTGCAGTATATTTTTTTGTACTGGTCACTCACTTTCATGTTCAATCCACCTTTATTCATTCTTGACCCTAGCACTTCCTCTTACCACAGATTTCTTAACCTATTCCCACTGCATTTTAATTTTTTTTAATTTGTCCTGACATACCCAACGTTCACCATTATTATGTCAAAGAGAACAAAGATACCAGAAATATCCACCACCCACTCACAAATTTGTTTTCAATCAAACTAATTCTCTAGAGCAGTGGTTCTCAACCTTTTCTTCACCATGGACCCCCTTTAAATATCTTTTGTGGCCATGAACCATGGCCACAGACCACCAAGATTTAACTCAAGATTTAAATAATAGCATTTCTTCAAGCATTCGTGAACCCATGATGACATCACGCCCCCCACAGGGATCCGTGGACCCCAGGTTGAAAACCATTGCTCTAGAATCCAGCTGGATTGAGGTGACATATAAATTTCATAAAGAAATAAGATTTCATAATTATATAAATTCTAAATGTCCCACTAAGAAACTTCAGTATTAACTGGTCATCAAGATCTTTTCAATAATTTTATTCCTAACATTGATTTCTTTTACCTGAAACCAACAGAATCCCAATTTTTCCAGCTATGTATTTAAAGAAGCAGAACTTCAACAAAAAAACAAGAGCAATATCTGTGGCCTATCTAGTGCTATACCAGTGAAAAAATACCATTACCCTTTTGCCTATCCTCTGTATATTACCTGAATGTATCCTGGCAACTGTGTGATGTCAAATGACACCAAACTTTTTACAGTTGTCATCTGACAATTTTAGTACCTTCATGGAGACAAGTAATGATAAACTCTGTAAAATGTTTTTCTATGTTTTACTTTAAATAAGCATATTGACATTAGAAGGTCAAGATACAGTATATTCATGGATTTGAGAGTTAAAAACCACCCAGTAGTGATGTTCTTTGATTTTTATATTGTGGATTTTACCCTCAGGGTAAATTCAGTAGTGATTCAGTATACTACACATACAGAAGTCCATAATGAAGTTTTTAAATTACTATAAATTATTAAAACAAAACTGCATTATGGAAGAAGGTGACATAATAAATCAACCAATTCACCCACCCATCTCTTTAGAACTTCACCTGATGGGAAATTCAACTAACATAACTATTTTGCTGCTACTAACATGAGATTTTTATAGTGCACAAGAAGAAAAGAAATTAAGCTAAAATCACCATTAACATAAGCACATAGCAAAAACCTGACTTGGTAAAATGAACATACCAGCCCGTTAGCTTTAACAAGAGGGGCCTCCAAATCAGGATACACGTTTTCTAAATACCATTTGAAGTTCTTGCACTGAAGCTGCTTCCTCAGTTTCTTCTGTTGAGTTAAATCTCCAATGTCCATGTTTTTTTGAATGAGGTGATAACCATGTCCGTAGAAAAGATCTTTGTATTCATCCAGCCAAACTTCTGCCACCCGGGCCAAATTCCGCTCTACTGTAGTGAGGCGATCTTTAGGGAAGGAGTAGGGGTTATCATTCCTAAAAATATGGCCTACTCGGGAACACGGGATAATCTCAACTTCTCCGCCACACATCCAAACCTAATGAAATAAAATCACACCAACAATAGATACAATTTCTGGCAATTTTATTCCATAATCTGCAATGTGTAGATGTCTTAACTCCTGCATATGTCTTACTTTGTTTTATTATGAGAAAATCCATATCTACTAAGTTGACAACACGTAACATTATGGTTTGCATCCACCATGTATTTACAGCACAAATAATGGCTTGGAGTTCCAAATTCCTGGATAAATCGTGGTTTAGAACACCTTCTCTAATTTCTACTACTCAAGAATTACTTTCTTGTTGAAATCTTCAGAAGTAAAACAATGGCCATAATGGTTGTTTAGCAAATTCAGAAATTACACCACTTATAATGAGCACAAATATTAGTTTGCAAACTCTTTTCATAACTTTCTTTGGATGCAAGCCAGTGATGAGGCCTCAGTCTATCATTTCTGACTGAGACTTCAGGCTTAATCGTGTTACAACTTCTTTGATCATTGTTTTGTAATAGATATTTATTTATTTATTTATTTTATTTAATTTGTATACCGCCCTTCTCCCAAAAGACTCAGGGTGGTGAACAGGGCAATAAATATCAAAATACCGAAATACAAAAATTAAGAACAGATTAAACCATAGTGCCCGATACAATAAATAAATTACATTAAAACAATAATTTAAAACCCCAAACCCATCAGACCAGGCCGGCTTGTTCAAACAAGTAGGTTTTTAGATCACGCCGGAAGGAGCGAAGGTCGGGAGCCATCCGGAGCTCAACCGGTAAACGGTTCCACAAGTCAGGCGCACCCACAGAGAACGCCCTCCCCCTGGGGGCCACCAGTCGACATTCTCTGACCGGTGGCACCCTGAGGAGGCCCTCTCTGTGGGAGCGCACTGGGCGGAGGGAAGTTGATGCCAGCCGCAGGTGCTCCCTAAGGTATTCCGGACCCATGCCATGTAGGGCTTTGTAGGTCATTACCAGCACCTTGAATCTCACCCGGAAGGCAACTGGAAGCCAATGCAGCTCACGGAGCAGAGGTGTAACATGGGAGTATCGGGAGACCCCCAACACAACTCTCGCGGCTGCATTCTGTACCAGTTGGAGCCTCCGAGTGGTCCTCAAGGGCAGCCCCATGTAGAGAGCATTGCAGTAGTCTAAATGAGAGGTCACGAGCGCATGAGTGACTGTACACAAGGCATCCTGGTCTAGATAGGGCCGCAACTGGCGCACCAGGTGAACCTGGGCGAAGGCCCCCCTAGTCACAGTTACTATATGATCTTCTAAAGAAAGCTGTGAGTCTAGGAGGACTCCCAAGTTGCGAGCCCTATCTACGGGGGGTAATAACTCACCCCACATAGTAAGGGATGGAATGATCTGAATTTCCTGAGATGCCGGCACGCACAGCCACTCAGTCTTGTCAGGGTTGAGCCGAAGCCTGTTCCTCCCCATCCAGACCCGAACCGCCTCCAGGCAACGGGACATCACGTCGAGGGCATCACTGGGGTGGTTTGGGGTTGAAATGAAAAGCTGGGTATCATCAGCATACTGATGATACCCAACTCCAAAACCACGAATGATCTCACCCAGAGGCTTCATATAGATGTTGAACAGGAGAGGTGAGAGGACCGACCCCTGAGGCACTCCACAAACGAGAGGCCTCGAGGTCGACCTCTGCCCCCCTGCCAACACCGACTGCGAACGTCCCAGGAGGTAGGAGGAGAACCACTGAAGAACCGTGCCTCCCATTCCCAATCCCCTGAGACGCCGCAGCAGGATACCATGGTCGATGGTATCAAAAGCTGCTGAGAGGTCTAATAGGACTAGGACAGAGGAACATCCCCTGTCCCGGGCCCTCCAGAGATCATTCACCAGAGCAACCAATGCTGTCTCCATGCTGTACCCGGGCCTGAAACCCGATTCATACGGGTCTAGATAGTCAGCTTCCTCCAGGACCAAAGTGAGTTGATGCGCCACCACGCTCTCAACAACCTTCACAAGAAAGCGAAGGTTGGAGACCGGACGAAAGTTGTTTAAAACAGCTGGGTCCAAGGCAGGCTTCTTGAGGAGAGGTCTCACCACTGCCTCCTTCAAGATGGCAGGGAAACTACCCTCACTCAAAGATGCAGATATCACTGCCTGGAGCCAGCCTCGTGTCCCCTCCCGAGCCGCATAAATATTGCATGATTGGCCAGCATTTGGAGCTTTATGTCTTGATTGAAAGGGAAGCTTAGGATTTTATAATGTAAATTATATTTAGATAATACTATATATATATTGCTTAAGAAACCAGGAATTTAAAATGTTAATAGATTATTAGTTATAGAATTATAAATAATACTCTTTATCTATATACTGGGAAAATTCAATTTTCTTAACTTTGGTGCACTGACTTTGTACATAATAGACAGAAATAACAAATGATATTTTATTTACTACATTTGTTTGCTGACTATCTTGCCTAGAGATTTGCATCATCTGTGCAGCCATAATAATATACTTTTGATTCACCAGGCATTGGGGTATTATGGATATCCATTTCCATGTATACAAATAAACATATCATAATGACATTATACTGTTTATTTTAATACACTTATTCCTGATCATCCATTGTTAAGAGACCTGGAATACATATGCACAATTTAGCTACTGACAAGAGAGCATTAATTTGATAATCAAGTACAAATTAGAAACAAATGAAAATATGTTTAACATACCTTGAATGAGATCTCCATATTTTCACCTCCCCAAACATCAAGGCCAGGATCATATGCCCCAAGCTCAAAAAAATACTTCTTATCAATAGAAAATAGCCCACCTGCCATTACAGGACACCTAATGATTGAACCAGACATAACATGTAAATTGAGGTTTCGGAGGGCAAATGAAGATTTTGTATTTTGAGACATGTCCTTTTACACACAAACGACAATTGCTATATTAAATGCAAGCATACCTCAATGTTCACAACATTAGAAATCTAGTTTGGCAATAGTTCAATGTTGCCATTTGAATATATTTTACTATATATATATTGCTTAAGAAACCAGGAATTTAAAATATTAATAGATTATTAATTATAAAATTATAAATAATACTCCTATCTATATACAGGGAAAATTCAGTTTCTTAACTTTGGTGCACTGACTTTGTACACAATAGACAGAAATAACAAATGTTATTTTATTTACTACATTTGTTTGCTGACTATCTTGCCTAGAGATTTGCATCATCTGTGCAGCCATAATAATACACTTCTGCGACATGTCCTTTTGCACACAAATGACAATTGTTATTAAATGCAAGCATACTTGAATGTTCACAACACTAGAAATCTAGTTTGGCAATAGTTCAATGTTGCCATTTTAACAGATTTTTACAAAATCTTATAAAAATCTCTTGATTTATGTTAGACAATAATTTAAAGCAGAAGCAGAGAACTTGTAGCCACCTATTGCCAAGTTACAACTTCCACGGACCAGAATGGGCAGAGACGTAATTCAGTAATATCTAAAAAATCAAAGTTCTTTATTCTGCATTAAAGTAACATCTTTAGTTGAATAACAGGTCATGTTTAACATGTTAGTTTCCATCCAGAAAGAAGAAATTTGCAAATCATAAACTATGTGTCATTCTACCATGTCGAATATTTATTACTTAAAAAGCAATTCTGTTCACAAAACTTTATCTTCATATACTTACCTAATTATATCAGCTTCCTTAATCTTATTTTTTTTAATTACATCTGAAGGAATTGGTTTCCACCCAAAATTCATTGGCCATGTAAAAACACCGCGCTGAAAGCTATCCACGGTCATGTAACTAAACGATGGAGAACATGCAAAGAATTAATTTAAGAATCAAATGCTGAATCAGAAGTTACAATAAACTGAATGGCATCTTTGAGGTTTGGGGCTAGTAACATCAGACTAAAAACAAGAGCTTGCAAAATTATGAACTATTTAACATTGTGAAATGAGCTTTGTGTTTTCTTACTTTATTTTGAATTAAACTTTACAACAAACAAGCAAAGATCTTAAGAAAAGATGTTCTATCACGGTAGAACTGTTTTGCCCAAATGAGGGCAGTAATTTGTGTTGGAGTCCCAAGGCTTCTCCTGCTGTCACTCCTGCTTTAAATGTGTTTTGAAGGAACATGCCTAGAAGAGCCTGTCGGATCATGTCCTTCAAGATAGGAGAGCTGAATATTAAAAGGACAGAGTCAGAGTACATGAGACCATGGAGGCTTGGCCAGTTCAGTTAATTATCAGTGTGTTTCCTCTGTGAATTGGAGGACCATAATCACGATATAATCCTGGAAAAAGCTATGCTAAACTCCCTCTCTGCCCATAGTTCAGCCCCATAGCTTCAAGGGAAACATGGAAGAATAAAACTCACCTCATATCTTTGTCACTGATCACTTCAATAACAGGACAAGCAACTTTTTTTCTATTTAAATGAATTCTGTCCAGTAGAGGTTCCAACCACCCCACGTTGCATTCTATATGAGAATCTAAGAAGGTCAGGACATCACCTAGAGCAGCAAGTAAATTTGCCATTATAACAAGGAGACAGGCAAAACTTGGAAAGGTTTATAGTATTTATTGGTCTCTTAAAAAAATTCTATCTGCTTCCCATTGTGGATAACTATTTAACATATAATCCATACATAAAAAAGAAGTTCATGGGAGACATTGTTTAAACAAATTATATCTCTTCATTATTTATTCAAAAACTTCCACCTTGCCGCAATATAATGTTTTTTTACTGTTCACTTTGTCAAGAACCATAAAAAGATTCCACACTAAAAAGTAACTTGGAAATGCTAATTCTTAACTGTATCTTAATCATACCATATACTCTTTCCAACACACAATTTTTATATACCACTGGGAAAAATGTCCTTTATGGCATTTCACTAATTGATAAGAATGCCTCCGCTGGTCAGCACCATATTCACCTAATTAGAAATTTCTCTAGAGTAGTGAAATTGTGATGTGCTTTAAGGCTTCATTAATATATATGACATATGAGTTGGAAAACGTGTTAATAAAAGTTTTTCATTTTATTAACAGAGACTTCCAAACATTGCAGTGGTGTAATAATGAAAAGGTATATTTACGGAAGGACAAATTTTATTTCATGCAGAACGATCTTGAAGGTGCTTATTAGTTCTATGTGAGCAATAACTGGTCCTATCACCTGCTAATGCTTCCATCGCTGCTGCATATTTGGCAAACTCAAAATGAAGTTGCTATATGCATACTAATATGCTAATACTAAGGTCTTTTATAACATAATAGATTCTTTCTTGCCTGGATGGGATCTTTGCACATAAGCCCCTTATGATCATAAAATATATGTCTAATGGTTACATGACTTGGGCGTGTAGTGGTAGGATTAGCCTGCACAAATTTGCAAGACTTTCATTTGTTTTTAACATGTAAGGGAGGCCGTTGAACACCCAGATGTGAAAATCAATCACTAACCAATATAGGTATATTATCTAAAGCAAGGAAGATAAAGAGTTAAGTCAAAAAGTTTCTCCTCCTTTTGATGACTTTTGGTATTACCTGTGAAAATATTCACCTCTCTCAGAATTTACTTTCCCTCAGTGAGTTTGCATAATTAAACCTTATTGACTGTGTAATGTAATTACCTCATTTTCTCTGGCTACAATTAACCCAACCAACTCATTAAAGAAGCATTGCGTTAATTCACATTTCATTTTGATAGTCATCAGCATTCAAAACTTGGAGACTTTATTAATTTATTTGCATTATCCTATCCATGTCACGATTTCCAATAGACCAGGCTTGTGTGGATAAATTATTAAGGATCCTGAAGGGAAATACTGTGATAGAATGTACAGAAAAAGGACACAAGGATGCCAAATAGAAGTTCCTTTTTACAACTCTATAATCCTTTAATTTGGGGAACAGGGAGAAGGGCGGTATATAAATATTATTAAATTAAAATTAAATTAAATTAAAAAAAGAAATTTTCAGAAAGTATTTCTAACACACATCTCAAAATACTATTTGAGTCCAAAAATCAAAGCAAAAATTATAGTTTCAAGCATATCTTCCATAAAATGTCTCAGAATTGATAACAGTAACATTCAGAAGAAAAACAATTCCAAATATATAATGATACTGAAAATTGGTAAAGTATTAAGAGCCTGTGTTGCAAGAGCTATTAAAGTAGAGGAGATTTTCATACTGGAATATCAGTAGAGCTGGCCTCAAGGACAGTTCCTGGCAAAATCTTTATATAAACTTGCTACTAAAATTCTATCTTTAGTGGGCAGAAAGTTTTAACATTTTAAATATATGTGTAACACTTTCTGCTAAAAATACCAAGGTGCTGCATAGCAAATAAAACAATATCAGATTCATAAAATACTACATCAACAGGAAAAGTATTTAAAAATTAAAAACATTGCCACTAAAATCTATTAAAAAGATCAGATTAGAAAAGCATTCTGGAGTGCAGGTGAATTAATGCTAATTATACTGCGCAGGTGATTTTAAAAATATCTGCTTGATTTCAATAAACTTAATGTACAATTGTTGAAATAATACTATGTTATATTACAGCATATAAACCCAGGCAGTGATTTTTACACCATCTAGGTCATGTGTAAACAGCCAGTGTCGCTAAATCATCAAATTCTTTGTTATCACCTTTACAGTGGGGGTACTGGAAGTTGTTTCTAGTTTTTTCTCTAACATTAATTTGAATGTTGATTTGATTTTAATTAAACAATTTAATCATTTTATGGAGTGGTGTTGATAGTCTTAAGTTTTATGATTCTTATTCTATTCAAAAAGTAGTAAATGTATGTAGTTCAAGGTTGAACTCATGTTCTTGCTGTTCTCTGAGCTTATAGGCAGTCCTTGATTATTAACAGTAATTAGGGCTGGAATTTCCATTCCTAAAAATGCAGTTGTAAAATGCAATATCATGTCACTGTACCATTTAACAACAGCATTTCTGGCAGTCTCCGGTTACTGTCATTAAGCTAAGACCATGTAGGTTGCTAAGTGAGCAACTCACGAGGATTATAACTTCTGATTTCCTGCCAGCTTCCCCATTGAATTTACTTGTGGGAACCCAAGACTACAAATCATGTCAACGTGACTGTGAGACACTGGTGACAATTGGCAAGGTGGCCAGTTGTTAAGCATTCAGATCATGATCCTCTGACCATGGGGAATTGTGTCATATGGAATTCTGAGGATCAGTTTATTTTATTTATTTATTTTAGAAAATTTATATAGCCACCCACTTGCTCACATGACCAGGCAGCTTACAGTAATAACACAAAATAGAAAAATAAAAGTAAAAAACAAACAAACAAGTATAATTAACCGAGTTGTAAGTACACCTCGGCTGTACTTAACTTGGTTGTACAACTCGGTTATTGCTCTCACGTCAGAACAGTCGTTAAATGAGTACTGCCTATCTTTTGTTGTATTTTTTTAAAAACTGTAAAGTGCTTAGAATAATGAGAGAGGATAAAACAAGCCATGACTTCACACAACATGCGAACTCAGTTAAGAGTACTGCATGTTAGCATCTGCTCCCAGCTAACCAAAACCTAGGAACATACTACTTTATTCTAATGAAATTTAAATGAACAAATTTCATTTAAGAAACTAGATTGTTCTAATTATTTCTGTACCTTGTAGGGTAACTGCAATTAATCAATCAATGCCATTTTGCTTACCTTTGGCGATCTCTGCTCCAGCTAGTCTTGCTCGTATTAAGCCATGCCTTTCTTTCAAATGAAGGATACGGACCTTTGGA
This sequence comes from Vipera berus, assembly GCF_964194415.1. Classification (NCBI taxonomy): domain Eukaryota; kingdom Metazoa; phylum Chordata; class Lepidosauria; order Squamata; family Viperidae; genus Vipera; species Vipera berus. Next base: position 150,329,597 of record NC_138202.1, on the reverse strand, counting down.
AACTGTGCCATGTATTTGTCTAATTTGTCCTTCAGGTAAGCTAAATTACAGAATAGAGGAGAATCAAGTATGTGGACTACAGATTGTACCTATTTCAAACTTAACTGATAAAATGGGTCATCAGTCCTCGAATATTGCCTCCAATTTATAGAGGATTATTAAAAAAGGTAAAGGTTCCCCCGCACATGCGTGCTAGTCATTTCTGACTCTAGGGGCCGGTGCTCATCTCCGTTTCAAAGCCGAAGAGCCAGCGCTTGTCCGAGGACGTCTCCGTGGTCATGTGGCCGGCATGACTAGACGCCAAAGGCGCATGGAACGCTGTTACCTTCCCACCGTAGTGGTCCCTATTTTTCTACTTGCATTTTTACGTGCTTTCGAACTGCTAGGTTGGCAGAAGCTGGGACGAGTATTAAAAAATACCAAAAAGTTGTTTTCTACCGACTGTAGGGGCTAGAAACTGTATATTACTATTACGTATTAATCAACTGATTATACATCACCCTTACTAGGTAGAATTGATCCAGTAAAATGCTCACAAAGATGCACTCATACAAAATACCTATTTTTCATATCAACTGGTCTATCCAGAAATAAACAATATTCTTGCAATCTGAAAAAAAGAAAACCTTCTACCTGCCAAGCAGCTTAAAAGTGTCACTGCAGACCATTTTAAATAATAAAAACCAAAGATCCTCTAATGAAAAAAGTACTTGGTTAAAAGCTATCTCCAGATTTGTAGTATTCTTTATGTCCCACAAAAAGGAAGGAGTAACATAGAACTTTTGAGATGAGGAGGCCTATGAGGCTGCAGAGAATTACTTTTCCTGAAGAGAAAAAAACTGAGTTGCCAACATTTGAAGCAGTCATGTAGATGTACCTGTCACCAATCGGCTGCTTCTGCCTTACAAAATGGCCTGTTGTCATTTTCTGGGAAATTATTGTTAAAGGAAAAGAGATTTATCTGCACTATCTACAATTGACCAAGTACTACCAAATCTTTCTTCCTCCTTTAAGGATTTCACAGGTTAAAAATATTTTTGTCATAACATATTTACACAACTTCCCTCTCTCTATAGGCCAAAAGCAAATTCTTTCTATCAGGCTTCAGCGGCATACTTCACTGATCTCTCAAATCTTGCACACTGTTGTGATTCAGGGTCAGCCTGTGGGTTCGGCAGTTGGGTCGGACGACTCAGAGGAGGAGAGTTGAAGAGCTTGCTGATGAGAGCCCTCAGCCAGGCCCCTCCCACCTGGTCACGACGCAGACCCAGCTGTGTGAGCCTGACAGCGTGGATGAAGATGACCCACAGCTGGCCCTGTTCAAGGACGCCCAACGCAGGAGGCAGTCAATCAGGAGTAAACAGAGGAAGGCAATGGGGCACCTCGGAAGGAGGCAGAGAGAAGCCACGCCCTGAACTGTATAAAAGGGGAATGCGTGGGAGGGCTGGTTTGCTGAAGGCAACCGCTTGAATAGCTCCTGTTTCATGGTTCATGTCTTGTTCTGTTTGCTTTTGTATCCATAAATTTGGCAGGCTTAGTTCCAGCCTCTTGCCTTCTTGTAAAAGGGGTTGTCCCTGCCTTTTCTGCAGGGCCGGTAGCAGGCTGGTACAGAACACACACAAGCATCCAGTGACCCTAAAATATTCTGCACGCTTTTAAATCAAATGTAATGTATGGTACATTTGTCTCTAAACTGTAAGGGGAGAAAAAAAATGATATAATGTAGGAGAAGAGAGGGCAGAATCTGGAGGCAGAGTGAAAAGAGGGATCAGACTAGAATCCCTATGTAGCCACAATAGAACGAAGTCCAACCCCTTTCCAGAGTTCTGTTGGCAGGTGCCAACTGTTAGTTGAGAGGTTCCTATGCATAGCGATGAGTAACAATAAATCAGTTTAACTGGACCTTCACTTGTGGACCTGATCTTTTGTGCCTGACATACAGGGATCCACTGAAGCAAAATAAGGCCAATTTGATATGTCAGGGAAATGTATGGGATGTATTGGAGAACTTCAGTAACCTCTATCATGATGAAAAAAATATATACTTTTGTCAAACAGTAAATTATCAAATGACATCTTGATCCTGAGCTATCAACTTACCTCTTGTGCTAAAATCATCCACCAAAATGACTTCTTTAATCAATTCAAGGGGGGACCGGTTGAGGATACTGTGGACAGAACGCAGGAGAGTGGACCACACTTCATCAACAAAGCACATGATAATGCTAGTGGTGGGAAGGTCATTGTGGACAAGAAGATCTGAACATCTGGAGCAAAAGAGATTAGCATAGCATAATATAACATAAACAGCTGATACAAAGTTACTGGTAGAAGTGAACATTAACCTCTCCAATTGCCCTAAAAACCTATTTTACTGATATTTTCTTCCTGAAGGCAAGAGAGTTGAGCTCTAAAAAATAAATTCTACTAAAATAATATCTATCAAAATGCAAAGACTTCCTCCCCGGCAATCAAAAGTTGTGGGAAAGAAATTTTAGAGTGTAAAGTAAGGAAAGCTATCACTTGAGTATCTGATTCCAATACAGCTAACAACATCAGGAATCGGCATTGCTAGGCATCTGCTTAATGGAAACTGAGAAATAGTAATGGCATAATCCTATAATACATCTTAATGTAGTGGGGAGCATTGTGAACTGTTAGGCCTGCTCAGTCTGCTGTCCATGTACTCACTAGTTAGGGAATTTGAAGGTTCTTACTCTTTTTTTCTGATAATTTTTTGATCTCAACATTAAAGTTAAATTGCTCAAACTTCAAACAGAAACTGTTACATCTCTGATCAGATGGAGACAGGTGCATATCCGTCACATCCTCTTCTGCACAGCCAAGCAGATCAGACCAGGTGAAGAGACTAAGTAAATGAGCATCGGGGAGGAAGAGGATCTGTTCAAGGGGAAAGGCCCCGCTTAGAATTCTAAGCTGAAGGCTCTACCACTGATTGACTGCAACTGCACAAGTACTATTGTAAAACCAAATGGTGACTGAGTTTCTGATAAAAATATCACAGTGAAAAATCCTGCTATTTACAAAAAGGCCACTTCCCCCCTAATGGGCTGGTTTTCACTGAAATTCACAGATTTTATCCCCCAAACTGGGCCAGAAGTGGAATCATCTCAAGAAGACATGGTCCTTGGCCTTTAGCACTGGCATGTTTTGTGCCTACAGTGTGGATTTGTGCTAGATACAAATCATAAATTACTGTTGCGCTTTCATGCAACACAAGATCCAATTTACATTATATCAAATACAACAGAAGCTGCTGATGCATAATTCTTTATACATTCTAATTTTTTTTAAAAAAACAAGCTTTTTCTGTCCCTTTTTGTAAGAGCATTTCTCAAGTCCTAATTCAGACACTCACAGTATCTCATTCCTGAGTAAAAATTTCAGATTCTCGTTAATTTCTGGATTGGTCCAGACAGATTTGCCTGGCTCTTTTCAGCTGTCAAAAGAATATTGAAACTAGAGGGATTAGGAGAAGGGGAAAGCTTAGTGTACCAAAGAGCAGATGTAGAACTTTTAAAGTTCAACTTAAAATCCAGATTTGTGGCCTGGTTTGAGATACTTCTTGTTCAGTCACTAAGTCAGGGGTGTCAAACTCAATTTCATTGAGGGCCGCATCAGCATTGCGGTTGCCCTCAAGGGGCCGGGTGGGTATGGCCAGGGTGGGTGTGGCTAGAGTGCATATGGCCTACTGGGTGGGCGTGGCCAGCTCTACATCGTTCGCATCAAGGGTGCCTATGGGGGCCTGGGCAGGAGTGGGACAGATCTGAGGGTCTCTGGCAGAAGGAGGGTCTCTGGGCCAGGGCCAAGGCAGTGGGGGCCATTCCCTCACTGTTTCCAGGATGGCTTCGCGGGCCGCATGAAACCACTTCACGGGCCGGATCCGGCCCCCGGGCCTTGTGTTTGACATGTCTGCACTAAGTCATATCCGATTCTGTGTCCCTGAGTCTGTCCAAACTCATGTCCCTTGCAACAATGACACTATTTAACCATCTCATCCTCTACCACCCCCTTCTCCTTTTGCCTTCAATCTTTCCCAACATCTTTCCCAATAGGTGCTCTCTTCTCCTTTGGTGGCCAAATGAGCTTTGAGATACATATTGCCAGCTACTAAATAGGCTTTTCAGGCACATCCACATTATAATCTTAAAATAGTTCTTTCCCTTCCTTCCGTACCCACTTCTGAGATTGAATAGAAGATTTATTTCAAGAAAGTCAAATGGAGCTTATTTCCATTTGATAGAGTGCTGAAAAAATAAGACAAAGAATTCTGCAAATGCCATGAAGTTACTACCCAAAGAAAACAACACGGGAACTAATTCTGTAATAAGGTGTTTTTTTTAAAAAAAAGGAAAGATCCTTGCCAAGAATTTGTGACTGGGGACATATTTTCCAGTTTCTTCCAATGGTTAACCAAGAAATGGGAAGACTGAAAAGTAAAAACTATAATGAGGCACCATGTTTTCTAAGCATTCTTGCAAGTAACTGTGCATTCTTGCAAGGAGGCAGAGTTATTATTTACTTTATAGTATTATTATTTATTTAATAACAATATTATTACTGCTATCCTCAGATAGCTGCAAAGCCTTGGAATAGCATTCTTCCATATTGCATCCCACATAAAATGTAACATTTTTCTGATCTGGCATTCTATGAAGAAACATGTGGCTGGAGATAAATATTCTTATACATTTGTCACAATATTCCAAGCTGGACAAAGTCACTCAAAGCACTCGAGTAAATTAAAAGAAGCTAGATTCAGCCATTCAATGCTGTTCTGACCATGAATATCATAGTTAAGATCTACTGGCAGAGAAGGGACCCCAGAAAGGACCTCCAACTTAAGGGCTTTCTTGAACAAGTTAAATTCAACAACAAAGACTGTGTTAAGTTTAATTGAGAAATAACCCATATGTTGTACTAACTGTTGATAGATTTTCTGTTTGTATTAATACAGTCTTGTCGCTGGCAAAGAATAGTCCCTAGTGGATGATAAAAATAAAAGATCCAGGCTGCAGCCTGGATTTCTTCTATTAGCCAGTTTCTGGTTTAAAATAGCACCCGCCTCCTGTGATCAAACAGGGTGGCCAAAATAGTCTTCAAATCCCAAAGCACCTACATTATTTTTCCAGAGGAAAATCTTTGTTTAAAAAAAACAACAAGAAGGGTTGGCAATCACAATGAGTTATGAGGAAACAGAAGTCAAGAGAAATGAAATAATTTATGTAGAGCAAACACTGTGGATTTTATTGTAAAAGGAAGCTAGATGTAATGCAAATGTAAACTGTGTGTAAACTGGAAGCATTTAACATTGAAACTAACGTTTTCCAACTGCCCAGATATTACAGCTTCCAGAAATCTCAGCCAACATGGCCCTGGGTCTCCTGGGTGTTTGTAATCCTGATTTAACTGGAGTTATAAAAGACCGAAAAATAGGTAACTTGCTCAAGTATAAAATGGAGAGCACGCCCATGGCTTATCTAATTTTTCTTGCACTCATCTGTTCTAGATCTGCATTATTGTACAATAAACCTTTTTTTTGCCAACCTGTAAGACTTTCTAACAGTCTCCTCCACTTTGGTGCTTCTCGGTGCAATTTTGATAATTCTCCATGTAGCTGAGAAATGAGAGTTGTAATCCCAAGTACTGTAACATAGTCGGATTCAGGTAGAGAAAGACTAACAATATAGAAAAAGCTGAAGGTTCGGAAAACCCTATGATACATAAGCCAGAAACATAAAACAACACATATTTTTTCTGAGCCTAAATGCTAACTAACATGCCAGCATCAAAGCTGAACCTTTCCAATGCTGCCATAACAAAGGTAAAAATATTTTTGATTGGAAAAAAAGAAAGAATAATCAAAACCTGGAGATCTGAATTGGGTCTTACTTGGATTTACTCAGTAACATGCATTGCAGCTCCCAAAATTGCAAGCCAGCATGGAAATCAGCTTGGAAAAGGCTGTAGTAAGAAATGCCTCTCAGGGGAGAGGGCAGAATGAATCACTTCAATCTACCTCTATAAATGTGTTCCACTACTATTAAATCCTACGGTTACTTAACAGTATATATATATTGATCCCTGGAAGTTCCCTAGCATAAAATTGCAATGTGTGTTTATGGAAGTTATTTTTTTTTATTCTTAACACAATTCTTATACAAGCAAACCTAGTTTAATTCCAGCTGGGAGACAGAAAAAAAACCAATTTGATTTCCAGTGCACTCTAGGAAATGTGGAAATTGGAAAGATGAGATTTTAGAATGAATTAATTTTGGTACTCAGAAAAAGATGGAAAAAAGATAAGGGTGTCAGGAAGACAGTAAGAACCTTTTAGTTATAAAGCTCTAGCGACAGTGACAAACACCTAAAACAGACATGTCAAACACAAGGCCCGGGGGCCAGATCCGGCCTGCAAAGTGGTTTCATGTGGCCCGCAAACCCATCTTGGAAACAGTGAGGGAACAGCCCCCTCTGCCTTGGCCCTGGCCCAGAGACCCTCCTTCTGCCAGAGACCCTCAGATCTGTCCCACTCCTGCCCAGGCCCCCATAGGCACCCTTGATGCGAACGATGTAGAGCTGGCCATGCCCACCCAGTAGGCCATACGCACTCTAGCCACGCCCACCCAGTAGGCCACGCCCACCCTGGCCATACCCACCCGGCCCCCTGAGGGCAACTGCAAAGCTGATGCGGCCCTCAATGAAATTAAGTTTGACACCCCTGACCTAAAACCTTCTGCATCAGTAGGTATCTGAGTGTCATGTGACACAACGTTCTTACAAAGCATTAAATACCGTATATACTTGAGTATAAGCCGACTCGATTATAAGCCGAGACCCCTAATTTTACCCCAAAAAACTGGAAAAAGTTGGTGACTCGAGTATAAGCCGAGGCTGGGAAATGCAGCAGCTCACGGTAAATTTCAAAAATAAAAATACAGGTAGATAACAATAAAATTGCTTTAATTGAGGCATGTGGAAAAGAGGGTCAACAAAAACAATATATTATCAGTATATTCAACAAAAACAATATATTATCAGTATATTCAACAAAAACAATATATTATCAGTATATTCAACAAAAACAATATATAATATTAAAGTATTAACAATAACTTTAAATGTACAAAAACCTTAACTCAATAAGCAACCAAGCTAAAACACAAGCATCAAAATCCTTCAAAACTGGATTCCTCCTCCTCATCTGTATCTGCAAACAGAGCTTCAGCTGTAGCTGGTGTGAGGTTATCATCATATACATTGTCACAGAGTTCGCTGTCATCACTATCACAGTTGTCCTCCTCATGCAAAGCAGTGTCTTCACTGCCATCCATAGCATTACTTATGCCACATTTCCTGAAGGCGTGCTTCACCATGTCCTCTGGAATCTCTTCCCATGCATCACGAACCCACTTTGCTATCAGTTCTATGTCAGGCTTCATCATATTTCCACCTTTTGTTAGTCGGGCTTGACCAGATGACATCCATTCGCACCACATCTTTCGCACACGGTCTTTGAAAGGTTTATTTAAACACACATCTAAGGGCTGTAATACAGATGTAAGCCCACCTGGAATAACGGCTAAAGTAACTTGAGAAGACTTTGCCAATGTTTTTATGTCATCAGATGTGTGGGCTCTGAACATATCCCAAACTAGCAATGATGGTTTTTTCTTTAAGGCTGCTCCTGGTCGTCCATTCCAAACTTCTTCCAGCCACTTTTTTGTTCCATCTTCATCCATCCAGCCTTTAACATGTGGGCGCACTGTAATTCGTGGTGGGAATTTGACCTTTTTAGGCAAGGTCTTTCTTTTAAAAATAATGACAGGGCGCAGCTTAGTTCCATTAGCCAAACATGACAGAACAACTGTAAAATGGTTTTTCTCATTACCTGTGGTTCTGAGTAAAACAGTTTTGTCTCCCAAACTTGCCACGGTTCTGTTGCTTGGAAGATCAAAGGTCATAGGTGTTTCATCCATATTCCCAATATCTCCCAGGTCATAGTTATGGATCTTTCTTTGTTTTATGATGAATGAATGGAATGACATCACTTTTTCATCAAGGTCTTTTGGCAACTTCTGTGAAATCTTTGTTCTTTGCCGCAAACATAGGCCATACCTATTCATGAAGCCAGTACACCATCCTGCTGACGCAACAAAATTTTCAATGCCTGGTACTTTTAATTTGTCATCTTTAGCCATTTGAAGGGCACGTAAGCGAATTCCCATGCGTGTTACGCAGTAACCATTTTGACGACACTCCATAACCCATTCATGCAATTCAGTCTCTAGAGCCACATATGGAGTTGTTAAACCACGTCGAGCTTTTTTTGCCTTTGGAATCTTTTCCAACTCAGCTTTCATTTTCCGCCACTCCCTCACTTGTTTTTCATCAACACCAAATTCCCTACTTGCAATACTGTTATTGCTTTTTTCTGCTCTTAACACAACCTTTAGTTTGAAAGCAGCTTCGTATGACCTGCGTCTTTGTTTTGGTGCAGGAGTACTAGAAGTACTGGGCTCCATTTCTAACAGGAATGGGGAGGTCTGCTAGGGAGGCGGCAGTCAAGCGTTGTTTCCCTCCTCGTGGGTGGGTGTGTGTGGGGGGGAGGGGGCAGTCAAGCGTTGTTTCCCTCCTCAGTCAAGCTTGTTTCCCTCCTCGTGCGTGCGTGTGTGTGTGGGGGGGAGGGGCTTGTTTCCCTCCTCAGTCAAGCTTGTTTCCCTCCTCGTGCTTGCGTGTGTGGGGGGGGGGCTTGTTTCCCTCCTCAGTCAAGCTTGTTTCCCTCCTTGTGCGTGCGTGTGTGTGTGTGTGTGTGTGTGTCAAGCGTTGTGTTGTTTCCACGTGGGCCCCGGGCTGCGTCCCCGGCGACTCCGCTCCCTCCCCTCACCTCCGGGCCGGGCTTCTCGCCGGCGGGCTGGCTGGCTGGTGCTGGTCCCCGGGCGAGGCAGCGGGCGAGCGGCAGCGGCATTTTCGGGGCGGCACGGGTGAGCGATGGGGGGGAAAGCACGGGTGAGCGATGGGGGGGGAAAGCACGGGTGAGCGATGGGGGGGGAAAGCGGCAGCGGCGGCATTTTCGGGGGCAGCGGGTGAGCGACTCCGCTCCCTCCCCTCACCTCCGGGCCGGGCTTCTCGCCGGCGGGCTGGCTGGCTGGTGCTGGTCCCCGGGCGAGGCAGCGAGCGAGCGGGCGGCGGCAGCGGCATTTTCGGGGCGGCACGGGTGAGCGATGGGGGGGGAAAGCACGGGTGAGCGATGGGGGGGGAAAAGTGGCAGCAGCATTTTCGGGGGCAGCGGGTGAGCGACTCCGCTCCCTCCCCTCACCTCCGGGCCGGGCTTCTCGCCGGCGGGCTGGCTGGCTGGTGCTGGTCCCCGGGCGAGGCAGCGGGCGAGCGGGCGGCGGCATTTTCGGGGCGGCACGGGTGAGCGATGGGGGGGGAAGCACGGGTGAGCGATGGGGGGGGAAAAGCGGCAGCGGCATTTTCGGGGGCAGCGGGTGAGCGATGGGGGGGAAAGCGGCAGCGGCGGTTGTTGGGGGCGCAGCAGGCGAGGCAGCTTCTCTCAGCAGCATGTTCCGAACGAAGGGACAGTTCTTTTTTTTTGTTGACTGGAGTATAAGCCGAAGTGGAGTTTTTCAGCCCAAAAAGTGGGCTGAAAAATTCGGCTTATACTCAAGTATATACGGTACCTTGGGACTGGAACATATTAAAGAACAAAATATAAATCTCTCAAAAAAGGAACACATTGCAAATCTTGCTATATGACTACCAGACCTATATAAAGCAAAGAGTACTACTGCGGCAATAGGACTGCTATTCTAAGGGGGGGAGGGGGCTCAGTATTATTTTTGATGCTGTTAAGGATGTTACAATAAACCATGGGCAACATAGCAACATAGGTTATATCCACCCCTGATCGCAAAGTGCGGAACTAGTAGCTATTAAGTCAAGGGCTGAAGAAACTCGAGAAAGAGGGCCTCACAGAAGTGACAGAAATAGAAAAGACATGGAATTGAGAATTTTATTTTTTAAAAAAACTGTGCTGCCCATTTCCCTTATAAGATAAACAGAAAGCTCGTGTTTGGATGACACATACACTTCAAAGTAATCACAAATAAATTTTATGTATCCTGCAGCCTCTAGAAATACAGTAAAACCCATTACAATCTCTGCAAATCTAGAGCCAGCCTTTTTTGAGTGCTCAGTCTGTGACAAATAAACATGCATGAGGTGGGGTGGGAGTAGACTTGCCTGAAATGTAATATACACACAAAGGATGAAGGAACATAGCAAGTTGCCTTATACTGAGTCAGACCATTGTTCCCAAGAATGCTTTCAACTCAGAAAATGGGTGCATTTAAAGGGCTCCAGAACGTATATTGTTTCTTTTTTTCCTGGCAATTCCATGCATTATTTCCCTCTTCAAATAGCCAAATATAGTAAAATGCAGCAACGTCAAAGAAAACAAAATTCACTTATATCCAGACAAGACTTTAATTTCCAGGAGTATTACTAACATTCATGATGTTCAAGGGCTTTGTTTGCATATACTTAGTAGAATAAATTGATTTGTTTGGAGAGCTGGCGCCCTTTAGGGAAAAAAGAAAGAAGAAACTACTTGCAAGGCTGTTTTTCTGTCATGTTGTCCAAATAAAAGCTTCTCTCCTCCCCCACAACACAGTCAGCGAACACTGAGGTGTTATTGACAGCCTCAATACAGCAACGTTTCAACGTGACCCACTAAGGCTAAGCCTATCAAAGAAGTACAGCAGAAAATCTGTAGATCTAGCCGGTGATAAAGATTTCTCTCATTTCATTGAATTTGTCATTTTACATCATGCTGGTTTAGAAAAAAAAATAGAAGAGTCAAAGGTTTTGGTCAGGTCTTCTCTGCATGAACAAAAGGCTGAAGGGAAAGCATTTTTCTCGATTTCTATTTGCAATTCAGCTAAGGGTTTGATGGATGCCTTAAGGGAATCTTTACCCCTTAGGCTAATATATCTTCCAGCAGATCTTGAGAAAGCCAGGGCAAGCTACCAAAGAACTCCTCCCACAGAGAATCCATTCTCCTGATCATTTTTCACCAATGTTTGATAGGGTGGTTGATCCTATCCTCCCAACCTAGATGGAAAACTATTTTTTTTTGTTCTGGGTTGTTTTGTTGGGAAAATAGTGGACTGTATCTCAATGGGAGCATGCCTGTTTTACATGACAAGGCTCTTAATTCATTGACTGGCATCTCTTGATTAAAACACAGATCAAATAGCAGTTGATGGGAAACATTATTCTCTGCCCTTTGCCATTCTGGGCTTCATAGTCTTTTCAGGTAATCCTGTTGCGTTTGAGAGCCTTCATTTTGCTAAGGTGCCCCAGAATGCTGCCAAAATATTGCCATAATGCACCACTATCTTTGGCCAAACCCAAGGGTATCAATAGGACAATGGTGCATTGTACCAATAATTTGATTTACAAAGTGAGTGCCAAGCTACAGTTTCTGCAGGCAATGTACCAACATGTATCTATGACAACATCCAAGGCAGATCATTTGAAGGCTCTCTGGTGCCTTTATTAATGTGCCTGTGTTTCAAGATGTTAAAGACAGCCTTTGTTGGCCTACCTGCTTTCAACTTCAGTTAGACTGGCAGACAAAGGGGAAATGGAAAACAGCTTTTAGGTAGAAGAATTTAACTCCTTGAGAATGAAAAGCGACTTACTGTACCTTCCTCAGCTGCCATATTTCAAAGGCCTCTGAAAATTTTGCAATGGCTTTAACTGAGGTGTCAGATTTATTTATCAGAATATTTCTGTATTGCTCAAACATTTTGCCACACGGGTTTTAAAAAAGGGAGCATCAGCGCAAATAAAAATGGAGCCCAAGTCCCCTCCTCCCACCTCAGAGCCACAATTGTTCCATCATGAAGATGCTGTTTGCAAGGGACAGCATCTCTTGAGTGCCCAGCCCCTTAAACTCAAGTAGGGAGATTGATTCTGCAACTCCACAGTTAGTAAGTCATGTATGCTTTACACAGGTTAAAAGAGCACCGGGTATTTTCTGTCTTAGGTACCAGAAACCAACTGTTTAAGACGCATAAATGCTGCTTTAAATATATGCAATTCCTAAATCAGTGCACTTCTCTCCGTAAGCCGATTATCACGCATGGGTAATACTGTTTTGCATGGCTCTGAAAGCCTGTGTTAAAATGAAATAATGACAGTTTGCCACTGATTTGATTCTGTGGCTGAGTTCACGCATCACAGGAAGCTATATTATGGTTCTGCCGTTTTGGGGGTGCTGGTGGTGGTGGTTTATATTGTCTGAACTGAATCACCCAGATTTGTAAACTATAGCTTTCAGCTTAGAACTATACTTTCCCTACAGCAGAATAAAAAGATCTAATTGAACATTTTTTTTTACAGAAAGTAATAGTAGAATTATAACCGAAAAAAATGACATTAAAATAAAGAAAAGGATGCTAAATGCAGAAGCAGGATGAGGACTGGAGCCCTATGTAATGCATTCGTGCCTGGGAACACTATTTGGAGAAAACTAATTTATTTATCAGATTTAACTACTGCCTAGCTCACTCATAAAGTGACTCTTGGCAGTTTACAGAAAATTATGGGTTTCCTGTAACTGGATGTCTGTAACCCTTTACTGGTTTAGCACCAGGGGCAGAGATGGATACTTTGAGACTGGTTTCAAACTTCCTTTTTCTTTTTGAGGTGACAGCTGCCAAAGCAAAGTTCTTCTTGCAGGAAAATTGCTCCTCTAAGGGCCAACTTTGTTCTTTAAAATAAGCAGAGAGGAAATCCTTGTGTTCCATATTCAAGGCTACACAAACAGTTTGTATGTCTGTATATGTGGGTGTGTTTACACAATTCAACACATCACTCAGTGTTAACTTTTTGGGTAGCAGTGATATCTAATCTGATGGGCCAGTTTCCAATTTTCACGTGCATCCTAGTATCAGCATGGATATTCTAGTTCTACAGTTCCCACCAACAAGATTCCAGATATAAAAATCCATAGCTATGTTTCAGCAGTGACACATCATTTTAAGCACACTCATCCCACAAAATTATGTACACTTACCAGAAAATTAGATAAAGCAAATATACTGGAACTAATTTCTGAACAAACTTTAAAAGGATTGCATTGTTCAGTACTTCCGTTTGCCCAGTGCACCTCTATGAAAAATACCAAAATAATTTAAATTGTTCACAGTAGTCCTTCAATAATTTGAGATCTTGCTATTTGACTTTCCAGGTTAACATCTGATGTTCTGTAAGATTTTTCAAATATTGGGCGAGGCCTTTTCTGTATGGTGGCCTCACACATAGCCTTTGTTGGCTTTGAGGAGAACGTTAAAGGTTAATTCTACTCCACATATTGCTAATTATGCTTATTACTAATTTGCTGATGCAAATTTATGTAATGTATATTTACTTGTTTAGGTACCTATGACTTTTGTGAATATTGTATATTTAAAATAATATTTCTTTCCAAAAACTACTGAACCAGGGTCTTTTCCCTTTTATTTTAGATTTTGTTATCCTGTTTTTATTTTTTATAAATAATTCAAGGCTGTCAACATACGTAATAGCCCTCCTCTTTTCCCCACAACAACAACCCTGTGAGGCAAGTTGGGTGGCTCAAAGTCATCCAGTCAACAGGAGAGACTAGAACTCAGAGGTTTTGTGGTTTCAAATCTGGTGACTTAATCACTAGACCAAACTGGCTTTTTTTGTTTCATAGACACCTGTGAGAGCTTCACGAAGCCTACAAACTCTTTTGGGGGAAAACAAGGAGTATTTTTTTAAATTAATCGCAATTATATGTCCACTTTCATACAAAACAACTCCAGGTGGCATATAACACTGAAATGCATGTTACATATTTAAATGCGTACAAATATATAGAGATGGTATTGCAAAGAAAATCAATTCCTGTTCTAGACAAGCATTTGATAAATCAGCAATTGCACCAGCCCAAATGTGTGCTGTGCAGCACAAGTAATCACAGCTTACCCAGCAGGCCTTGTGTCATCAATGGCACGATCAACTGGGATTAAGTCACTGAGGTAGACATTGAAATTCCCTTCATTCCATCTCCTTTTGGCTTCTTCCTCCTTCTCACCTGGAACTTCAGCAGGGCGCCCAAATTGACCGGGCGCTCTGGGGTCTCTTGGGGCCAGGGTCCTATCGATTGTTAACACTTTGTGCAGCCGATTTTTTTCTGCGAAATCTACATTACTCTGATTAAGTTTGGGGAATTGCTCTTTGCCTACTAAATGGCCTTTGTCAACCTTCCCCAGTGCTCCTCCTCTGGCAAGGATCCCCTCCGCGCTCACGGCTTTAATTTGGCCATCTATATGGGTTGCATTGGTGGCTTTCCGCTTATGACTGCTTTTCTCACCTGGCAGCTGTACAGACTTTCCCATCGATCTAAACCCTCGGGTGCTGACTTGGAGACGCTGAATTGTTGGAAAAACCACAGGGACCAGCTCCTTGGTTATAAAGACCTGTTGGTTTTCCGAAAGAGCATCCTTTGCGGGAGGTAGTTTTGCATCCTTCCTATTTGGCAGGTTTCCCGGAGCTCTTTTATTCAGAGAGACTTCCTTCTTCTCTGCTGTTGAGGTATTCAGCTTGTCAGCAGGTAAAACCCACCTTCCTGGGACCTCGGGAGCCTCTACCGTTCTTACTAGCCCCCCAGTCCCGTTTGCTTTGGGAAAAAGGGGACTGCCCGGCCATCCCTCAGGCTCGCTTCCAGTGGGGACACCACGTTTAAACCCAGCCCAAGCCCTACTATCTGGGAACTCCACGTGCAGCACCTCCGCTCCTCCCGCGGTCCTCTGGGCGGGCGCCTTCTGAGGGGCTCCCTTTGGAAGAGTTGGCCTGACAGGCGCTCGCCCTTCAGCAGCTACCGAATGGGGCTCCTGGTCCCACCGGGCCAGAGCCGGCTTTGTCTGCCGAGGGTGGTTGGTGGCTGCCGCCCCATTGACTTTCTTTCCCGGGGGATGGGAAGGTTCAGCGGGCGGCCGGCGCCGTTTCAGCGGGAGTATGTCCCGCAGGCCGGGGATTTTCCCGGGCGCTGCTTTGGCCGGGGTCGTGCCGGGGGATAAGCGCTGCCTTCTCCCCTCCGCGCCCCGGCCAGCGTCTTCGCTGCTCCTAGAGGGCTTCTCGCCTTGTCCCGGCGGAGAAACCTCGGACTCCTCTCGGGACCACCTCCCCAGGCCACGCTCGGAGTTGCGCCAAACTCGCCGTCGCCCCCTGTCCTTCCCGCCCGTCTCTCCTTGCAGCACTTTGGTGCCGCTCTCGCCGAAGGACAACTTGAGGGCTGCCATGTCAAAGATCAGCCAAACGACCGAGGCTGCGAAGATCAAAGCCAGGACTCGCCCGCTGCCTCGGCAAACCTTCCGGAATTTATTCATTTCGGAGAAAAAAGTTTGCCTGGCCTTTGAAAAGCTTTTCTTCCGGCCGCCTCCGGGCCTCCTTACCTACAGAGGCGGCAAGAGGAGCGCCACGCGGAGCCCTGGAGCGCGCCCGCATAGCGAGCTAGGAGAAGTCGCCTGTTGCGCCTTGCCTGCGTGGCATATTTATAGCGCGGCATCCACGTCTCCTCGGTGTCGCGTGGCCGGCCTTGCAGTCGCATGTCCTCAGCCAACCAGCCCGCCAGCCCGCCAGCAGGGGCCGAGCGGCCGGCGGGTGCAACTTGCAGCGCCTTCTTAGGAGTCCCCTGCCTCCTCCTCTCGGCAGCCTGGGATATTCTCCTCCATTCTACTTGATGGAAAAGAAAAGAAAAGAAAAGAAAAGAAAAGAAAAGAAAAGAAAAGAAAAGAAAGGGGCGGCTGCGTATCAGCAGGAGAAACTGATCCCAGCTCCCCGCCTCCCCTCCACCCCAGCCCGAGCTGGTTTTCTTTCTCTGTAATTCGACACCGTCTCGGAGGGAAAACAAAGCGCAAACTTCTTACTGCTCTGGCGTAGCCTCTACTATCACCTTCCGAGATCCCAGATACTTTTAAAAATCATGCCCAAACGCCAGAAACAAACTTGGTTGCGTGCCTGTGGTCTGTCTTGTTTGTGTGTATGTGGCTCAGGATTCCATCTTTGTAGTCATGGGGAAATTCTCTTCAGAATTTCAGAAAAAAATTTGTACTATCTTGAACGATTCTTATGTATATTCATTAACCGCCCACCTTTTTCTGTTCTTTGGCAAGCCATGGTTTATTTGATCGTGGTTTATTGAATAAATTTGCTGAGTTCAGAGGTTACACCAAGGCACACAAGCTAAGGTTCACCAATCATAGTTTGGTGAATTTAGCTGACATGCTAAGCCATCAGCAAACTATGTTTCAGGTCAGCATCTGACTGCAGTGGCTGGCAGCAATGGATCAAAGAGGAGGGGAGCGGTTGAGGGGAAGGGGAGAAAGGTCCTCTGAAAGTGCTTGAAAGCAGTTTATCTTACTACTTTTTGATATTTGCAGTAGCAGCAACCAATGAGAAGGTTTTCAAATTGTGCTAATTTCAGGGAGGACTCAATAAAAAAGAAACATCCTGGCTTAAGAAAGACTAGATTAAAAATATTCATGCAATAATAAAATAGGACAGAAATAAAAATAAAAAATTCTCCCATGATGGAGCATTTGTAAAGGTAGGTGGAAATGAGCTTCCCAGGATAGAGGCCTACAGAGATAATGTCCCATTGAAAAGGCTGCTTTTTCAGTTAGGTCAGGTTACCATATTTTCCTGTCAAGCAACAGGAGGAGAATACTACTACTACTACTACTACTACTACTACTACTACTAATAATAATAATAATAATAATAATAATAATAATAATAATGATGCATGGAGAACATTTGAAAAACATTGAAGGAAAATGTGATAACAACTTGACATGGGCATGGCTTAAGATAGGAACCATCAAGAAAGAAACGGAAGGCTTAATACTGGCTGCTCAAGAACAAGCACTACAAACTAATGCCATGAAAGCGAAGATACAAAAATCTACTGACAATCCAAATTGCTGACTTTGCAACAACAAAGTTGAAACTGTTTCACATTTAATATGTGAGTGCAGCAAAATTGCGCAAACTGATTACAAAGCTAGACATGACCGAGTTGCTAAACTAATCCACTGGGCATTGTGTAAAAAATACGACTTCCCTGTGTCCGAAAAGTCGTGGGAACATAGGATGGAAAAAGTTGTCGAGAATGAGAGGGTGAAGATCTTGTGGGACTTCTGAATACAGACAGATCACCATTTGGAACACAACATGCCAGATATCACAGTTGTAGAGAACCGAAGCGTACAGCTGATTGATATCGCTGTACCAGGATATGCCAGAGTCGAAGAAAAAGAACTGGAAAAAGTTACAAAATACTGCGCCCTGGCCATCGAAACTGTGCGATTATGGGTGAAACGTGTAACAGTGATACCCATTGTCATCGGGGCACTGGGAACTATGTCCAAAAACTTTGTAAAATACATCAAGAAATTGCAGCTTCCTGCAATAACTCCAACAAAGCTACAAAAAACTGCGCTACTCGGAACATCTTACATTTTAAGGAGATACCTGGTTGATATCTAGGATGCTGGCAGCAACCTGTGTCAACCATTAGTGCCAGTCAATTTGAGTGTTCAGTTGACTGAGTTTCATGTTTAATGAATAAAAGTTATATAATAATAATATAAAGTGGGTCTTCTATGGGTCTTACTGTCTGTTGTGAAGCCATGTTCTTCCTTATGTCTTGAGCTCCAGAAAATTACAGTATATCAGCATGGGATTTGCAGTCTCTGTTGCTAGTCCCAGTCCTACTTCTGTTTTAAGTCACTGTAACAAAACTAACATCTGCTCTTGGAGCGACCCAGAAAAAGTGGGGGGGGGGGTAGGGAAATGTCTTGGTCATGGATTGATAATGAGATGAACACAATATCACGGAGCCATGGCAGAAACAGATGAATGTTGTTGTTAGCTGCGAAGTCGTGTCCGACCCATTGCAAACCTATGGACAACGTTCCTCCAGGCCTCCCTGTCCTCTACCATCTTCTGGAGTCCATTTAAGCGTGAGCTTAAACAGATGAATACAAATCATAAAAAGCCCTTACAAGGGAGCCAATAGGAAGCCAACATTACTTGGTAGAACTGAATTTAAAGAGAACCAAATACCGCCTTTGCTTCTTATTTCCTCCTTTGACTTGGATGCTCTGAATGGTGCACAAACAAGAATGCAACATCTGTTCCAAGTTCATGAAAGCAGATATTTGGTAGTTAGTCAGATATGGCTCAGGAAAGATCTCATTCTTGCATCACAGGTTTAGATAATCTAAAGCTGCAATCCTAAATCTGTTTTTTTCTGGATGGGAAGTAATTTCCATTGAAATCCATGTGACTTATATCTGAGTTTAGAAATATGTTGTTGGCCTTAAAAGTTAGTAATTTTTTGTGTAGAATAGACGTTTTCAGGTGCTATAAAAGTCATGAAGGAAAGTAGAAAATGCATGTTAATAGTTGTCTTGTAGTTGGAAGAGCATTCTTACCCAGCACATTAAATAAAAATGCAGGAAGGTTCACACTGAGCTATCCAAGAGAATTGTGACATCTGCAGTAGAGTGGATCAGGGTCTACAGGTTGCCTTCTTTTGCTGTAAATGACAGCAGCCTTTATGGAATGAACCCGCAGTAACTCTGTTCATGCTAAGCCCAACACATTTTGGCCTGGCAGTATGTATGAATATAGCCAGCACATGAAAACACATGAAAGATTGCTGTTGTTCCTTTGGTGTGGTACGAGGGGAAAGGAATTTAAAATTGCCATGCTGTGGTTTCAAACATCTGATGCCCCGTTGAATACTAGCTTCTCAAAGCACTAGCTAGCCACAAATTGCTAAGAATAGTTGAATAACAAGGTTTTTTTTAGCAGTTTCTTCTTCCCCTTCACCCCATGAATGAATTATTGAAAATAAGTGAAAGAGTATGCCCCACTTTTAAACTTTTGTTGCACATTATAAATCATGAAACATTTCACAGCTGGAAATAGCATGGTCAAATAGCCCTACCATAAACTTTACAATGTGGCTTTACTACACAGCAAATACAAATGTGTGGTTTCTGTTTGGACAGACTTGTTCAACACAAGACAGCAGTTTTTACAGTGTGGATTGATTAATTTATTCCAGAAGGCTAACATTAAAATAATACCAAGGATCAACCTCACATGGACCTTCTTTTCATTCTCTTTTTGAAAAAAATATATATACAAAAGTCAAAAGTAGAGATCATGACATTTGATGCTTAGTAAGAAATCAAGCCAGACCTCATATCTACAATAAATATTTAAGATAAGTGCTACAGGATATTGGAGTTAGAACAGCTGCTTTGCACGCAATAATGTGCAAATTTGACAACAAAGATTATAGCAATAACACATACTTAACTGTAGTTTAAAGGAAATACTAATCCATTTTAAATCTGAAAGCAAATGGCTAACAAAGCTAGGATTTGATTCCTCTGGTTAATGAGCTAATAGTAGTGAGATCTGTAAATCTGCAGTTGCTACTTTGCTTTCAGCTCTATTAGTTTGTAATCATACAGAATAGATTATCTCCAGTTCAGCCCTGAGTCAACATTCTACTGTAACTCCAGTGTTGGTAGAAGGACTGGTTCAATTTTGGTCCAACAGATGGGAAGGAATAGTTGGTACTAATTAAAGCACAAAGAATACTATGAGTACTTCCACTTGATAGATCTATTACTAAAGACCAGGGCTTTTTTTCTCATTGAACGCTCAGAACGGAGTTCCGGCATCTTTTTTGGATGGAACCTTGTAGGGTAGGCAAGGTGGGTTGTATAACATGTGTGAGTTCCGGCACCTTTTTCTTTTACAAAAAAAGCACTGCTAAAGACCATCACCTTGGCTCCAAACAAAACCTAAAACTTACTTCCTTCATATACAAAATTATGTATATCAGGCAGAAAATTGTGCTATGTGCTGAAGGATGTATCTTTCCCCGAGTTAGCAGGAAAACTTTTTCAGGTACAAGAGAGCAGTCAAGTAATCCATCTAGTATTGACAGTTATTACCACTTTACACTGATATATTTTTATTGTTTTTAAATATTTGTTTTTCTGTTGTAGGTTTTCTTACTATTTATTTCTAATGTGCTAGTTTCTTTGAAAAATCGTTTTAAAGTGATATATAAATGACCGTTAGAACATATACATATGATATATTATTTCCTGGGAAACAGGTATGTTGTGATAGGGATGATCATGAATAGTCTCCTGCAGTTCTTGATCAAGATTTCATACTATTTATGGATACTTTATTGTACATCTGGAGTTTTAAAAGTTTCACCTTTTCATTCCTATTCTGAAACTATTTTTGGCATATGTGAAGGAACTGTTTGGCGTGGACTTTTTTTTCTGAATGCTATTTTCTCAATGTTTCAATTACGCTTAATTTCAGATCTGATTTAATCTTCTACCTCAGTTTACTTTTATTAAACTGGAAGCAGAACAAGAGTAAACTATGCAGATTTGCCTCTGATTGGCTTGTAATCCCCATTTGCATCTCATTGTTCAAATCCCAAAATGGTGTGTCAGTGTTATTGCTGAACTATTAAATTTATAAAACATTACATAAGGAATTGTGGTAAGCCTATATCACTTCCAAACCAAACCCTCTGCCCCAAGGCAAAAAGAATTAGGTATGAGATTTTGTGCTTGTCCCTTTAAAAGGTATCAGCAAGTAGTTATCTAACTTCCTGCAGCCCTTAAAGGTGTGCCCTAGATAATCATTAGGCAAGGAAGCTTTCATAAATAAAACTGATGTAGCTTTTTCCCCTTAGGCCATTAATATGTTACAAATGCTGACTGAAATCTCTGCAGCTAGGTGATGTGATAGGTGATTTTTAAAACTGTCAAATTAGGGTCAAAACATCTTCACAAATTCATGAAGTACTGCTACTGCTAAGCTTGTAAGCCGCCCTGAGTCTTCGGAGAAGGGCGGGATATAAATGTAATAAAAAAAAAGTATGCTTTCCTTAATGAACACAAAAATAAAAATGTTAGTGGATTTTTTTCTTTGAAAACCTAGCAGCTAATTTTTTTTTAAAGGAGATGGATTTTAAAGAATCATAAACTAAATTGGAGACCATAGCCAGACAAAGAAAATAGTTTAAATAAAGTGTATTTGTATAAAAGGTCACCTAGGAAATACAAGCTTTATTGTAAAGTTTTCAAGGAAGCTGTATGTATCTGAACAATATAATATATGACCAAGCAGTATTACTGTGAAATAAAATAGGACATAGATTATTGCCAGAATAAAATTTAGTAACATTTAATAAAACGAACATTCAAAATCTGCTTATAAAAGCTGACTAGTTGAAACAATTTCAAACAGACCAAGAGGTTAGGAATTAGTATGTTGGATTCATAGCACCTAGCTGATATTGTATTGGGTAATCTTGAAAAGCATAATTAAGAAAAAGTAAGTTAGACTTCGTTGGTACTTGGAGAACTGTATATTTACTGGAATTAAAAACAAAAACCTTTGAGAAGCAGGGGCAAGTTTATTTCCATGGAGTTGTAAAACCAAGTCAAACCAAGCCAAGCCAAGCCAAAGGCATGTTGATGAAGTCAATCTAGAAATTATATTTGCTTGAAGTTTGCTGTCCCTTTTGTGATCTCTGTTCCAGCTTTATTGCCTCTGTTCCCAGTCACTGTCAGTCACTGGACTCTCTTCCAAGACGATAGGTGACATAGCCTAACAGATTAAATGCTCCTAGAGTTTCCCCTTGTTTAATGACAGAATGAGGGTGACTAAAGCCTTTCTCACTCATGGGTTAGAGATGAGAAGAAGGCAGTGCCTTTGTGAAAAAAGGGGGAAAGATATTGGTAGGACATGTTTGGACAATGATTAAATGTAAGGAAGGGAACTAATTAACCTGATTGTAAAAGCATCTTAAAATGTGGCACAGTTTGAATCTAATCTGTAATCATGATTTAGAACATAATTCAGAAAATCCCTAATCATTTTGATTGCAATATGCAATATGCAAATGAGAAAAATCCTTGCTGCATTGGTCCAAAGGTTGATCCATCATCAAGCATCATTGTGTTTTCAAGAGTAGCAAAACAGTTGTCTTGAGAAAGCCTATGACCAGGATGTGACAGCAACAGCCTCCTTCAGCATCTGATCTCCAGAGAGATATGTCACCTCTGATACATGGCTTACACAGGGATTACATGTGACTGTGTATAAGTAGTCCTTATTTAACGATTATCTCATACTGCAACTATTCACAGTTATGACAGTAAGGAAAAAGTAACTTTGTGACCAATCCTCATATTTATTTATTTAGTGTATGGCATAACATACTCGGACTAGCAATATATACATTAATATTTCATTTAGATTAGTAGAATCCTCATATTTATGACTTTCATGGGTCTGTAAAGCAAAGGAAAGCTGAAATAAAATTCTAAACACCATCATGATTTAACTTAGCGACTGCTTTACTTAATAACTGAGATGCCAGTCCTAGTTGGAGTGACTAAACAAGGACTACCTGTGGTCCAGCTTGATGCACCTATAGCCACAGCATACAATTATATTTGCTGTGCTTTGAATTCCAGCTTTACATGTCTATACCTACAGTATACTTTTCAAAAATAAGAAAAAAATGGGTAGGAAAGAGGATAACATCTTTATAGGGAGAACTAAGAGGGAAATTACAGAAAGCATCTCTCTCTCTCTCTCTCTCTCTCTCTCTCTCTCTCTCTCTCTCTCTCTCTCTCTCTCTCTCTCTCTCTCTTGTGTGTGTGTGTGTGTGTGTGTGTGTGTGTGTGTGTGTGTATTCTAAACCACCCACCTCCCACAGAGGACACACACACACACACACACACACACACTTGTGCCTTAAAGTCAGTTTTGACTTCTGACAACCGCCTGGACAAGTCCCTGCAGTTTTCTTGGCAATTTTTTCAGAAATTTGCCCTTGCCTTCTTCCTCAGCTGAAAGAAAATGACTTGTCCACAGTCACCCAGCTGGCTTTGTGCCTAAGGCATGACTAGAATTCACAGTCGCCTGGTTCCTAGCCTGATGTCTTAACCACTGCACCAAACTGGCAGTCATATACAGTATGAAATGCCTAGTTGGCTTCAAGGCTATAATTTAAAATGCCAGTTATTGTTGTGATTCAGGGTCAGCCTGTGGGTTCGGCAGTTGGGTCGGACGACTCAGAGGAGGAGGAGGGGGGTGTTGAAGACCTTGCTGAGGGGGTTGAAGATCTTGCTGATGAGAGCCCTCAGCCAGGCCCCTCCCACTTGGTCACCACGGAGACCCAGCTGTGTGAGCCTGACAGCGTGGATGAAGATGACCCACAGCTGGCCCTGTTCAAGGACGCCCGACGCAGGAGGCAGTCAATTAGGAGTAAACAGAGGAAGGCAATGGGGCTTCTCGGAAGGAGGCAGAGAGAAGCCACGCCCTGAACTCTATATAAGGGGAATGTGTGGGGAGGGCTGGTTTGCTGAAGGCAACCGCTTGGATAGTTCATGTTTCTTAAAGCTCCTGTTTCTTGGTTTGTCTTGTTCCGTTTGTTTTTGTGGTAATAAATTTGGCAGGCGTAATTCCAGCCTCTTGCCTTCTTGTAAAAGGGGTTGTCCCTGCCTTTTCTGCAGGGCCGGTAGCAGGCTGGTACAGAACAGTTATTATCTTATATCTGCCCATCCGGTTATTCTAACAGAATTGGCTTGTTTCAGGTCTCTTCGACTAAGCAAAGTCATGTTGTGGAACCAAGGAAGCAGGTCTTCTATGTCCATTGGAACAGCATCCTACCCAGTAGTGGAATTCAAATATGTGAACAACCAGTTCTCTCTGTGGATACCGCTTCCAAAAGTCCATTCTGGGCCTGGGCAACAAAAAAATAGCTACCGGTTCTGCCGAAGTGGTGCGAACTGGCTGAATCCCACCACTGATCCCACCTGACATCTTTATGACCCCTGAACGTCCACCTACACGCAATCTTTAAAAACTCTTTGTTTAAATAAAACAATCCAGCACCAAATGCTGATTAATGTTTAAGAGGGAGAAAAGACACTGAAAAGTGAATGGAAGGAGGAACAAAGAAAGAGGTTTGTTGAAGAGAAAAGTAAATTCAAGCACAATTTTATTACTAGTAGGCAAAGAGAGTTGATCAATGCAACTGATTGTACTCTCATTTTTTTCAAATAAAAAGCACTGTAGCTAAGAGCTAAAAATGAGCATATATTTATATATATATAGTGAATCTAGAGGCCAGAAAAAGGTTTTCTCACAGTGTTATTTTGCCTCACAAAATT
The DNA here is from genome assembly GCF_964194415.1 of Vipera berus. Classification (NCBI taxonomy): domain Eukaryota; kingdom Metazoa; phylum Chordata; class Lepidosauria; order Squamata; family Viperidae; genus Vipera; species Vipera berus. The sequence continues at coordinate 150,305,235 of NC_138202.1, read as the reverse complement.
TTATGGTGAATCCAAAAATTGTCATCTTCCAGTGTGGGCAACAAGTCTGCCTATCACTGCTTGTTCAGATTTTCTTCTTACAGCCAGCAAGAAGAAAAGTATAATGAGTGTATAACTGGCAATATTAGAAGCCATTCTTTTAAAAGCAACTTCAGTCTATTAAGGTATTATAAATCAGAAATCCTAGGCATCTCTATTAAATCATCCAGCTACATATTCTGAATCTCAATCTTCTTCTTTTGCCCCTGATTAAAATTACAGGAAATACAATGTAAAATAAAATAATGAAACTTCATATGATTATGGAATTCAGCCATTTGGTCTGAGATTTAGAATAGTAAATAAAAATAAATAAATAAATAAATATGCTTATTATTTTACTTACAGATTTTACACACATATTACTTTTGAGGATAATTCCTTGCAAGGTAACTCTCAAACATTGATTTATTTTTTCACTGTAGAGATAAATACCGTATGGAGTAAAGAAGCTAAGCCTTTTTTATCTACAAGTAAAAACTCCTCAGAATAGCAAAAAGCAACCGAGACTTAAATATACTGAAAAGTTAATACAGCTGCTACCATAGGAAGTCCATAGATTGTTTTTCTTTCCTAGTGTAGTTTCTCTCTCACACTACACTTGTTGGAATTATTTAGTAACTGCTTTGATAATAAGCTAGATAAACAAATCTTCTGGACAAAGGATATACTGATGCATCAATGAATATTAGGTTTGTTTTGAATATTCATGCAAATTTTGTTAAGTATTTCATGCTCACAATTTCATAATTGAACTTTGAATCCAAAGCTTAGACCTGTACGATTCATGTGGAAAATTTGTCACTTTGCAACTTCACTTACCACTTTGCCAACATTTGCCACTTTACTAATGTTTTGTTAGCAATCACATAAGCGGTAATTAGATGTTAACATTCTTGCATGTTTAAAGACTTGTTCCGTGACAAAGAGCAACTAATTACAAGAATATTTCAATTTTTCCTACTTCCTGAGCAATCCTTGAAAGGCAAATAAGAATGGTTCGTTTTTTGGTACATAGCCCTCAGCCTGAATATTTATACAGATTTTAAAATTCTAGTCTTGAAACCAATTTGGACTATCTCATCTAAAGATACACTGATGGAAAACTATTTGGAAATATCTCTAGAGACAGATGGAGAATGATATCAGCCCAGTGGTCAAATCTCCATATTCTTTCATTAAGTAAGTTAAGAAATTATTACCTTTGTCATTTCAACCATTTTCTGTCATTCTATTTCTGCTGCACTTAAATAAAAAAAGCTCCATTCAGAGTCTATGGTTGTTAGCATATGAATGTCTACGATTGGTTTTTTTTGGTTTTTTATACCTTGTACTTAGCTCTGGGAAGTCGGGGAGGGGGGGAGGGGGGAGGGGTAGGGAGGGAGGGATAGGGGAGGGCTAGGGGGGATTGTTAAAGATAAAATGTATGATAAAACTTTTCAATAAAAAAAAAGCTCCATTCAGACAGCCATCCTAAAACAGTTCATTAATGAATAAGCACCAACAAAATGTAATAAGGATTTGTTCCACATATATAAAAATATTGTAGGATTGCTTCTCCTGGTAGTTCCTTCCTTATTGGGAACAAATAGGTACATATAGTAGATAGTATTCAGTTTCAGGGAGAAAATATTATTAAATATCACATCAAAGAAATAGGATCTGCCTGGAAGAAGATACTGATAACTGAGACAACTCAATTAGCCATGAAATTTAATTTCAGCTTTGGTGACAAGACAGCAGCCTCTGTTGCATCTCTCCAAAGCCAGTAGAACTGTTGAACTATTATAAGGCAGGGATCCCCAAACCCTGGTCTGTGAATCAGCACCGGTCCACGGCATAGCAGAAACTGGTCTGTGCAAACAAGCGAAGCTCCATCCACAGGATGCAGGCAGCACACAAAACCACACCCCTCTGGTCCACGGAAAAACCTCTCTCCACGGAACTGGTCCTGGTGCCCAAAACATTGGGGGTCTCTGTTATAAAGCACATTACATGCCTATAAGTTCTGCATTTAGCATGGTGCCGATCTGAGGCCATTGCCTCATTCTGTCTAGTGATAGGACCAGTCTTGCAAAATCCCACTAGAGAACTGAAACAGTAAGCTCTTCAATCAATGCTTACCATTTTTGTTGCAGAAAAAATACAGCTGTAAAGCTAAAGTGCAAAAGTAACGGCCAAATAATGTGTTCATTATATGAGATGGAAAAAGTCAAAATGTACTGTTCACGCTTTCTCTTTAAGCTGGGTTTTAAGCAAAAAAGGAGGGCAGAAGAGAGAAAGGAAATTCATCCTGATCATTGTGATGTTTGCATTTTGTAAGATGGAGTGGAGGAAGTGCTGTGTGTGTGTTTGTGTGTATGTACACAAACATACTATTCATATGAAATACCAGAGATTATTGGGAGGAACAAATAATATACAGTAGATGTCCTTCCTTTGAAAATATAAATGCCAACAGTATTTTAGATTTGCCACTAGCACTAACAGGAACACATGGATTCCTTGCAACACAGGTAACTCTAGCTTAACAACTGGTTGCTTAGCAACTGGTCAAAGTTACAATGGAGTTCCCCAGAGCTACTTAAAACCTGGTTCTGGAGTTCCAATAGCCACCTCCCCAGCGGTCACATGATCACATTTTTGTGCTTGGCAACCAATTCACATTTATGGCCATCTGCTTCATCCCATGGTCATGTGATAGCAATTTTTGACTTTTTTTGCCAGTTCCCGGCATCTGCTTCCAGTTTCCAGCAAAAATCGCCTATTGAATAAAACAGTTTCACTTAACAAACTCCTTGTCTGCTTAATGACCACTGCATCTGTTTAACAACCACTGCAAAAAAGTTCGTAAAATCAGGCACAGTCATGTGGCGACCCCCTTAACGACCACCATGACTTATGACTGTAATTCAAGGCTCAGTTATGGACATAAGTCAAGAACTACCTGGAGAATTGTTGCTCTCTGTTGTTCTTGGTGCCATTCCTCTTACACTGTTTTGTGGCAGAGAATTCCTCATTTGGGATCCCAAGGAAGGCTTCTTTGCAAAAGAGGCATCATGAGGCAATGCTTTCAGGAAGAATATAATTTTCCTGGCTCTGCCAACTGGCCTAGGCCCCGATGGGGCGTTCCATATTGGACTAGGAAGAAGATTCCACCTCCACTCATAGTATTCTGGTTTTTAAATTTCTTTAATCTCTCCTTATTTAATAGTTAATGTTTTAATATTTTGAATTTTGGAGAGGTTCTTTATGTTTGTAAGCTGTCCAGAGTCATTGACAGTGAGATGGGCAGCATATAAATTTAATAAACAAAATTTAGTTAAAGCAAAAATATTTATATAATCAATTTGTTATAAATTTAATAATTAAAAATTAGTTAAAGCAAAATAATTATCTGGGGAGGGAAAGAATACATTTACTGGATATATTCACAAATACTCAAAATGAGAACATCAGCTCTTCTGCAGATTTGCAGAAGAGTCGTGTTTGGCTAATATATGTCCTCTAAAGACAGACAGTGTGTTTTAAATAAACAATGATAAAAACTGTCCTGATAATGCTTTTCAAATTACAAATTATGCACAACATGTTTGTGAAATTAATTAGGAGTTTCATTATGAGGAAAGTAAAACAACTAGTTAGAAAAAAGCAACATTCAGGAATATGAAGTATTTTCTATGCTTGCTAAATATAATCTGTCTCATAAAATGATTCTTTGTTGAATTACTGCTGCATATAATTCATGTATCATATGAACATTCCCATTAATTACTATTAGAGTGGAGAAACCCTGAAAATCTGGTACACATACCAACAAATGCTGAAGCAGATGGTTGAAATTAACGAAACATGATCTGCTGCTGAACTTGTTACCTAATTATATTGTTACATCAAAACAGTTAAACCAAATTTGTGAAGTTGTCAGTAGTGAGCTGGGGATTTGTAAAATCTACAAAATAATCCAACAATACAGTGGAATGATTTAAATGTTTTGTTTTATAAGGTAGGCTTACCCATACCCATTGATTGGATTAATGGTTTAAAAATCAGACCTGGTAGGTTGGGACAAAAATTTATGAAGTGTGTTTCCTTTAACTATAATCTTATATGCATATCATTACACTAATGATAGAGTAGAAATAGTATTGACTTTTATTACTGCCTGTATTCCTTGGTAAGTGAAAATATGAAATAATAATAAGAAGATCCTGTGGGAAGTACCCTAGAAAATATCAGAGGACTTCAGCTTTCTGAGAGAGCTGTGAAATTGAGTTGTATATACTATTAATTTGTTCACTCATTAATTTTGCCATCAGCTTTTCTTAGCTTTTATTTAAGTATTTAAAGACATCAAGCTGCAGAGATCCATAATCTTTCTAGCATTGGAGCCCTGGTGGCACAGTGGTTAGAATGCAGGATTGCAGGCAAACTCTGCTCACAGCCTGCAGTTTGATTCTAACAGGGCTCAAGGTTGACTCAGCCTTCCATCCTTCCGAGGTCAGTAAAATGAGGACCCAGATTGTTGATGGCAATATGCCAACATTATAAACAGCTTAGAGAAGGCTGTAAAGCACACTATGGATACAGTATGGTAGTCCTGGGGTTGCACCTTTGGAAAATGATTCAGTGAATTTCTGTCCCTCTTCAACTCAGGATCTTAACTGGATGCTGATTCTCATGTGAAAGAAAGTATAAAAAGTATAAAATGATCAGAAAGATGACAGGAGGGAGACTAATGCCATATTTGTATGCACATGCTTCAGCCTTTCTGGTCAGATTGTATGATCTGATGGATCCCTAAGTGAAGAGAAGCAAACATTGCCTCTGCATGGGAGAGAATAATCCTCAACACCTTTCTGGAAAATTGAAGGTATAGTGCTTATTTATTTTACTACTATTCTTGAATTCTATTGCATGAACCTTTCATCTCCTATTTTTAGTTCTTGATTTTATCAAAAATTTTCTTTTGGCTTTTTGTGTGCCATCCTAGGACTCTGTATGCAAAAAATGTCATTATAAATGTAACATGTATATATGGGGATATATACACTGTCATGCTCTCTCCCGTATATATCCATAAGTCCAAATGTTTATCTATAGCAGGATTCTCTACTGTTAGCATTCCCCCAGATATACTGCCTGCAGTTAATACTTTCATTTAGCAAATGCTTGAAAGAATCAAGAAATTGCTCAATTGTTTGAAGAGCCTCCTCAATATAGTTATAGTTATATAGTTTTCATAAGGACAGCCACTCACTGAATGAATGAAATATGCTGCATAATTTGAAAGTACTTATTTCATATCTCAGTCACTATTTTTCACTGGGAACTGTTTCATCAAATCTACTAAGATGCCTTATTCTGATCAAAGGTAATGTTGACTCTGTGGTAAATTACATATCCCTCTTCTCCCATACAATATATTCTGAGGTACCAATAGAATAATATGAGGAGTATTCTCATTAGAGCCTCTTGTTAGGCTAAGAGACATTGATGTTGCCATCCAGAAAACAATGAAGATATTGGGAGGACCAAATAATGAGAAAGACAATAAGCCCTTTAATAATAAAGAAAGACCAGAAGTATTAGATTGGAGCCAAGTAATATAAAAAACAACAACAATTGTATGATAGAGTCATTCTTGCTTGTCATGAATATATTCAATTTTCTGACTCCTAAGTCCAACAGATATTGAAAGTTGTGAATCAACATGCCAAATGTATTTGATGGAGTTAATGGAGTATAAAGAGCACAGGCTATTATAATTCTATCATATCCTTTAAAATTATTGTCTGTCTCTGTCATTTATTAGTCACTTCCATGTCAGACTCTCTAACCTGTGATCTTAAGGGAATTGTGTTATACTGTTGTGTTGTGTTGCCTGTTTAGCAGCATATATTGTTGGTGCTGACTCAAAGCCCTTTCAGGTGGGCTAACTATTGGAAGCTTCCCAATGGTTATTTTCACAATAAAGAAATTACCTGGAAAGCCATAGAATTTCTTTCACTGAAGTCATTTAAATAACACTTGGTGGTCTTGACTGGTCTTGACCCCAGGTGTGATCATAAACCAAGGACTACCTGTAAAAAACAAAGTTTTGTGATATATATTTTTTTTGGTTGCTCGTTCGCTAGTCCCAAAACAAAAACCACTGGTTTCAGTTGTATTATTAACCTTTAAGTTCTTCTCAATTAATGCATGTATTTGTATCCAAAATATTTTGGCTTTTTTACTTGTCAACCAAACATGTCGTTCCATTTTGTTCACATTTCCAGCAAAGATTCAAAATACTTTTATACAATCTAGAACAATGTTTCTGTTGACCTATATCAATGATACATCATTTTGTAAAAATTCTCTTTAAGGTTAGAACATAACGTAAATTTCAATTATTTCATTCACATGTGCTTAATTTAGCCAGATTTTAGCTCATTTTATCATACATTCTTTCACTTCTTTTTCTATCTCATATTTCAATAAACACATACATTTTAGCAATAGTTAGTACATCATTAGTACATAATTCTATTTAAAATTCAGTCATATTTGTTCAAAACCATAAAATATTTTATCCACTTTAAACCTTTCTGTTAAATGCAAATAAAAAAAAACATTGATAAGAATATCCTCCTATTCTCAAATTTTGCCTTGATTTCACTTTACAAGTCCCATGAGAAAAATTCTCTATCTCTTGGTCACTTAACCATTTACTTATTATTTCTCATCTATAAATGCTGAAAAAGCTTATAAATTTCATAAGGAAGACAGAAAGAGAATTTAGTTGCCATGTGAAGAGTCAGCTATTTTCTTATGCTTTTGTGAAGGCAATCTTAAAAGATACAGTGGATTTAGATTCAGTGGTTATGAAATTTGTAATATTTAATATTTCCCCTTACAAGTTTGTTTATTTATGTATTCAATTTATGTATTCAGTTTATTCTGCAAAGTGACTCTGGGTGATGCACAATTAAAATCATAAATGTAAAAATATTAAAACATTAAGTACAGAGATAAGTAGCAAGAGGCAAGATCAATGTGGTGGCCGCATCTTCTGTTAATCCATCAGCCACTGCCAATATTGAGTGGCCCCATTAGGACCCCAGGTTAACTAGCAGAGCCAGGTTTTAATACTCTCCCAGAAAGCCAGAAGGGAAGGGATAGGTCTTACTTCAGGCAATAAGATATTCCAAGGAGTGGGGGCTTATGAGATATAAACCAAGTTTATGTTGGTTTGATATATTCTTTTTAAGCTGTTTGAACAATAAGGTCATACAATTTCTGAAATAAATACATGTATTACATACCCCCAAAGGCCAATGAAAAACCTTGTGATACATGAATACTGTACAATATAGTATAGCGATAAATGGGTCTTGCAAAAACATCTTGGCTTGGATCCAGGCAAGATAATCATACCTTAATCCTCTTGAAGTAAATGGGAATGATGATTCATTTAAGTGTGACCGAATTTTCAAATGCCTTCGATTTCATGCAAACTATACGGCTTTAAAACCAATTTTCTATATACTTAAATATCTGCATGAAACATTTGTAGATTCACTCACCCAATGTTCTTGCTGAGAAACGTATTTGGCAGAATGTGAGGCTGAAGTGTTGCAAACAGAACTAAGAACCAGTTACAAATGAAATGAATATTCATGTGAGATACTTAACAGTTACATGAATTGCAGAAATATGCAATTCTTTGCACATCTATTCATTCTGGATTTTTTCCTTGTCTTTGCTTTGACAAATGCATTGACATTGCTTGGTTTGAATTTTACAAATAACATCAAACAAATGTCAATGAAGAGAATAATTTTCAAGCCATAAGAACTCCAAAAGAAAATACAGAAAAACATAGATGGACTTTTCTATGTCTCACATGGATTGCACTGCACTGTTTACACACAGACACACACAGACACAGACACAGACACACACACACACACACACACATAGAGGAGACACAAGACACAAGGATTGGGCAAAAGGTCCTTGTGTGTTCCAGAGCTGAGATTGGGCAGCATTCGAAGGAAGACGTGATACTCGAACATGGGAATCTATCTTATACCACATCAAGCCATTAATTCATTTAACTCGGAGTAATCTTCATCAGGCATGTGCAGGTTTTTTTGTTTTTTGTTTGTTTTCCAGAAAAGGGGCCACATTTGGTTTGCAGTCCAAAAGAAGTGACTGGGAAAATGAGAAATTAAATGGATGAAATTTGTAATTAAATTCAAAACAAATGAATTAAGTAGATGGTTATTTATTTTTTTCTTTATATATAAATAACCATCTACTATATAATTATATATATTTGCCTTGTCGCATTAGAAAATATAGATGAATTTTTGGTTAGATTTATGATTTATGCTGAATGAAAGATCTGCATCCTATTAATGTGCCATGGCTTCTTCCATTGCATGACAGGAAATACACTTTGGAGATGGACAGAATGAATGAATGAATGAATGAATGAATGAATGAATGAATGAATGAATGAATTCATGAATTCTGTCCAGAAAAATTGTGGTTTCAGTACCCAAGGAACACGGTGAACTGATCCAGTTGATACCACTTGTTTATGTAAGGACACGGATGGTTTCCTGACTGTTCTTGTACTAGAATTCTGGAGGAAGAAGAGAGGTTGTGGCAATCCTTCCTCCTGTACAGCAGCTCTTTTTGCAAGCTCATTTTAGCAGCCAGGCTGATCTTGATTACTACAGTCAGGTTCATAGTGCTAACAGAAAACTGCCCTGCATGATTTCTCCTGCTTGATTTCCCCTGCTTATAGCAATGTGCCTGTAACAGCATCCCACAAGTGAATTTGATAATACTGTAATTTGACAACACATACTTCACAGCATATGAAGACCACAATTGCCAAAATGATTGTCTTGAAATTGAATGGCATGCATGTATGCATATTTTTGAGTGAAAGTTACCATTGACTGAGGGATATCATTTGAACCAATGGAAATGAACTTTTCGGCGAGTCAGCTGTGGTCTAATTATTTGGTGTCCTATTTCAGGGCTTTTCAACCTTTTCACCCATTGTACCACTTTTTAGGATATGGCAACATCCGAGTACCACCAGTCGCCTAGCAAGGTGTCAAAAATTTGATGACCAAAAAAAAAAGGAAAAAAGTGATGAAGTACAGGTAGTCCTCGACTTACAACAGTTCAATTAGTGACTGTTCGAAGTTACAATGGCACTGAAAAAGGTGCCTCCCAAGCCACAGCCGAGCAAGACACCTGCCTGCCTGCCCAGAGGCACTCTTCCTCCTGTCCGAGGTTTTCATTGTTGTGAGCATTTCTGTTGAGGATTGGCAGCGGGGGTGGGGTGGGGTGGGGTGTTTGGTTTTTATTCCCCCTGTCTACTGGGTGGTTGCAGCAGGTTTTGGTCACTTGACATGACCCTGGGACACTGTGACCGTCATAAATATGAATCAGTTGCCAAGCATCTGAATGTAAATCACACGACCCTGGAAATGCTGCAACATTCCAGCTGATCGGCGCTTCTTCTGGGCTCAGCAGAAGCACCAGGATCAGTGCCGAGCTCCAGCTGGAGCCTGGTGCTGATCCTGGCACTTTCGCTGAGCCCTGACAGCCCTGCAGCTCCAGCCATCTCTTGCTCAGGCTTGTGCGGTGCTGCCACCGGTTCAGCTCATTGCCCTTCCCCGCCACCACTTTTCTAGGATGGTCGCCAATGTACCACAAGTGGTACCTGTACCACTGGTTGAAAAGCCCTGTCCTATTTTGTTGGCAACATCAGGAAAATGAATAACTAGGATACACTATAGTAGAAACCAGCACATATGAATCGTTATTTACAGGAACGATCTAACCATCATCCCTGCTAGAAAAGAGTCATTATCATTAAAACACTCACCAACTGTGCTTGATACATTTGCGAGCTTGAAAGATTATGTGATGAGCTGGGATACCTTGATAGCGCTTTATAGACTTTATTTATTTAGCACGTGGCATGCATAGTTCATTCTGTCCGGTGCCTGTGTGCCTATCCTTGGTGCACTGCAGGGGGATGAACTAACTTATACCAGCTGACTAGTGGCGCTCGGATTGCTGGCTCTTTTGGGCTCCTCCACCAGTCTTGCCTTGCCTCGCCAAGTCCAGTGTCGGCTTCCAGTCTCTCTGCACTTATAAATGCAGCTAGGTTTTTTCCACCAAAGTGGTACCCATTTATCTACTCACAGTATTGCATGCTTTCGAACTGCTGGATGGGCAGGAGCTAGGGATTGAATGACGGGAGCTCACTCCGTCTCACGGAACCGGGCTCAAACTGCTGGAGTGCAGACTATTTCTGGCTGGCATCATTAAGCCACTATGCCACCACATCTTCTTACTTTATAGACTAATACTGTGCACTAAGTTGCTCTGACAGTAAGATCAGGGAAGTGATAGAATCCAGCCATAAGAATAACATCATGATGATGATGAAGATATCTTGCTCTGGCTGGTGTCATCTTTGATGGTGTCCAGCCACCATGTTCTTTCTAAAGAAGGGGTGGGCAATTAATTTTCCCAAGGGGGCACATGAGAAACTGGGACTCTTGTGGAGGGAGGCCCTGGACACCTCATCATTGCCCTACTTCACCACCCTGCACCCAGTGCTGCTGCTGCCATCCCCACAGGCTGGACAAGGACAGTTAGAGGGCCAGTTGTGGCTCGCAGATTGTAAAATGCCCAGATCTGATAGAAAGACAAAGCATTCCCAATAGGTAAAGTGCTTCTTATACTGAGAATGCTACAGACAACATTGGAAAATTACAGGAGAAACAAAGCTTAAAACTATTTATAAGCCAATGAGAAAAACCCAAGAAATGCTTTTATCATCTAAGGATGTCAGAAGTCCGCTTTTATCAGTGGGAGTTACCTTGCGGTTGCAGACAGATATATATTGGAACTACAAAAGATAATATTAATACTTGACTAAAGGTCCATGAAATATACTGCTGACTAGACAATTTGAAAAATCAGTGATAGCTGAACACGTATTGCTATATAATGAGCATCAGATAAAAACCCACAAGTATTAGCAATCATATCAAGGCATGACCACCCAGAGAAGCTATTAAGGTATAAATATCTCAATAAATTTAATGAGAAGGAAAAGAGTTTGAAGATTGACAAAGTTTCCACCTTTAGGTCACATCAAAATAAAACAATCCTTAATTATATATCATCTAAGGTAAAGGTAAAGGTAAAGGTTCCCCTGCACATGCGTGCTAGTCGTTTCCGACTCTAGGGGCCGGTGCTCATCTCCGTTTCAAAGCCAAAGAGCCAGCGCTTGTCCGAGGACATCTCCGTGGTCATGTGGCCGGCATGACTAGACGCCAAAGGCGCACGGAACGCTGTTACCTTCCCACCGGAGTGGTCCCTATTTTTCTACTTGCATTTTTACGTGCTTTCGAACTGCTAGGTTGGCAGAAGCTGGGACGAGTAACAGGTGCTCACTCTGTTACGCGGCACTCGGGATTCGACCCGCCAAACTGCCGACCTTCCGATCGACAAGCTCAGCGTCCTAACCCACTGAGCCACCGCGTCCCTTATATATATCATCTACCATGGTCTTATTTGAAATAATAATATCCCGGGTCCTTGGGAAGAATTCAAAATGTCAAATCCAGTCTGAACATTTGGTTGGCTGCGCGACCAACCATAATAATAATATAGTAGTATTGTGTTTGAAAGACAGACCAATAAAAAGTAGCTCCTTTGGAAGTTCTTCAAATCAGACCAATGATAAATTCACTTAGATGAAGAATCGGTCAGAAATTGGCTTTCCAGAATTCTGTTGACATGGTCCAGTAAGTGATTAGTTCTATTACAAACACCACTACTCATTTAGTTCCTGCTCAGTCACTTGGAGTGTGCTACAGAACCCACTTTATTTCTGAAAATGTCAGTCACAGCTGCTAGTTGAAGTGTCAGAACCACAACCAGTTTGGAAACTCACCACCATTGAATTTCTCATAAAGCCTCAAAATATGCTAAGTTAGGGGAAATCAAAATAATATATTTTCTCCCTTTAGACCACTTAAGTCAGAAGAACCATGGATGTGGTGATTCAAGTATTCTAAAGGAAGAGCATTTTGGGCAGCTTCATACGATCATCTATTAAGAGCCACCTCAATCTAAGGCAGTAAATACTACACACATATATTAATATACCAGCAAGTATAACAGTATTTTGTAATTACATCCTTTTTGATTCTCCACATTTTTATTCTGTGTATGAGAAAGGCAAGAGATTCCTTCATCACACAGACACAAACACACACATCCAACATTTATCTCATTATCAATCAATCAGAATAGAGCTGGAAGGGACCTTGGAGGTCTTCTAGTCCAACCCCCTGCTCAAGCAGGAGGCCCTATACCATTTCAGACAGGTGGCTGTCCAGTCTTTTCTTAAAAACCTCCAGAGATGAGCACCTACAACTTCTGGAGGCAAGCTGTTCCATTGGTTAATTGTCCTCACTGCTAGGAAGTTTCTCCTTAATTCCAGGTTGCTTCTTTCCTTGATTAGTTTCCATCCATTGTTTCTTATCTTGCCTTCTGGTACTTTGGAAAATAAGTTTGACCCCCTCTTCTTTGTAGCAGCCTCTCAAATACCGGAATACTGCTATAATGTCATCCCTAATACTTCTTTTCTCTAGACTGGTCATACCCAATCTCTGCTACCATTCTTGATATGTTTTTATCTCCAGGCCCTTAGTTGACCAAAACTAGATGCAGTATTCCAGGTGTGGTCTTACTAAAACTGTGCAAGTTAAAGAATATTGATACGACTATTTCCCCATGAGTTTGACTGTAAAGCAAGTTCACATCCCTTCAGGCATGCTAGGTAAAATTGTGGTTGTTTGAACTGGCACACGTGTAAAAATCAAGCTAGGGTGGGGGTGGAGCTGCCCTATGCACCCCCACCCGCTTACCTCAGGACCGCCGCAGCCAGACCTCCCATGCCTGAACACCTGCCTTGCCTCATGGTGGCAGCACCGAGAGCCCCATCCAGCAGGAGGCCACATGGCCAGCAACAACCCACTTTTGTGTACACTCGCCATTGCTTGTGCGCATTGCCCCTGGCCTCCATTTTGTCATCAGAGGCCTTCAGGAAAGGCCTCTGCAGCCCAGAATGAAGCTCCAGGTTGATGTGCGCATGGCCCCCCCAGCCTCCATTTTGCCAGCAGAGGCCTTTTCCTCTTCCTGAAGGCCTCTGCCAACAAAACGGAGGCTGGGGGTGATGCGTGCATCAACCCGGAGCTCCGTTCTGGGCTGCAAAGGCCTTTCCTGAAGGCCTCTACTGGCAAAATGGAGGCCGTGGGGGGTGAGGTGTGCGTCAACCAGGGGCTCCATTCTGGGCTGCAGAGGCCTTTCCTGAAATGGGCCAGTGGTGGCCACAGGGGCACTTGCTGGATGGCTGTGACAACTCATTATTTGTGTAAATTATATACTGTAGCTTTATCCAATAAGCTAGAGAGATTTATACAATATTATAAAAATCCTCTTTAGAAATTAGCAATCCTTTTACGCTTTTTTATATTTGGATTAGATTTAGATATTAGAGCAGGGGTGTCAAACTGCCGGCCCACGGGCTGGTTTCATCATATCAAAGCCGCGCATTTCATTGCTGGCAATGCAAAAGAGTTGTGATACGTCGCGACACGTCATGTGATGTGGCAAGTTTGACACTCATGTATTAAAGTGTCCCAGAGTTGCACCTAGATGAGATGGAAGCCTAATCTAATAAATAAATCAGTTAAATACAGATAGTTCTCAACATACGATCACAATTAAGCCCAAAATTTATCTTGTTAAATTAGAAATTTGTTAAGTGAGTTTTGCCCCATTTTAATACCTTTCTTGCCACAGTTGTTAAGTGAATCACTGTAATTCTTAAATTAATAACACGATTGTTAAGCAGATCTGGCTTCCCTGCTGACTTTGCTTGTCAGAAGGTTGCAAAAGGGGATCACGTGACCCCAGGATACTGCAACCATCATAAATGTGAGTCAGTCATCAAGCATTGAAATGTAAGTCACGTGACCATGGGGATGCAACAACAGTCATAAGTCACTTTTTTCAGTGCCATTGTAACTTTGAACAGTCTCTAAATGAAGTGTTGTAAGTCGAGGATTGCCTGTAGATTCCAACAATGAAACTTTTATGTTACTTGAATAAAAAATGTCCATACTGGACATTTTGGATGCTCTTCAGCATCCTCACTAGCTTCACTCTCCAAATTCTTGAAAACAGTTTGATGGGGATCGGTGGGGTTGTTTTATCTTTGGTCTCTTAATTTTATCTTGGGGTTTTTAGAATTGTACTTCTATTGTTTTAACTAGGGCAACTGTTTAATCTTTTTTAATGTTTGTATTTGGTATTTTATTCTGCCCTGTGAACCGCCCTGAGTCCTCAGGGAGAAGGGCGGTATATAAATGTTATTAAATTAAATTAAATTAAATTAAATTAAATTAAATTATTTAATTTAATTTAATTTAATTTAATTTAATTAGTACACTGAATGCTTCTGTACCAGAGACAAATTCCTTCTGTGTCTAATCAAATTTTGGCCAAATAAAGCTATTCTATTCTATTCTATTCTATTCTATTCTATTCTATTCTATTCTATTCTATTCTATTCTATTCTATTCTATTCTATTCTATATTCCATATTCCATATTCCATATTCCATATTCCATATTCCATATTCCATATTCCATATTCCATATTCCATTCCATTCCGTTCTATTCCGTTCTGTTCTGTTCTGTTCTGTTCTGTTCTGTTCTGTTCCATGTTCCATGTTCCATGTTCCATGTTCCATGTTCCATATTCCATTCTATTCTATTCTATTCTATTCTATTCTATTCTATTCTATTCTATTCTATTCTATTCTATTCTATTCTATTCTATTCTATTCTATTCCAGTCCTCTCCACTCCACTCCATTCCACCCTATGCTACCCTATTCTTAAAACAGCCTAATCTCTGCATAGAGTGCTCAAGAAGATGGAATAGGAAAACTGATACCAACCTCTGTAGATAACTTTACACTTCTGGCAAAAACCTGGATCCATTCTTTATCTTTATCCAACTGAAACACATGGGGGTTGGAAATAGAGATGATGTTGTTAAATCCTGCAGGAACTAGTTTTTGGAGTTTGTGGAGATGGCTTATGTTTCCTGGCTTCACCCAAAACCTGGGTGATATCCAATGTTGGTTTAGGTACTGCTACAGGAAAATCCAGCAATCCCTGCTACTTAAGGGAAAGTGCTTTGGGTTCACCAGGTTTTCCACATAAGACTGTATACAAATTATGTATCTGTCTATCAATAGACAAAATAGATATTCTCAATCCTAGTCCTTTTTAAAGATCCACTGCAACTTTTTTTTTGGGGGGGGGGGACCCTTGCTGCATGGAGAAATGTGACATTCTTTGACCACAAGGTGGGGCTTTTGCTCTCTTGTTCTCTTTCTCAGAAATATATCTCAGTATATAACTGAGCCAAGAAGATATCTAATTTTAAAAGCATATTTAGGGTTGAATACTTTCTGATGTCCCATTACTCTAACAAGTAACATTGCAACTTTGTAATGAAGCCTTGACATAAAGGATTCCCCCCCCCCCGTAAATTCCCACACAGTATAAATAAATAAATAATGAAACCACCTTCTTCTGAGTTAACATGAATGTGCACCATGTGTATTTTTTTTTATTTATCGGTTGGCAACTTTCATTGCTCACTATTTGGGCAATAGAAAGATTAATCAGTTAGGCTCTGCAGTAAAGACACAGATAGCCTGTATGATTTTCAGTTCTGCTCCTCTGAAATATAAATTTACTGAAATGAAGATCATGCTAGCTAGACACTGTTTGCTACAGAAGGATGTCCAAGGGGTTATCCAAAGAGAATAAACAATAGTGCTTCATTCTTGTGATTCTCTGAAAGTCCTGGAAATGGATCTTGGTGCAGAATGAAACTGTATTGCATGCTGCAAATCCATTCTTTAATCCAGGCCAGGATTTCAGAATAATTTGAGCTAGATGCAGATATTTTATATTAGACAGATAAGGTGATGACCACTCTATCCACAGTCACATGCAATGAAGGAACTAGCAAATAAACTATACTTATGCACTGTTAAATGTCTGTATGTGTGTACATATGTGCATTCCTCTATTCTGATTTATCTTTTGAAACTAAAGGTATTCCCAAATACTTCCATGATAGCAAGTATCATAACCTGAAATGGGACTTAAAGGTAAAGGTAAAGGTTCCCCCGCACATGCATGCTAGTCGTTTCCGACTCTAGGGGCCGGTGCTCATCTCCGTTTCAAAGCCGAAGAGCCAGCGCTTGTCCGAGGACGTCTCCGTGGTCATGTGGCCGGCATGACTAGACGCCAAAGGCGCACGGAACGCTGTTACCTTCCCACCGCAGTGGTCCCTATTTTTCTACTTGCATTTTTATGTGCTTTCGAACTGCTAGGTTGGCAGAAGCTGGGACGAGTAACAGGCGCTCACTCTGTTACGCGGCACTCGGGATTCGACCTGCCAAACTGCCGACCTTCTGATCGACAAGCTCAGCGTCCTAACCCACTGAGCCACCGCTTCCCTTGAAATGGGACTTACATTCCTGTAAAAATATATAGGATTACAGTGACAAGGGCAGGTAGGTTTTAAAATTATAGTTCTTTTTCTATTCATGGTTCTTGAAAAGCAGAAAATAATGTAGGCTAAATATTGCATTTATCACATCACCTTTTCTACAGTGGATCCACTGATTACTTGATTATAAAAGTGGAGAATTCCACTGTGTAACTTTAATATTTAAATTTAAATTCTTTTGAGTCACCAGGAACATACCCACCTACAGTTATAATTGTATATTATGTTATACAGTATATTCTGTTTACTAAATAGAGCGGTATAAAAGGGAAGATTAAACTAAGGTAACAATTCACAAATCTGTAAGAATTCTGTAAACAAAATATACCAGTAGAAAGTTATGCATTTCAGATAAACTAGTTTAAAATCGAGGCAACTCAAGATATATTGCCGTTTCCACTGCTATTAGACATTAAAGAATAATCTTTGTTTTCATTTCTCTCTCTTTTGGTGCAAGAACATAATATGTGGTTGTGATCAATAAGGATGAAATGCTTTAAATGAAAATCTCTAAAGCAAAAAAGCAAAACACCAGTGTCGCCACAATCAAAAGTGGGAAGTGTTGTTCAACAAAAGGGTATAGATGACACGCCGCATTTGCGTCAAGGCATCTGAAAACACTTCTGTGTTTGCTCTCTGGAAGGAAGTATTAGTAGGAGACGATGGAGCAAATTAGTTCTTATCCTGCTCAGATTTGGTTGGCTTCAGAAGGGATCACGAAGGTCAGTGTTCCAAATGGCACACTCACTGTGGAAAGGCGCTCCTTTGGGAACGCTGTTCTATTAGGGGAAAGCTTGGTTTCTTTGTCAAGACAAAGCTCTGGGAGCTTGTATGCTCCTCATGAATATGGCTCCTGATGGGGCTGCTTTCTTTCCTCCAGGCCCTAGCCAGTTTTAATGGGCATTTTAATGGAAAACAACTCTGTTGTTTTATGTAAGCAATGAACAATCTAAGTCTAAAGGCTGAACTACAGTTGTGTCTCCTGATTTCTAGTTGTAACTCTTTCCCAGGAACTGGCAGGTTCAAAACACTTGTCTGCCTGAAGTGAAATTGTTGCTACTGCCTTCCTCTCTTGCCTTGTTCGATGGATAAAGGTTGATCTGACTAGCAGATGAATCTTACTTCAAAGCTGATGATTTTATTGACTTTGAGCACTTTGGGGGAAAAAAGGGGAGTTGTTTGTTGCTACATGACAGAAGGCAGCCAAGCGTCTTGGACCAGCTTTGGTGTTGTCCACAGCACCCAAGAGAGTAGGACAGCTTTGTGGATCGGAGCAACCTATGTGCCTCTTCGCTGTCCATTCTGCATCCTTCTGAATTCCCTTTATCAGAAGCCATCTTGCTTTGCCTAATAGAAGGGCCAGTTATCTCTTTTCTCACTGAACATAGTTGCTCCTTTATCACATTGTATTCCCATTCACAATAGAAGACAACTTCCCAGCCAACATAAAACATCACACCCCAAAAGCTAAACCTGAACAGCTTCTGCCATTGACTCACTTATTTACAAGAAGTTTTCCTAGCGAGGTGAAAAGATCCTTTTTAGCAGTTTCCCAGCTAAATGTACCCCAAAATACATCTCAAAAGAATTTTAAGATGGACAAAGGAGTTGGAATGGTTGGTGGTCTGGAAAACCAGGTGACCAACTGTTCAAGGAGCCAAACCTTTTAAACCCAGTTTAAAATGCTTGTGAGATCAATCTGGGGTTGTTTGACTATTTGCAGATCTAGTCAGGTATCAAGAAACTGAGAGAAATATGTGGCTTTATTTGTCTGCAACTTTGGAGTTTTCAGAGAGTTTTCAGCTGCCACAGCTCATTTTTTCTAACAAATAGTTGAACAAGTATTCACTTGCTGTCTTTTCTAGCTGTCCCAAACTGATGCTTAGCCCTGCTCCTTCAGATTTCACTGCCTAAAAAAATCCCAACCTCTCCCCCTGTTGTCAAACAGAAATGAAAATAGATTATTAACATTTCTCCTCGCTTATACTCCAGATGCTTCTGGGCATGTACTGTATCTGTAAACATTTGTTCTTGGATTTATAATAAAATTAAGATTTAGCTTGGGGAAAAAAGTTGTGTGAAAGGAAGTTATTAAAGCAAACAACAAATGCCTTAAAAGTCTTCTCATTAGTCATGGGGAGCAAACCTGCTGTACCATCAACTTTGCATTTCCTTTTTGTCCTAACCATGTCAACATGCTGTTACTTCCTGTGAGATCCCAAAATCTGGGAAGGGAATGATCCAAGAATCCCCTCCTATGGGAGCATCAGCCATCCTTGCAAACTCAAGTCAGTGAGTTTCCCTATTTCCCCATCTATGGATATAATGGCATGAGGATATGTTAAAACTTCTCTCAGTGGCACACCCCAGGTTACAGTCCAGTATTGTAAAATTAGTGGAAACTGTACTTCCTCCAGGAATGCTTCTAAAAGGCCTTCATTTTCCTCATGCTTCATTCCTCTTTTTAGTAGCAATCAAATTTGCATTGTGACATCATTCTCATTTATGGCATAATCTCCTATAAATTCAGATCATGCACAGCAATGAACAACACGAATACATGTGATCATACAATCCAGCTGCAATATTTTGTTCAATAAATGTTATAGTTTCATTGACCCGAGTACTGACTACTTTGTACATAGACCTAACAAATTATTTAACAACTATGATTTCTTCTGGCACCCCACTGCACTGTAGCACCTTGAGGCCATACATCAAGCAGCATCAGTATTACTTTTTTGCCACGCACCTTTTACTGTGCAAGTGACATTAATACTGGGGGAGGGAAGATGCAAATTAAATGAATCAGCTAAAAATTGTGGTCAAGAGTGCATGCTTATATTTCAAAATTAATTTTAGAAATTCTGTTTAAATCTTTACTCAGGAGGAGTACAAGGTAGTATAGGTTCAATTCATGGACTACTGAAAAAACAGATTTGGAGAAATCTGATTGTCCTTGCAAAAATATGATAACAAACCCCCAATAAGAAACCAACTCTGTCATCTTGAGTGCATCCTGAATTCAGTATTAATTCCTGTAGATAATCCTCTGCTTATAATATAAACAGCATATCTGTAGATGCACATGTCAGCACATATCCTTAGAACACATGATTTTCCAGAGTACCTCAATATATTTTCACTAGTTATTCATTAGGCCTACATAGTTCTGGAGTCAAAAGGAGAATGGTGATTTAATTTCTGTGTGCATGCACGCATGCACGCATATGTAGTCTATATCTACAACTCCTTAAAAAAGTGACTTCTTTGATTCAAAAGGTGGTGGATCTATAATCCCAGGAAAAGATGCATTTGATTTAAGGAAGCATTGATAGGTACCCAAATCAAATCACTTTTCTCATCAAATTCTGCACAACCTTAAGTTTAGGAGTGCTTTACCCTGGGAATAATGCAGTGAGATACTCAGCATAACATGAGAATGAAGAGTCATGAAATACTTTATTTTCTATGCCTCCTTATATTTCTACTGAAAGATAGACTAGGTTTTCTCTTAAATAGCTTATTTTAAAATGATTTGGCAAGAATATGATAATGGAGGCAGATGAGTTTGTCCTCCTTTGGAAATATTATTTTAAATCCAGAATCTCCTTTATCTTGAGTAAATATTAGTAAACCTAAATACATTAACATCATCTGCATTTTGCATGGGACCATTACTGAGGAGCATCTGAAATGCCCAATTGTTTTGTGATGATTCATTGACAGCAGAACAACATCCATGTGATGTTTAGCACCAAAGCAAAATCTCAAATAAGCCTATTTTGATAGATGAGAGAGACAGACAGAGATAGAGAGAGAGAGAAACAGAGAGACAGAGACAGAGAGCGACAGAGACAGAAGACAGAGATAGCCATCAAGTGAATGTCAAACTTTAGTGAATGTATAGACAGGCCTTCTTTAGGATGCTGTGTCCCCATCCTGACCCTTAAGCTCTTACCATGATTCACTGCTATAATCCAGTGTGCCCATCTTGCTTTCTGTTTCAGAGAAAGTAACTGGAACTCTTGAACCCTTTATTCAGCTCTTGGTATTTGTATCCAAGGAGTTGGTTACTATTAAGATGGTTGCAATCTTACTTTCCTTGTAAAATAATTAGCTGAAAGAAGTACGCCTACTCAAATCACTGCTCAAAAGCTATAGCCATCTGCTAATCTGCTGCAATTTTCCCTACTTGGTCCCTCACTTCCAGCTATGCCGGATTTTTTTTCAGCATGAAGTTCACTCTAGGATCTTGATGCAGTATGTGTATGTACGTGTGGGTGTACCATTATTCTCGTATCTGGAAACCTGTCTTTCTGGTTACTCACTAGTAAGAATGATGCTCTCCATGTTCTTAGAGCAACGTCTTCATTTATTATGATATCTCTAGGCAGTCCCAGATAAGATGATGCCCCCCTCAACCAAGCAAACTGCAGTAAGATGTGATTTTGCTAATAGCCTTTTTTCTGCTATTCAGAGTGAAGATCTAAATGATTATTTTTGCTGGGTGTTGAAAAGAGCCCTTACGTATTGCCTAATATGTTTTGTAATATAAATGCAATGGAACAGGCTCATTTTTATTTCTACTGCAGTTAAATTAATTTTTTAAATAAGAACCTTTCTTTTTCTTTGCCCAAAGGGTCATTTGCTTTTAAATAATGATAGATTGTGATGTCACATCTTCCTGACATTTGGTGTGAATGAACTGACTGAAAGACAAGGGGAAAAAGCTCAACTTTATATCATATTCCTCCAGCTTATGCTTTAGTATGTTTTGTGTGGCTTCAAAAAGTATCCTATACCATATAGAATCAGAAAACATTCGTGATTAATGGCTACACTATGTAACAGATAAGGTTTAAACTGCAAGCACAATCACTTTGGCTGAATTCAAAGCTTGTGAGATAGTATTTGTACTATTTATTTATATGATTTACACCCAGTCTTTCTATTTGCATTGGCTACTGGACTTTTAGGTGTATGCTCATTTTTTATTTTACTGACAGTTTGAATCAAATAGATTTGCATACCTACAAAAAAAAGTAGTTCTTCCTTTTAGATTTCAACCATTTAGCACTAGTTCTCAGCAATTTATTTTTATCCCAGAACCTTTAGAAGAGCCACAAAAAGAGAACCAGCTGCATAGATATAGTTCCCAATTATAGTAGGCAGAAATGTTAACAGAGATATACAATACTTCTGTTTTAGATATAGTAATGAATTAGATTACTATATCTACTGCCTGCATCTTATTTGAACATACTCTATTAGTCTTCTGACAGCATTTGTTGATCAACAAATTTATTTATTTATTTATTTATTTATTTATTTATTTATTTATTTATTTATTTATTTATTTGATTTATATACCGCCCTTCTCCCGAAGGACTCAGGGCGGTATACAGGGCAATAAAATAAGAATACAGGATACAAGATTTAAAGTTAAATGATTGTGCCCAATGTAGTAAGTTAGTTAAAAACAATGTTAAAACCCCAAACCCATCAGACCAGGCCGGCTTGTTCGAATAGATAAGTTTTTAGATCACGCCGGAAGGAGCGAAGGTTGGGGGCCATCCGTAGTTCAGCCGGTAAGCGGTTCCAAAGGACTGGTGCGCCCACCGAGAATGCTCTCCCCCTGGGGGTCACCAGCCGCCATTCTCTGACCGGTGGTACCCTGAGGAGGCCCTCTCTGTGGGAGCGTACAGGACGCAGGGAAGTTGACGCTGGCAGTAGGTGCTCCCGTAGGTAATCCGGACCCATGCCATATAGGGCTTTATATGTCATCACCAGCACCTTGAATCTCACCCGGAAGGCAACTGGAAGCCAATGCAGCTCACAGAGCAGAGGTGTAACATGGGAGTATCGGGAGACCCCCAAAAGAATAAAGATATCCCAACCATTGTGATAGAAAAGATAGCAAGGATGACATCCAAACATCTTTATTCACCCCGTTAGATCCAGCAAGAGAAGTTCCATCATTGTGGAACTTAAAGAATGCATCTAGTGGAATTCAGGAACAGTGTCTTTTCTCTTGCAGTGCTTGTTCTCTTGAACATGTTACAGCCCAAGATTAGAAGGGATACAACCTGGTTGGCTTTCCAGAAAGTGCAAAATATGTGGCTGTTTGTCAGTGCCTAAAACCTGGCTGTGATCACATACTTAATGGAGCCCATGTGGCTTTTTGTTAATCTTGATATGATGTCCTTGAATACCATTTTTTGCTTTGAATACATTCGCTGGTTTTATTTATATCATAGTTCTAAACTTTGTTTGGTGCCCAGGGTTGGTTTGGTGAGATGGGTGGCCATATAAATAGAAATGAATGAATGAATGAATGGATGGATGGATGGATGTTTACTACATATATGAAAATGGTTGAGTAGATTTCCATCAAGTTCACATTTCAATTAATTTATCTTTCAAAAATCTCAAGGCTCACTATCTTGGGATAGAATAGACTATTCATACTCAACAGAATCTAACTTATTTTAAGGATGTTAAGAGACAAAGATCTTTGGATGGATATAATAATTTAATGTTTGTGGCATGTCAAAATGTTGCTTTTTTTCTGCTACATCTCAGTGTTGCCATTGTTATTAACCCTTACCATCTTTTGTTTTACCTCCATAAGTTTTTGCTAATGGTACCACCATTTTGGTTTACTATGGAACCAAAACACATAGATAGCTATAAATCTGGTTCATGTGACATGATAATGAATGTTGTGGTTTGGCTTAACAAGTTACTCAAATCCTGACCATCAATCAGGTTGTTAGAATTGTGGTTGTTAGAATGCCTTAACCATAACCTGGAAAAATGGCTTGATTTTGTAATGTAATACAGTATGTTTTTGTCCAAACCCTTGCTTATGTTTAAGCTATTAATCCCTCCCTCCACCAAATACAGGGGTCCCCGTTGGGAACTGGGTGGTGCAAGATGCAGGCGAGTGCACAAAGCTCCATTTGTGCAAGTGGCAGGTGGGCGCAAAACCATTCTCTTTCCTCCCTCAACACCACCGCCACTGGTCCATGGAGCCGGAAAGGCTGGGAACCACTGCCGTACTAGATCCAAGAACAGATGCAAAATCTTCAGCCCTTTTCATCCCATTGCCCCCCATATTCATGAGGTATTAATCAGAAACAAAAATGGGTAGTCACTGGAACCAAGGATACTGTCATGGCTGAAATGAGATTACAGTTTATTGTCAGGGCACTTTCCCCTGAACCTGCCACCGTGACAGGGACCATGTTCAGTCCCCTGCTTTATATAATCCTGTCAGATCCAAAAGAACTATACCTGACCCCAAACAAAGCCCGTAATCCTTCCCTCTCTGAAAAGAAGTATGGGTCGCCATTAACAAAGGTAGCATGAAAATGGCTAGAGGTAGTCTAGAGACACTCCAGTGCAATTGACTAAGGCAGGACCTAATAAGAACATCCCAAGAAAGTAAGTAGGCAATCTGCACCCAAGCTCATTCGTGTTCTTCTGCTGACTGACAAGAGACATCAGCTATTTCCAGCCCTGCTGCCACTGCTAAAAAGTGCCATTTCCTTTAGCAATAAAAAGGCTCTTCATAAGTAATCAAACTTGCCCACTTTTTCCTAGAAGGCCCTAAGATCCTGACAAGGAATCAGAGCCCTAGAATATCCTTCTCTACGGTTCAAAAATCATACAAAAGCTCTTACTTTTGTACTGTTCTCTGTTCCTCTCACCTTGTGAAGCTGGAACCCAAGGACCATTGAAATAAATGGTTGGCTATTTCGCCTCAGTGTTGGGCTCTGTTCAGAATTTTCCATGACACTGTTATCTAGTTTGTTTGATTTATGAGAAGTAGTTATTAAATTTCACATACCGAGCCAAAACCTCAGATTTTTTATTATTTTTTATTCTGCCAGTGGAAGCTGGCTTATTCAGCCAGAGCAGGAGGAAAGCCTAGAACATATTTGACAGGGATTTGGGCTTTGCACACATAGGGAATGCCAGAGCCTTGACAGCATCACACTTCGGGTTTTGCAGACAGAGTAGGGGGAAAAATGTGAATTTGTATTTCCAGTCATGAGAACTAATGAAGAATTTAGTTTCTATATACTTACACTTAATAGAACTAGATGTGCATCATCATAGGTAATCAATGAAAAATTATCCATTTTTAATACCTATAGATTTAGTAGGAGCAGTGGTAGGATTCAGCCAGTTTGCACCAATTCGGCAGATAAAGGTAAAGGTAAAGGTTCCCCCGCACATGCGTGCTAGTCGTTTCCGACTCTAGGGGCCGGTGCTCATCTCCGTTTCAAAGCCGAAGAGCCAGCGCTTGTCCGAGGACGTCTCCGTGGTCATGTGGCCGGCATGACTGGACGCCAAAGGCGCACGGAACGCTGTTACCTTCCCACCGTAGTGGTCCCTATTTTTCTACTTGCATTTTTACATGCTTTCGAACTGCTAGGTTGGCAGAACTGGTAGCTAATTTTTTGTTGCCCATGCCCAGAACGGACTTCCAGAAGCGGCATCCACACAGAGAACCAGTTGTTCACATATCTGAATTCCACCACTGAATAGGGGGGCTGGATGAAAAATTGTGTTGTAACTCTCTGCATTTAAAACAATGCTGAAATAATATTGGTTTTTTTAAAGGAAATATTGGTGTTATGATTATTAATTGATTTGATGCAACTAATCCTTTACTTAAGATCACAATAAGGACAGGAAAATTCATGATTAAGAGGTGCAGTTTTTAAATGACGTGTAATTGCACCTGATTTTAACAATCTTTTTTGCTGCAGTCATTAAGAAAAAAAATGACATGATTGCCACTTGCAACCTTTATTGCCTGCTTTCCCTTGACTTTGATTGTCAAAAGCCAGCTGGAAAGGTCACAAATTGCAATCATGTGATCCTGGGATTTTGCAAACTTCATAAATATATGCCAGTTGAATCACTATCATATGACCATGTGGATCTTGCAACAGTTGTATCTGTGAGAACTGGTTGTAAGTCATTTTTTTCTAGTGCTGCAATAACTTTGAACGGTCACTAGACAAATGGTTTAAACTTTCAAACTTTGTCATTTTGAAAGGTTAACAGGATGAATTATTGTATTAAAGCAAAATAAATACACAGAAGCAGCAGAACAGATTTTCCTGATTATTATTATTTTTGAATGGGATGATCTGCAACTCTCATGATTTGGTAAGCAAGTTATGTTGACTGGGAATTATGAGATTTGTTATTCCTCTCATTTGAAGACCATCCAAGCTAGGTAAGACTATATAGATACATTGAGAAGCTGCAGAAACAGCAGTTAAGAGTTAGATGGATGATGGATAAAATAAAAGTTGGGAAGCTCAACCTTTTTCACTATTTGTTCTGCTGAGTCAGCCAATGCTCTTTCAATTATGAGAATCAGGAAATATTTGCTAGAGCTTGTTTCTGCTCCATCTGAATGTACAGGGAATAAATTGATCCTTGTGTGGTTCCATCTTGTACACATTTACCTATGAGAATTCCTCTTTCTCAGCAGAAGTTTTTGACCATAAATAATCAAACTCTGTGAGACTTTAGGATATATGGGACCATCTCAAAACTGCCATATTACTTGTATATAATTACCTATGAATGAAATCTGTTGATCTCTACTTAAATGCATTTTTTCTAAGTCTATACACTACAGGTAGTCCTCAGCTTAGGACCACAACTGAGTCCAAAATTTATGTTGCTAAATGAGAAATTTGTTAAGTGAGTTTTGCCCCATTTTATGACTTTTCTTGCCACATTTGTTAAGTCTGGGGTCTTCAAACCTGGCCCTTTTATGACTTGTGGACTTGAACTCCCAGAATTCCTCAGCCAGCATGCCTGGAATTCTGGGAGTTGAAGTCCACAAGTCATAAAAGGGCCAAGTTTGAAGACCCCTGTGTTAAGTGAATCACTGCAGTTGTTAAATTAGTACAGTAACATGGTTGTTAAGTTAATTTGACTTTATTTATTTATTTATTTATTTATATATATATATATATATATATTTATTTATTTATTTATTTATTTATTTATTTATTTATTTATTTATTTATTTAATTTGTATACCGCCCTTCTCCCGAAGGACTCAGGGCGGTGAACAGGGCAATACATAATAAAAACAAGATACAAAAATTAAAAATTATTAAAAAGTAATTAAACAGCGATGCCCGTAATAAATTAGTACAGATTAAAAGTTAAGACCAATTTATAAAACCCAACCCCATCCCATCAGGTCAGGCCGGCTTATTCAAAAAGGTGGGTTTTAAGATTGCGCCGGAAGGAGCGGAGATTAGGCGCCATCCGGAGCTCGACCGGAAGATGGTTCCATAAATCTGGTGCGCCCACAGAGAACGCCCTCCCCCTGGGGGCCACCAGTCGGCATTCTTTGACCGGTGGCACCCTGAGGAGGCCCTCTCTGTGGGAGTGTACTGGGCGGAGGGAAGTTGACACCGGCCGCAGGTGCTCCCCAAGGTATTCCGGACCCATGCCATGTAGGGCTTTGTAGGTCATTACTAACACCTTGAACCTCACCCGGAAGACAACTGGAAGCCAATGCAGCTCGCGGAGCAAAGGTGTGACATGGGAGTGTCAGGAAACTCCCAACACAACTCTCGCGGCTGCATTCTGTACCAGTTGGAGCCTCCGAGTGGTCTTCAAGGGTAGCCCCATGTAGAGAGCGTTGCAGTAGGCAAGACGAGAGGTCACGAGCGCATGAGTGACTGTACGTAAGGCATCCTGGTCTAGATAGGGCCGCAACTGGCGCACCAGGCGGACCTGGGCGAAGGCCCCCCTAGTCACAGTTACTATATGGTCTTCTAGGGAAAGCTGTGAATCTAGGAGGACTCTGCTTGTCAGAAGGTCGCAAAAGGTGATCACATGACCCCAGGACACTGCAACCATCATAAATGTGAGTCAATTGTCAAACATCTGAATGTAAATCACATGACCATAGGGATGCTTCAACAGTCATAAGTGTGAAATATAGTCATATCACTTTTTTCAGTGCCATTGTAATTTCAAATGGGTACTAAGTGAACTGTTATAAGACTACCTGTAGTTTATATATTAAGATGAAATATAAATAAGGGACACAATAATGCAATGTCATGGAATTTTGCAGAATTTTTTTTTACTGGAGAAGAGAATGAAGGTAAAAATACTCGTATAAGAGGAATCACATTATTATTATTATTATTATTGGAAAAGCTCAAAGTCCTGTATAGAAAGGAAGCACACTGCAAAAATGAAACTTGGGGTGGGGAAGGCAAAGCAAATGAAGGATGGAAGAGCAAGTGAACCTGAGAGTGATAGGTATTTGCTGACAGGATTATCTGTGATTTTCTTATTTCTGAGTTCGTTATCCACCGTAAACAATACTTTTGTTTTTAAGGTCATTATTTTGTCAGTTGTAAGGATTCCCAAGCAAGGTGAAGTCTGAAAATAAAAGGCCAATTTTCTGAATGCCAAAAGCAAAATTAGGATTGTGTGAGTATTTGCCATGTTTAATGGGTAGATTACAATCACGATGACACAAAAGGATTGAAAAGGTTTTACCTTTGGTTTGAAGTTCAAACATGGTGAATACCAAAGTATTATTGAATGATATTATAGCACACAGTCATCTCTATCACTATTGAGCAATTGGGTTTTATCAACTTTTCTTCTTATTTTGCTCAAGGAAAAGTGACGGTGGAAAAAAATCCATAAAACTGTTATTGCCGTAAAATGTATGGTTCCAAATCTAATGAAGCTTTGCAGGCAGAGGAGTTACAACTGCTACAACTCTTTTTTGGACTCATTTATATGTGCTTGTGCTTGGGGATGGAGTGGGATCTTCTCCTACTATTACAATTTCACATGGCCATTTCATTAAAAAGCCAAGACTTCCTCCAGTCGAGATGGACTCTTGATCATTCATGGACTCAAACATGTGGTAGCAGCAATGTAGAAGTGGTCAATTGTGCCTACTTCCATGATTTTTTTAAAAAAAATCCAGACTAGCCTACAGCCTGGGATTTTCTGGTTGGCTTCTATCCAAGTAATTTTTTCAAATCAAGCAAAGTTGGCTAGGTGATGCCAAATCATGTCCAACCCAATACTGGAGCACAAGACGTTTTTTGGAATACAGTTCATAGAGAATGAATGAATGAATCGCCATGGTGGCATAGTGGTTAGAATGCAGTATTGCAGGCTAACTCTGCCAACTGCCAGGAGTTCAATTCTGACTGGCTCAAGGTTGACTCAGCCTTCCATTTTTCCTCAGTAAAATGAGGACCCAGATTGTTGGGGACAATATGCTGACTCTGTAAACCGCTTAGAGAGGGCTGTAAAGCACTATGAAGTGGTAAATAAGTGCTATTTAGAATGAATGGATGAATGGATGGACAAATGAATTTATTAGATTTATTTGCTGCACATCTCGTTATGAAATGACTCTGGGCAGTTTTACTTCGTTTGCAATAAAGTAATAGCAAAACCTTACCAGTTACAATGTACAGTTGTTCTCTCTCTCTCTCTCTCTCTCTCTCTCTCTCTCTCTCTCTCTCTCTCTCTCTCTCTCTCTCTCTCTCTCACACACACACACACACACACACACACACACACACACACACACACAGAGAGAGAGAGAGAGAGAGAGAGAGAGAGAGAGAGAGAGAGAGAGAGAGAGAGAGAGAGAGAGAGATCATTGCCTAATATTGAGGATGAGCTAAGAAAAACAGCCAAGAAGCTTGTTGATTCATAGCTGATTATTTTACGGTCAAACTTCAGTTGAAATAATTTCCTACCAAGACATCTATCTTTCATAGAAATCATATAAAGAAGTATACATTTAGTGGCAAAGGCATAGTTTGGGGAAGGAATTTCTCAGTTTAAAGTATATTCAGAAAAAAAGGCAAAAGTTTTTTTTTATTTCATTATTTTTTTTTAACAAAGGAAAGATGTGCTGCATCCACAGTATAATCTCATAATGTTCTACAAAGTTTGCATGACGTGTCATGAATTCACATGTTCTACTGCAGCCCAACCTATTGGCTGCCTTCCAACTATGCTGGACTTTCAGTTCCCAGAATTCCTTTGGGACATCCTCTCTAGGAATTCCAAAAACCAATGCACTGAAGGTGTCAGATCCCCAAAGAAATGTATTACTTTTCTTTCTATTCTACGCATGCTTCTATAGCCATTTGGGTGTGTGTGTGTCTGCCATTCTGTTGGGAGGGGGGATGCTTCGCTTTGCCCATGCCACACTGCCCTTCCCCCAGGGGAAGGAATGCAGCTGAATACCATCACCCTTAACTGGAGCACAGTTTGCACTTGGAGCCAGAGGGAAACGAAACTGAGTGAGACCTTGAGAAGCACGCCAAAGGAGCCAGTTACCAAAACAATATACCACCTGTGGATTGGCCGAGATTCAAATGGACCCTGGGACCCTGGGGGGGGGAGGAGTAACAAAAATTGCTTTTGATGTACTGCTTGTGTGGGTTTTTCCCCCAGACCTTGCTTTTCTTCCTAGTTGTCACTAACTCCTAATAAAAGCTCCTTTTGAGACAATGCCTGTTTCAAGAGTTCTGCTTTCTTGGGAGACCTAGTTGAGGCAGACCCTTACAGAAGGTCATCAGGCTGGGAAACCTCAGGGGCTAAAAAAAGGGGGGGATGGAAAGGTGTGATTCCATCTGAGTATCTCTTGTTCATTCATAAATTCCATTCTGTTTCCATATCAATCGGTGAAATAAAAAGGCATGGAAATCTGAATTATTTTTAAACTCTTTTGTCACAATATATTTTTGTATGTGTTGTTGTTGTTAGTTGCGAAGTCATGTCTGACCCATCGCGACCCCATGGACAACATTCCTTCAGGCCTTCCTGTCCTCTACCACCTTCTGGAGTCCGTTTAGGCTCCCACCTTATTGTATGTGTTTTATGTCAAAGTAAGCATTTTGATAACATTTATAGAGAATTGGTTTCAGATCTGTATGAAAAAAAAAGTCTTCAAATCTATATATTATCCAAATTGGCCAGCTTAAAAATGCAGACTGAACTAAATCCTCATAAAGGATCAGGGCTTTTTTTCCTCATAGAACGCTCAGAATGGAGTTCCGGCACCTTTTTTGGATGGAACCTTGTAGGGTAGGCAAGGCGGGTTGTATGACATGTGTGAGTTCCGGCACCTTTTTCTTTTACAAAAAAAGCACTGTAAAGGATAATACAACTAAACTAAAAATAAAAATGGGAAGAAGAGGAAAAAAGATGCAGAAAAGCAAAAAAAAGACAAAGACAAAAGAAACCCCCAAAGTAACATCCCACCCTCATCACAAGTATAAAGAATTTTACTAACTCTTCACTGCCATCTCTTCACCTCTTGTTAGTTAACAAATATAATCTTTATCCCAAAACATAATTCTTAACTATAGGCAAGTAAGTCTAATACAATATCTTTTCCAATCCAGGTGTCAGAAAAAGTCCAGAGAGCCTTAAAATAGTCACATCCATTAACAAATATAAAATTCGTTGTTCCATATCTCAGTTTTTACTATAAGATGCATAGCATCTTTTCCAGTCTAAATGTTAGCAGCTCTTGAAAGAGCACCCCAAAACATTCCATTTTAACCTGATCAAATAAGCCAATGTTGTAGTCCTTTTTATATAAAACAATGCTGCTTTTTTTAAATCATTGGAATGATCATTATCCCTTGTCTCAATTTTTTTCAGAACTTTAACAAATCTCTTCGTAATTACAGCAGGAAGAAATTATTCACTTACTCTCCTGAATTCACATTTTAATTTCCTTCTTAAGTTTTGGAGAGTCTGTGTATGTATGTGAGTGTGTATGTCTAAGTGTGTGTGTATTATATACATACATACACACAAACACACATATATACATACACATGCGCGCACACACAGAGAGACAGTATATGGCAACAGGATGTAGAAAGACACAATACTGATTCAAAATCAATATTGGCAATATTGATTCAAAATCATGTTGCCATTCCTCAGTAACGTATATGAACCCCATTATAAACCACTTAACGTATTATGTCTCTGATATTAAAAATTATTTTTTCCACGAGAATGCATTTATTTTTTAAAATGAATTTCAAAGCATTGAACTGAAGGCTTTCAATATCATTTTGAAGGTGCTTTAACTTCTTTAAGGCAGCTAATAGGCAATTTCAAAAGGTGGTTAGCAAAGGAATTGTACACTTAGTGTCCTTTGAAGGCTTCATCTGTGGCTAGGAGAATGGCAAATGCCTGTGTATCCTGGTACTCCTACCCTCTGGACACCACTGCCTTGCACTCTCTTCGTGAGGAACAATCATATGGAATACAACATGGGCAATCTCATGATCTCTCTTTCTCCAGAGGGAGTCAAAGGAGCCAATCTACTCATGATATCTGAGTCTCTTCAGACTCAGTCTAACAGCTTAACCTCTCCACTTCATTCCTCTTATTCTCTATAATGTAAGTTTGTTGCTTTCAAGCTAATTTAGTACAATATCAGCTATGGACACCAGATGTTCAATTCTTCTCTTGAATAGTGAATATTAATTGTGCTGGATTTTTAGAACAGCATTATTTATTATGCCAAAATAGATACAGTATATTTGCATTTAAGATATCCTATGTAGGTCCTCAACAGCCTACAGGAAATTATAGAAATTTGGGAAGAATATGACAGATGATTTGTTCCTGTGCTGATGCAGCAAGAGCTAGCCATCATGGCTACTAAATTTACTATCATATACAGACCAGTCTGTTCTGAAACTTGCACAGGACTGCAATATTTGGTTAAATAAGCACAGGATGAAAGTGTGGGATTACAGAAAGTTATTTCATGTTGATTTTTTCCCCTGATGATCTCCAATCCTGGCAAAAGATATGGAAATAAACTGATCAGCATTTGTTAAACCTGTGCAATTGGAAGATGAGAATACAATCCAGTTTTTTCAACATGACTTTTTGCAGGAGTTATGCTGCTTTGTCAAAACAACCTTCTGTAAACTGGACCTAGCTCTGCTGGATTAATTTAACTCGAACATTTATCCTTTCTAAATGTCAATAAAGTACTGCCTTACTGAGAAAAGTGGAAAGTCTTATGTGATTTACATTGCTTTGATATGTCTTTCCCTATCTTATCTGCCAAGGTGTGCTATCAACATATTATTCCTGAAAATACTGGTTAGAATGACTCTCCCCAAACCTGAAGGGAGATTACATAGCAAAAAATTCTGTGGCGTTTTTAAATCTACTTAATTAACATCTCATGAAATGTAGCCTAAGTGTTTTAAGATTAGCAATAGCAATAGCACCTAGACTTATATACCGCTTCACAGTGCTTTAAAGCTCTCTCTAAGTATATTTTCCCCAACAAGCTAGGTCCTCCTTTTACTGACCTTGGAAGGATGGAAGGCTGAGTCAACCTTGAGCTGGTGAGAATCGAACTGCTGGCACTTGGCAGTCAGCAGAGGTAGCCTGCAGTACTGAATTCTAACCACTGCGCCATCACATCTCTTTAGGTATTGGATATTTTTTTGCCACAAAAGATATAAACAGCTGTTCTACACCACAGAATCAATTACAGTATGAGTTAATTTATAGCTGGGTAGTCTAAATTCCTGAAACCTTTCTCCAAAGTTCCCACCAAATAAAGCATTTTCCATGATGCCCCCACATTTGTACAACATTTATTAAGGAAATTTATAAACTACCCCTATCTTGAGTGACTATGATCCACTCCTAAGCAAGACTCACTTGGTGAATGCACCAAGGCTCTTTTAATATTAGGTGAATCCCTACCTATTTTAATAATTTTAGAGCTTAGAGAATTTCAGTGTTTGTTTTATTTGAATGGTTATCCTTGATTATAACTTTAAAAATATATTGTGCTGTTTTTATGTTTGCTTTTCACACTACTTCAACTTTTCTTCAATGTGTTTTAATGTGCCTGCAGAACTATAATATTACAGGTAGTCCTTGACTTACAAGCCCAGTTGAACCCAAAATTTCCATTAAGTGAAGCAGATGTTGTGGATTTTGGCCCTTTTTTATGACCTTTCTTGCCAGAGTTGTTAAGTGAATCACTGCAGCTTTTAAGTTAGTAACCTGATTGTTAAGTGAAATTGGCTTCCCCATTGACTTTGCTTGGCAGAAGGTCACAAAAGGTGATCATATGACCCTGGGACAAAGAACTGTCACAAATATGAGTCAGTTCCCAAGTGTCTGAATTTTGATGAGGTAACCATGAGGATGCTGCAATGGTAGTAAGTGTGAAAAATGGTCATAAGCCGCTTTTTCAGTGCCGTTGTAACTTCCAATGGACACTAAATGACAATTAGAAGTTTTTCATTATTCAGTTTTTTTAGACAATCCAATAGAGGGTTAGAAGCAGAAAAGTAAATACACCTGAAAATGCTATTAATTGGAATCCAATATCTACCATGAGAATTTATTTCTCTATATTTTTCTAGAGAACCAGTTATCTAGGTACAAAAAAAAATACAGGACTACAGCAAAGTGTAACTTAAAATAATATCTCAACATCTGCTCTGTGGGATGGAGAGGAAGATGTTGACCCATCCATTGGAAAAAAAGTACTGATAGTGGAATGTATGAAAGAAGAATGAACATGAATATTGACACAAAACTGAAATATTCATAGGTGTTTGAAACCAAAGATGGGCAGTCTGTGATCCCAGAGGCACATTTGCCCTTTCAGTCTTCTGTATTGCTCTCAGATGCCTCTTCTAACCATAATTATTGAAAATTGGTCATTTTGGAAACACATGAGAACAATAGTTTGAGGTCCTGAAATTAGATTAGCATGCAGTATGTGTTTTAAAAGAGAATAGAACTTTTTTTTTAAAAAAAAAGACCTCAAAACTCCTCCTTTAACCAAAGAAAAATAACACTCCTATATATATTTGCAGTGCTTTTTTGTATAAGAAAAAGGTGCCGGAACTCACACATGTCATACAACCCCCCTTGCCTACCCTACAAGGTTCCATCCAAAAAAGGTGCCGGAACTCCGTTCTGAGCGTTCTATGAGAAAAAAGCCCTGTATATTTGCATCCTCATCCTATTCGCTGTGGCCTTTAAGCTCCTCCTGAATAATACTCCTGCTCTAAAGCTTGAAAAGCAGTGAACTTCTGAAAGGTAATTTGACTAAAATATGCCAAATGCAGAACGGCAAAGGCATGCAGTGGCGTAGCGTGGGTTGTCAGCACCCGGGGCAAGGCAAGTAATTTGCGCCCCCTAACCTGTGGATTTTAGCACTCGAGTCTCTTCCACTAGCTCAGGAATTCTGGGAGTTGAAGTCCATGAGTCATAAAAGAGCCAAGGTTGCCTACCCCTGAGTTAGGTTCAAGGCAAAAAAGGGTCTCTGGAGAAGAGGGAAAATGCTAGTTTAAAACTGAAACAAGGCAAATTTAAGGTGCCTCAGCTGTGATTTAGGATGAGACAAAGAGAGGACATGGCGTTGAAAATGGTTAATGGGGCATGTTTGTTCCACTCTTAGTGGACGTCAGGATAAACCCCACGAGAGAATGACCTTACAACAGATGTGAATAGGCTTGGACTACGTTTGTAGATTGAGTGCATACATCACATGGAGTGATGATGGGCTTCATCAAGATTTATGATCCCACAATTGGCTAGTTTTCTCCATCTTGTCCTAAACCCTGGATACCAACCACGGTTTATGGCTTAGCATGTGGCGTGGGGTTGACCCAACATGTTAGGCGACAAACAATGACTTCCAACTTACAATGCCTCAGCTTCCCAAGGTTATTCCAAAGCCGGAAAAGCCAACCAACCCACCCTGCAGCTTTGCCTGCTTAGGCTGAACCCCAGGAATTCATACTTGCTGCAGCGCCCGACCTATTTTCTGCCCAGACGCTGCTTATCCAAGCCAAGCCGCCTCCTTCTCTTTGGCACCTCACCCCAAAGATTCGCCGGCCTGGCTGGAAACTCTCGCTGCTGGCGACGTGTGTCGGGGGGGGCGGTCCCGATCGCCTCCTGCAGGGGGAACCGAGTGGCCGCAGAGAGTCAATACAGCAGGAGGAGGAGGAGCAGCAGCAGCAGCAAGCAGCCGCAGGTGCGGCGGCTGCAGTTGTTACCTGACTGCCAGTCAGTCTGATGTAAGGGAATTGAGCTTTACCTGTTGGTTTAGCATCCTGCCAGCAAAAGTTTCAGTCATTCAAAGTCAGCGGACCAGGCTTGGTGCCGAAGACTTAGGAGCAGACAGAAGGGAGAAAGTTGGGAACTTTAACTGAGTTTCCGAGTGAGGTACTATCATTCCTTCTCTTTGTACCTTTATCCACATCCATAACAATAAGAGAGTTGGAAGGGACCTTGGAGGTCTTCTAGTCCAACCCCCTGCTCAAGCAGGAGACCCTATACAATTTGAGTAGTCTCCTCTTAAAAACTTCCAGTGATGGAGCAGCCACGATTTCTGGTGGCAAGCTGTTCCACTGGTTAATTAATTGTCCTCACTGTCAGGAAGTTTCTCCTTAATTCCAGGATGTTTCTCTCCTTGATTAGTTTCCATCTATTGTTTCTTGTCCTGCCTTCTGGTGCTTTGGATGTATAAGTTCACACACACACACACACACACCATTCTTTGCTGTCATGTCACCCCAATGATACGTTTGGTTTGCCATTAGGGTGCTGTGTGAATGTGGTCTTTAAATAAACCGCTGTTAATTAAATAAAACAGTTTTTTTAAAAAAACAAACAAACAACCCCCCTTTAAATAAAAGGGAAAGTCTGTAGCTTGGGAGTTTGGAGAGAGAAATGTTTTGACACAGTTAATGTGTGTTTCTGTGACGTTCACGAAGCCCCGGTTGAATGACATGAAACGAATCCCAGTTTATGGCCAATTTGGGGAAGGCGGCATCTGAGCGCTCGTTTTCCCCGCACCGGGTCCGGTCAAATTCACACACTCTTGAGCCAATCGAACGCATCCTTGTCTTTTAATCCTGTTCGCGCTCCAGAAACTGAGATTGAAGGCAGAAGAAGAGTTCAAGCTTTTAATGGGGGGGGGCGAGGGCTGCTTTTCTGCATTCCAGCAGGACAAGATTTATTTATTTTTTTATTTTTTATTTTTAAAAAAGCGTCTTTTGCAGAACAGAGACAGCACGGGCGCGCCCACAAACACACACACACACGCACACGCACCCGACCACGTCCTCTCGCCCCCAAAGTCTGCATGCACGGTTGGATCGGCAACCTGCCGACGCAGCTTTCGTTCCAGAGCAGGGACCCCCGGAGAGACGCTGCAGCAATCCTCCCCCCGCGGGAAATCCACCCTCTTTCAAGCCCCGCCGCGCCCCCCCCGCCTTTGGCAACCCCGGGAGCGCCTTGGGAGAGCCTCCGCAGCGGAGCCCCGGGCTTGCAGGAGGGCCGCGCTCTGTGCACGCTCAGGAGCCGCCTTCTCCTTTGCGGGGGGGGAGGAGGGAGAGAAGGCTTCCGTCCAGCGCCGGAGCGAAGGCGGAGCGGCCCGAAGGAGGAGTCACGCTGTGTGGTTGTGTGTTTGTGTGTGTGTGTGTGTGTGGCGCGCCGTGGGGCGTCAGGCCCTTCCCGGCTGGGGCTCCGGTGCCTCCGCCCTGCCGGATCCCGGCGCCGTCGAGCGCGCCCCCCCCAGATGTTGCGCCCGGTGCGGCCGGCCCCCCCTGCACCCCCCACGCTACGCCACTGAAGGCATGTCTAGGAAACCTGGCCCTGTGGTATTAATCAACTGAATTACCCATAAATCGTGCTATTTGGAAAACAATCTTACACATATTATATCATTCCCTATGAAAGGACTCTCCTGATACACAGGGCCATTATGTCTATTGCATGGTGTTGGTGTGACTGGAATGTTCAGTCTCTCTTGATAAACAGAGCAGAAAGACTAGGGCCTTGCGTTGCCTCTGCATAACTTAATGTTCTTGGACCACCTTCTTCTGTAGAGAAACTCAATACTGCCTATGAGTTCTTTCATATTCAAAAGTAAAAGTATCCTAAGGAAAAAATATTTTATGTTTTTCTGATAAGAAATATAAATAGGTTTGTCTCCCATCCTCACAGTACCACATTGATTAACAATCCAGATAACTTGGCTATGACAATAGTATAATTACATTATTTCGCATCCACATTATTTTCAAACATTTCGATCTGTAATTCTTTTGCTACTTGCTTCTCTATGTTCATCGGCATTTTTTTTAAAAAAAACACGGTGTCAGTCTGTCTATCTGTCGTCTCTCTTGCTCATTGTGTATATTTTATGTCAAATAGAACTGAAATATATTTTCTTTACAATGTACATTTAAATGTGTGTTGTCTTTCAGACTGCATATTTTAAATTGTACCTTGAGAAAGTAGAGATTGTGATTTGTCTAAACTCTTAAGAACTGTATTGCAACATCCAGAGAAATAAGAAGTCCTGTAAATAGTTATATTCAGATTTGCAAAATACTCTTAAGAAGTACAGATCAGATAATCTTGTATAGAAATCACCAAGATCAAACTTTGTTCAGGTATTTTTTTATAGCCAATTGTCCAAAAGATTTGGTTTTCAAGAGCTGCATTAGTTAAACAAATATCTATTACCACATGCTAAATATCCTCAAATGCACACTAAATATTAGTCAATGGGTTAAATCTTAACTATTAGATTTGGTAGGATGGAACAGCTTTTCATAGAAAGGAAGAAGTTTAAAAGTTGCAAAGCACTGGGCAAAAGTTCCTTGTTCTTTCTGCAAACTTGCCATATAAATCCATTTTCTGCTATACGTGCCGTCTTCTTCCTTGCTTTATTTGGTTGGTTATACAATACATCTATGATACCTTAAGGCATTTTTAAAGCATGCGCATATCAAATTTTCTTAAAAGAATTTGCTGTCAGAAGACACGATGCTAGTAATTAACTTACATATCTCTAAAAGAACAATGGAAACATTCTTGATTTTCATGTTTGTACCTTCTTTGTAAATTTTACAAAGGAATTATTGAGTCAGTCATTTTCATTTCTGTAATGATCTGGTTTGGCACAGCAACCAAATAAGACAGACTTCAATAGATAGTTAGGACTACAGAAAAAATAATTCCAACCAGCCTTCTTCCACTGAGGACCTGTATACTGCAAGAGCCAGAAAGAGGGCTGTGAAAATATGTATCTACAGACCCCTCACATCCTGGACATAAACTGTTTCAACTTTTCCCCTCAAGATGACACTATAGGTCAGGGCATTGTACATCAAAACAGCTAGACACGAGGACAGTTTCCCCCCCCCCCCCATGCCATCACTCTGCTAAACAACTAATTGCCACAACACTGTCTTATGCCCTGGGGTGTCAAACCACCTGGGTTGTATTACTATTATCCTTCTCATC
This sequence comes from Vipera berus, assembly GCF_964194415.1. NCBI lineage: Eukaryota > Metazoa > Chordata > Lepidosauria > Squamata > Viperidae > Vipera > Vipera berus. The sequence continues at coordinate 150,266,106 of NC_138202.1, read as the reverse complement.
TTTCTTATTACTTATTTCTTTAGCTTCTTATGACTATAACTTTGTTGTTTGTATCTTATGATTTATGTCGATTGCTTTTATGACTATCACTGAATGTTATGATTTAAGATGATTGTACTTTATGATTATGATCATGGTTTATCACTTGTTTGTATGTACCGGAGACAAATTACTTGTGTGTCCAAGTAAGTTATTCTATTCTATTCTATTCTATTCTATTCTATTCTATTCTATTCTATTCTATTCTATTCTATTCTATTCTATTCTATTCTATTCTATTCTATTCTATTCTATTCTATTCTATTCTATTCTATTCTACTCTACTCTACTCTACTCTATTCTATTCTATTCTACTCTGTTCTGTTCTGTTCTGTTCTGTTCTGTTCTGTTCTGTTCTGTTCTATCCTCAACAAATGCCTACTCTAGGATTGGAATTAGGAAGTTTCTGAAAATTATTAGGAGGATACCATTACCTTTATGTGGTGCTTGTGAACTGTATTTGGCCCTATGGACTGGATAGTATGCTTTTGGCCTGCTCTACAAGACCATTTTTCACAGTTACTATTTATTGTATAAACAATTACTAATGATAATATTGTTGTGGTTGTTGATCGTGATTGAGGAGGATGAGGATGAAGTGGGTGGTGGCAGAGGAAGAGGTGCCTTTGGCTTAACCCATATGACCATTTTCTTCTAAATAAGCATGATAATTACTAACTTAGTAATTAGAGTTTTCAAAGACTGCTGATGTATGGAAAATATTGTTATAGAAAATAGAAGGGTATGTATGGAAGACCAATTTGGTCTTTCAAGACAAGACTAAGTTCTGCAGTGGTCAAA